>NC_139518.1:67638974-67958974 GCF_947247035.1 Vipera ursinii
TGACAGATTCAGACAAAATCTAACTATTCTTTCATGTTTTCTAAGAATTCCAGAAATTAGCCAGTGTACTCAGTTGATTACTTTAAAGCCTGTTAGTGCAAGTAAAAAGAAATTTTTGTTCTTGTTATATGTTTCCAAGCCTGATGACAAAGCTCTGAAGGAAAGATAAGACCAAGAAACAAGAAACAAGTGATCTGATTTGTAGAAGAATATCTATCCTATATATATTCTCTAGGTCCAGGAAAAGAAAGATTGGTATATGTCAGATCTATTCTATCTATTCTTTAGGCACAACAGGGCAGCCCATCATAGTGCATGAATAAAAATAAGGAGTCAAAATACCTTCTTCTGCCTCCAACCCAGTAACAGAAGATAGTGAAAGATAGATATTCACCACTTAGGTTTATTTATTTAAAATAAAAATGCATAAACAAACAAACAGACTAGTACTTCAACTCCCAGAATTCCTGAGCCAGCATGGCTGGCTCAGGAATTCTGGGAGTTGAAGTCCACCAGTCATAAAAGAGCCAAGGTTGCCTACCCCTGGACTATAGCATGAGATTTTCAAAAGCATCATTAGAAGGAAGATTGATGAGAATTTATCTTTTAAACTCCTAACATCCCATTGCTTGTACTGTGAGTGGAATCAGCAAAAAAAAAAGTAAATTAAGTGACTGAGGTAAGGAATTTTATTATAGAACATGATGATAGAAAAAAGACGCTTTGAGTGGGTGGAATGAAGAAAAAGTTACTGTTCTGTGATGGAAGCACTTGGAAAACAGCAGTGCTGTTCTGAAGTGAGAGTTCTGAAGTAGAGATTAAAGGAAATAATTACATGGATGGCAAGAAGACTACAGATAGTCCTTGTTTAGTGACTGCCTTCTACACTGACTGTTCACAATTATGATGCTGATGAAAAAGTAATGTTGTGACTAATCCTCACATTTATGACCTTAGCAGGTCTGTAAAGCAAATGAAAACTGAAGTGTGTTATTTTCTACTGAAGTTTGGGTCTGAAACTAGAACTAAATTTGTGACTGCCAGTCTCAGTTTAGATACTTCTATTGGGAAAACAATGATTATTAATTTGATTAGGCATCACCAAGTTGTTGAGTCTTAGCAACCAGGGTGGCAGATTTTCTCCATGATCTTTCAGGTCTTCCAATGGTGCTCTCATTGCCACTGTACCCGAGTCCATCTATCTTGGATGTTTGTCATTGTCTCTTTCCTCCTACTTCTTCCAACATTAGAGCCTTCTCTGAAGAGCAAGTTCTTTGCATAATATACCCAAAGTAGATAATTTGCGAGTGGTCATTTGTTCCTCAAAGGAGACCTCTGATTGGATTCACTGAATAGATCCATATTTGTGTATTTTCTTGGCTGTCCATGGTATTCTCAGGAGCCTTATGCAACATCACTGCAGCATTCCTGCAGTCTCATGGGCAAAATTGGCCCACCTGCGTTGGTGACTGTCTTTTGGCTGCCTGACTACCTACTGCTGCCAGCTGCCCTCATCACTTAGCCCTGCCCCAGTGGGCCACTATTTTACCAAAGGAAGCTTTCTTTCATGCTCTTTTTATCTTGCGCTGGTCCAGCTGGGACCTTCTCTCGCAAGCCGTTCGGGGCCTCCATTTGTGTGTTGACTAAAGCCTCTATTCACACCCACTCCAGGACCCCTGTTCACATACCGGCCAGGACCTTCTTTCACGTGCCAGTGCAAAAGAAGGCCCCAATTAGAAGGAGGCACTGGCCAGTGTGTAGAGGCCCTAAGGGGTGCAGAAGCCCTAGCTGGCACTTGAGAGAAGCTTTGGCCAGCACAAAAGGGAAGGTCCAAGTTGCGTGAAAGAAGGGTTTAGTCCAGGGGTAGGCAACCTCGGCTCTTTTATGACTCATGGACTTCAACTCCCAGAATTCCTGAGCCAGGAATTCCTCAGGAATTCTGGGAGTTGAAGTCCATGAGTCATAAAAGAGCCGAGGTTGCCTACCCCTGGTCTAGTCAGTCTAGTAGTTACATGCAGTGAGATAGCGAGGAAGGCTGGGCAGCAGGAGAGCTGGCAGCAGCGAATCGGTGGGTAGCCAAAAGGGCAGAGATGGGGCAGAGATAGGTGTATGAGGTGTGTACATTTTCCCCCAATAATGGCTTGGATCCAGGAGGTCCTCGCCTAACAGTCACATGGGATTCATTCAGCAACAGCAATGGGGATTGATAGAACTGCTATCGCTGAGCAGAAAGGTCACATGACATTTCACTTGAAAGGTTGTGTCACCTAGTTAGGGAGTTGCTGATCCCAATTAGGGTTGTTAAGTGAGGACTATCTGTACCTCATGACATTAAAATGACATGGCATTTGGAGTTCAGTACTGTAAAATGTGCGGTGTCACAGATGTAAAAAATAATTCTCAAAACCCTAAGTCATGTTGTGACAGAGGTGTGGAAACCCAAAGGAATGTATGGAAGGCACCAGAAAAAGGAAAGAATATCCATTAATACCACTAGCTCCCAGAATTATCTTGTTGTTTACTTTGATCTGTTATACTTTGTGAATGAAAATGAAGGGCTAGTTTATCCGAGGACTTCTCAAATAAAAGAATGCTGGCAAGCTTTGTTGGCATTTGATTTCTATGGCAGTGACTTACGTACTTTGCAGTCTACTAAACATAAGGGTCAGTGGGGTGTAGATAGTTACACAATTACATGTGACCCCTGTTTGTCTTGTTCTATCTAGTTTTTATATAAGAGGTAATTAATTTCTGGCCCTTTCTTCTTACCTTTGCTTTATAGGCATCCATACAAGCAAGCATTCTTTTGTCATTCTTCTTGACTCTCTTCCTAGTAGGGTGTAGCTAGCAAAATGCTAGGTGCTACAAAACCTCATATTTTACTCTGGTTGAACCTTCGTACTACAAAACCTCATGTTTTACTCTGGTTGAACCTTTGTACTAATATTAAGAAACATGTTCACTAATTCTTGCTCAAGTCAGATTTACTGATTCCATGTTTAGGAGCACAAAATATTTCCCTTCAAATAGGATCTAGTAGCCAGAGTGGGCCTGAGGATCCGACTGCAAGAATGTTAGTTTGGTCAGGTTTAACATGTACCTATGCCTTTTGCCAGTTACAGTAATCAAGCCTGAAACAAATGCTATCTATTTATATAAGGCATACAACCAGTGGCGTAGCGTGGGTTGTCAGCACCCGGGGCAAGGCAAGTAATTTGCGCCCCCTAACCGCACACCTGGCACCACCCCCCCTCCACAGTGGGCGGCGACCCAGCGGCTCGGATTGGATTCGCACAGCCAGCACTGCAGTGAGAGAGAGTGAGTGAGCCAGGCAGGGGCAGAGAGCTGCGAGTGCGCCCCCCCAGATGTTGCTCCCGGTGCGGCCGGCCCCCCCTGCACCCCCCACGCTACGCCACTGCATACAACCTAAAACTTAAAAAGGGGGAAAAGACAGCGCTGCCCTTTAATTTTTTGGCAACTAATTTGTAAGCCCCACAAATAATCCAAATGAGATTATAGAGGAGCTTTTTGTGTTTTGTTGTGTAGTGCTAGTGATATTAGCAATTGTGGAAAGCAATTCTTGTTAGCATTCAGTTCTCCAATATTGCAGCATTATAACTAACACAATTGCGAAGTAAAACCATTTATTTAAGAAAAAGTTATTCTACTAATGTTAAATCCATTTAGAAACTATATTTATATTGCTGATTTACACATAATTTTGTTATTTTTCAGTTTATTATCTTTGAATTACAGAGCTGCTAGACTTCTGGCTTAATCAACGTTAATTAACAAATGGACGAAAAGTGGTATTATATAGAAAACAATGGCAGTGGAGATAACTGTCAAAATATTCAAAGGAGGAACGATTCAGTTTCTAGTTCATCAAGGCGCATCCACCGAGCTCTCGAAAAACTTGTATCTAATTCAGCAGTCTCTCTGGATCTGAGTCGAAAAGATCTACAACATCTTACTTCAGAAGTATACAGATTATTTAATCTCAGAGTAAGTCTTTCACTATTAACATACCTAATTAAAGGATAACTGAAAAAATATTGTTTTCCCACTTGAGATGTTGCAGTATATACAAATTGCATTTTAAGATAACTGTATCCTTGATAATCCTTTAAAAATTACTTGAATAATTTTAGCACTTTATCATTTTGTGGCAAATTATTACTTTCAAATTATATGTTAAGCAATACAATTTCGTAGGCTACTCATCTGTTTCTCTCTCTCTCTGTCCCTCCCTCCCTCCCCCTCTCCCCCTCTTCCCCTCCCTCTCCCTCTCTCCCCTTTTAGTATTTATATCTGGAAGGAAATGCCCTTTCTGTAATTCCTGAAGATTTTTTTCAGAGCCTGTCAAATCTTACTTGGCTAGACCTGCGCTATAATAAATTGAAAGAGCTTCCTTCTGGGATTGGATGCCACAAGTACGTTTTTTGCTATATAAGTATGTCCACTGTTTTTAAAAAAAGAATTTGTTCAGTAGTAGATATCATGTAACTACTATTCAACAAATTGAGTAGTAGTACCATGTATGATTAAATACTAACACTAATTATCATCACAAGAACAAATAAAGGTAGTCTTTGACTTACAATAGCTCATCTAGTGACGGTTCAAAGTTACAACAGCACTGACAAAAATGATGACTGTTTTTCACACTTACAACCGTTGTAGCATCTCCATGGTCACATGATCAAAATTCGGGTGCTTGGCAACTGGTTCTTATTTATGACAGTTGCAGTGTCCCAGGGTCAAAAGGTGATCACCTTTTGCAACCTTCTGACAAGCAAAGTCAATGAGGAAGCCAAATTCATTTAACAAACATATTACTAACGAAACAGCTGCAGTGATTCACTTATTACTGTGGTGAGAAAAGGTCATGAAATGGGACAAAATTCACTTAACAAATGTCTCGCTTAGCAACAGAAATGTTGGGCTCAGTTGTGGTCGTAAGTCAAGAACTACCTGCATTGGAAATACTTTTGCAATGTATGGACTTCATTTTTTTTTAGAATTCTTTACAATGGCCATGATGGCTGGACAATTCTGGCAATTCAAATCCACACATTGTAAAGTTGCCCAGGTTGGGAAGCACCATTATAACTATACCCTTCAGCGATTCTTTGTCCTTAGAATAGCCTGGCTGACATTAGGAAATGCTACACACACACACACACACACACCCATTTATAAAAGACAGATTAAATTAAAAAGCTCCGAAGTTTCTTCTCCATTGCTTTGACAAAATATGGAAATATGTGCGATAAATTGTTGCCCTTTAGGCTGACTTCTCATCTGAGAGAGGCCATATGTTACCAGTATCACTAGTGAAGTGTGGGGCAACTAATAATAACAACCAGGTTAATTCTTATATAGGAGATCGGTATAGAGCCTTGATTTGAGTTGTTTTTTTTAAAAAAAATTGTGCCACATGGGTATATGTTTCATGATAAATATATAAGCAGGCTTTTCAGAATAATATATATACAATAATATATAGTTTTAAATAAATTTAAGGATGGGAACAGATATTTTTTTGTTATTCAAGTGAATGCCAACTTCTAGAAAGAAAGTGAGATCTTATTTTATATCAAAAGAAATGGATAAGGGGAAGAAAACTAACTCTTTTCTAAAATCTTGGCACATCTTCTTTCCATATTCAGCCAGGCAGAGATATCCCACAATGAACCATCTTGAACAACCTTAAAGAGTCATAGTGGATATTTTTGTGAAGGCCGATGGCTCATTTCTTTATGAAATTGCTCAGTATCTGAAGCATGTGTTGGGCTTTCTGGTTTCTTCTGAAATAACTCAGTATTTAGGAAGCTGCTTCTGGTTACTATTCCGGCACTGCAAATCTGAGTTTTCACCCAAACAGTGCCACTGCTACTTTTAAAGTAATGTTGACTTTTATCTTGGGAAACAAAATCACCAGATTTCCCAGTTGTGCTAAGAGCAATCCCTTGGCACATTAAGTCCCTCATCTTCAGAAAGACGTTTGTGGGCAATTGAAGTGAATTCTAATAGGTCATGACGCTTCCCTACAAACGCTTCATATTTGTTTTTGGCTGTGATAATAGGCTGCAGAAAGCCCTGGTCTACAGTGAGCTTTCTTCACTTACATTGTTTCTGTTCTTTCCCAGTTGACTTACTTACTTACTTACTTACTTACTTACTTACTTATTTATTTATTTATTTATTTATTTATTTATTTATTTATTTATTTGATTTATATCCCGCCCTATCTCCCAAGGGACTCAGGGCAGCTAACAACAGCAAAACTTGAAGGTCTCTGTACAGTAAATTAAAAATAAAAATTTGAAATAAATTAAAATAAATTAAAGAATAGAGTTAGAATTGTAAATATAATTAAAATCCCTGTCAGTCTAGGTCAGCCAGGTGGAAAAGGGAGTGTTTTGAGGCCGCGGCGAAAGGACTGGAGATCTTGGGCCATCCGAAGCTCAGGGGGGAGCTGGTTCCACAGGGCTGGCACTCCCACAGAGAAGGCTCTCCCCCTGGGGGTCGCAAGCCGACATTGTCTAGCCGACGGTACCCTGAGGAGGCCTTCTCTGTGTGAGCGTACTGGGAGATGGGAATTCGTTCCCGGTAGCAGATGGTCCTGCAAGTATCCCGGGCCTAAGCCATGTAGGGCTTTAAAGGTAAGAACCAGCACCTTAAATCTCACCCAGAGGGCAACCGGTAGCCAATACAGCTCACGCAGGAGGGGTGTAATATTAATATTAATACAATATGTGAAGAAAACAGTGTGAATCTATTTGTGGTGTCTTTTTTGCATTTATTATCAATTGGCAAAGGAATATATGTCTGAAATAGCTCTTAATGATAGAGAGAATCTAATTTCAAGGTATGCTCTCCCAATATGTACAGCAGAGTTTGACGATGGTGATGTATTTTAATGCACTAAATGTAAAAAAATAGCCTTTTTGAAAAATCAGTCTATCACTGATGTGACTACGTATGTTTTCAAACTCAGCGTATATATATGAAGAAATATAGAATTTTTCTTACAGAAAGCATCTCCATCCTATTGGGCCCTGATGTGGGGTAGAAATTGATAAACAGTATTCTTGTACAAGTACATATAATGCATCATAATTCATTAGGCCATTTAGATTCTTTCAGGAATCTACTTTTTCATTAAAATAGTATAAGAATATATACATTAATTATCTCTTAGTTTCTTGACTAGTCATATTTGTCATTATATATTTAAATATTATTTTCTTATTTATTAAAAAGGCAGCTGAAAACTCTCCTGTTAGAGAAAAATCCTATTAAAAGGCTACCAGTGGAGCTTGGTAAGTATTCTGTCCCCTCAGTACTATCTAACTGAACTTACCATACATATATTCCTCTCAAGATACTCCTCTCAGTTAAGCAGCATGAGAGGTCAGGAAAAAATAGTTAGAACAAATGGCATGAATGACATGAGTTAAGAGGAAAGGAAAGAAAAGGAACAGAAATAATAGCTTGATCTAGTTTACAAACACACTATATCTTTCTGTCCTTGCAAATCATTCTTGTTTTTATCACATTCTTATACTACTTCATATATCACTTTTTTCTTTTTCAGACTTCTTAGATTTTTCTTTCTGAGCATCTCATCAGTTCCATCCAGTCACAGATTTCTTGGCCTTTCTTTCTTCTTAAGTATTCTTTTAAATATTTGTTTTGCACTTTTATCCTCATTCATATGTGTTCAAACTGTCTCAGGGTGCCTACTTTATATTGATCACCCATTTTAATATTCAGTTTACATAATCAGTTCATTTTTGTTCCTATCCCTTCTTATTTCGTTCTTTTTTTTGTAACAAATGTTTCCCCCAAGTTAATTGTTTTATTGTATTATAAAATGTGAATAATATATTATAGAATACAGATAACATTTTGTTTATTCAAATGAAATTAAAAATAGTTACCACTGTGATGATTTAAATAAATTAAATGTTTAAACCTGAAGAAAAAAAGGTGGTCTCAATGTTAAATATTTTCTAAATGGTAATAATAAGGTTGCTTAAATTGTACAGTGATATTGATAAACAGTTTTAAAATGCACTGTGTTATTTTATAAAAAGAAAAAAAGTCTTTTTAAAGGAAAAAATAGTCTTTAGACTTAACTAGACAACATAGGACCCACTGGGTTCTCGTTTCAGAGATATTTCCTTGCCAGATTCCTCAATATCTTCAACAAAGGCAGAGCTCCTAATGTACTGGAAAAGTTCTTAAAATTTTAAGGTGATATTCAGAGATGTATCTGTCTTGAAAGTAGCCCACGTTGAACTCCATAGTGCAGTCAACCAGCAACTGACCACAGAAAATGTTTTATAACATTTTGTATTATGCCATAAAATCCTTTATGGCAATGTTGTATGTCATCAAAGCGCAGAGGGGCTGGTGGCAAGTTAGAGGTGGGAGAGACCTATTCCAGTGACTTGGCCCATCTATGCTGAGTTCCCCATTGAATTTCTGAGGGAGCCAGCAAGGAAGGTTGCAAATGGTGGCTACATGATTGCAGGGCATTTTGCAACTGGTTGTAAGTGCAGACAGATTACCCAATATGCAGATCATGATTGCAGGGATGCTGGGATGGCCAGAACTCTGAAGACCAGTTATAAACCCCATTCATTCATCAGCCATCTTAGCTTGGAATGGTCCCTGACTGAATGGCCATGGCTTGACCTATACTGACAATTTTTTTTGCCATTCTGATAAGATTTTCTCTGAGGTTGAGATTAGCCCCATTGGAAACAACTAATTTATCTTGGATAATACATTCTTTTTAATAAATTGCAATTGATCCTTACCAGAAAGGCTTCACGTTTCTCCCTATTTTGAAATCTTGCTTGATTTCTTGCCATAATATAGCATACGGGTATTCCATGACTTATGTCCAACATTGAGCACAAAATTTCTGTTCCTAGGCAAGATGGTTGTTAAGTGATTCATGCCCCCCGTTATGACTTTTTTGCCATGGTTGTTAAGTGAATGTTGTGAGTGAATGTTGCGTTTGTTAAGCAAATCTGGCTTCCCCCATTGATTTTACTTGTCTGAAGCTCCCAACAAGGTTGCAAATAACAATCTCAGGACCCTGGGATGCTGTAATCATTCTAAGTAAATACATGCTGGTTGCCAAACATTGAAAGGTTGATCACATGACTGGGGCTGCTGCAGTGGTCATAAGTGGTCATAAGTGTGAAGACTGGCCATAAGTCATTTTTTTAGTTCCGTTGTAACTTTGAACAGTCATTAAACAAATTGTTGTAAGTTGAGGACTACCTGTAGTTGTTTTTATTGATTGATTGATTGTTACCTTCAAATGGAAACTAAATTTCACTGAATCTGACAGCCAGATTCTTCCCGCAAGTGATTAATTTCTTTGTTTCATCTTCTTAAGTGACCTTTTCTCACTGCACTTAACCCACTTTCATGTTTTCTCCTGACTTTGTTCTGATCTCTGACTTTCATATACCGAAAAGTGTTCTTATATATAGCTGTTTTGCTTCTTTTGACAAGTATTTATTCATCACAAAATCCTTATACTCTGCACTTCCTTCTATCAGGATTTACCCAACCCTCGTTTGTCTATTTTTTTACATTTAGTAAATAAAAGGTTCAAATCTTACATAAATAGTTTGTCTAGATTCTAGAAAGTACTCACACAGGTGAAGCGAATGCCGCTTGGTGGCTCCCAGGGGGAGAGCGTTCTCTGTAGGCGCGCCTGACCTATGGAACCATTTACCGGTTGAGCTCCGGATGGCTCCCGACCTTCGCTCCTTCCGACGCGATCTAAAAACATATCTATTTAAGCAATCCGGTCTGGTCTGACGGGTTTAATTTTAATTGTGGTTTTAACTTATCTTCATTTGGGCAGTAGGGCTTAATTTATTTTCAATTTTCTGTATTTGTACATTTTGACATTTATATCACTGTTCACCGCCCTGAGTCCTTAGGGAGAAGGGCGGTATACAAATCAAATAAATAAATAAATAAATATAGAAGTGTTGATGACCTTGAGTCAAGCCTGTTTATTAGTATTTCATTTTCTTATACTTCTATAAGTGCTTTGGAAGCCTTGTATTTTCCTAAGAAAGTATTTCTTTATGTAAGAGCAACAAGGTCTGTGTGCAGATATTTTTGCATTACATCAGAAGTTGACATACCCATAAGAATAAATAAGAATAGTGTAGAAGAAGGGGGAGAAAAGAGGCACAGAAGATTTGAAACTGGGAATAGCATGACTACTGTTTTTATTACTGCTGAGGAATATTCTTGAAAAGAAAAGAAAATGTTTTACAACGTTAATAATAGGATTTAATTGACAGCAATTTAGAATAAGGGAAACCTGTTGTAGAAAGGTATTTGTCTTCCACTGCTTTTACAGAAATAATTTATGTGCAAACATACATGTAATCATGAATAAAATATAGTCTAATACAGAATACTAAGTACTACAGCTTCAAAAACTAAGAGCAAAAACAGCGGAAATAGTAATTACTCAAGCTGTGAGTGGACATTTTAAAACACCATTTTGAAGGCAGTGTGAAAAATGTGTTATTACCTGCGTTATGATCTTGGCAGTTTTCATATTGTTTTTCCCAGTTATAAATGGGTTCTGTTTACTTTATATTACTCAAATGTATTTGTACTGTGACATTTTTCATAATGAAATTAAACAGGCTTCCGTAAAGAGAAAAATAGCTTAAGCATATTTTAAATTTTGGTATAATATAATTCAGACGTTTTTCAATTTTATCAAAGTGTGATAAGTACAGTGGAGAATTAAGAACTGTGGATAACTGTAGATTTTGGTCCTAACAATAATTCTAATCAATTTTTATCCCACTCTCATTTCCTTGTAAGTAGTCCTCAACTTACAACAGTTCATTCAGTGACTGTTCAAAGTTACAGTGGCACAGAAAAAAGTGACTTATGACTGTTTTTCACACTTAGGACTATTGCGGAATCCCCAAGGTCACATGAACAAAATTTGGAAGCCTGGCAACTGACTCATGTTTGTGACAGTTGCAGCGTCCCAGGGTCGCGTGATCCCCTTTTGCAACCTTCTGACAAGCAAAGTCAATGGGGAAGCCAGATTCATTTGACAAAATGTTACTAACAGCTGCAGTGATTCACTTAACAACTGTGGCGAGGTAGTCATAAAATGGGGCAAAATTCACTTAACAAATGTCTCACTTAGCAACAGAAATGTTGGGCTCAATTGTGGTTGTAAGTCAAGAACTATCCGCATTGGAAATACTTTTGCAGTGTATGGACTTCATTTTTTTAGAATTCTTTACAATGGCCATGATGGCTGGAGAATTCTGGCAATTCAAATCCACACATTGTAAAGTTGCCCAGGTTGGGAAGCACCATTATAACCAGGGCTTTTTTTCTCATTGAACACTCAGAACGGAGTTCCGGCACCTTTTTTGGATGAAACCTTGTAGGGTAGGCAAGGCGGGTTGTATGACGTGTGTGAGTTCCGGCACCTTTTTCTTTTACAAAAAAAGTACTGATTATAACTATACCCTTCAGCGATTCTGTGTCCTTAGAATAGCCTGGCTGACATTAGGAAATGCTACACACACACACACACCTTTATAAAAGATGAAATTAAAAAGCTCCGAAGTTTCTTCTCCATTGCTTTGACAAAATATGGAAATATGTGTGATAAATTGTTGCCCTTTAGGCTGACTTCTCATCTGAGAGAGGCCATATGTTACCAGTATCACTAGTGAAGTGTGGGGCAACTAATAATAACAACCAGGTTAATTCAGTGGTGAAGCCAGTTTCACCTAACAACCATGTTACTAACTTAACAACTGCAGTGATCGCTTAACAACTGTGGCAAGAAAGGTCATAAAATGGGGCAAAACTCACTTAACAAAATGTCTCACTTGGCAACAGAAATTTTGGGCTCAGTTGTGGTCGTACGTTGAGAACGACTCGTACTGCATACAGGACATTTATTACACATATAACAACATATTCAGAATTTTTTTCAAGGTATCCAGGTAATATTATTTTCTGTCCAGAACATTCTTATGTTTTCCCATGCCTAGAAAAAGGAATAGCTGCACAGTATCTTTGGATTCAAAGCAATAGGGTGCTGTCTGAGAGCACCTTCCTTTCACAGTGCATGCTGTTGATTAAAACATTTTAGATTTCATGGAAATTTATAAGAAATAGCATAAACATTAAATGAAGCTAAAATAATCCATTTTTCTATTAGTAATAAGGGAATGTTCTGCCCTCTAGTGGTGACATCTGTGAAAAACAGTTTCTGGAGTTACATACCCCAGCAGTAGGGATAGAAATATATTTTTCAGGGCCTGTTTATATGTAGGGTAGATTCTATCAGGTATCTAATAGAATAAGATGGTAAACAAGGACTAATAAAAGTGTTAGGAGGTTTTATCTGGAGAGATGGCAGCAGACAACAGAAAAAGAGTTGGGGAAACGGGAAAGAATATGTGCATGATAAATTGCATGATAAATTACTTGGGGCTAAGGAAAAGGCATAATCTGAATAGATAGTTTGTAATCCATTACTACACAACAGCTTGTAAAGTATCAAGGGATGAGTCAGAAGCTTGGCCAGGAACACCAAGGTCAAAACAAGCAGAAATCAAGTACAGGAATTCACAAAGATGCCAAAGTTGCTTCCAGTAACAGAAGGAGTCCCTGCATAGATTAAATCGGCGTACACAGCCAAAACATTTCCTGCTCAGCGGTTGCCAATAATGAGGCATGGGGCTTGCTTGCAGAGTCAGCATTTTTCTGCTTGCTTGCAAGGTGCTTGCTTTGCCAAAGTGCAGGATTCTCAGGCCCGTGAAGCTCCTTGGCACCCGTGTTAGCTGGCTGAGCAGAGGATATCAGTATTGGATCCAGGGGCTATTGCGGTTGTCTTCAAACTCGGCCCTTTTATGACTCATGGACTTCAACTCCCAGAATTCCTCAGCCAGTCCATGAGTCATAAAAGGGCCGAGTTTGAAGACCCCTGGGCTATTGAATCATTAGGCTCAACACCCACTGGGACCTGATCTGTTTGCATTTTAGAACATGGGTCTGAGGCGATGACATTTTCAGCCTTTTTGCTCTCCAGGTAAACAAGTAGGAGACCTTCTGGTTAAAGGGCCCTCCTGTCTCCAGAGTTGTGGGTGCTCCATCACTGGAGGATTTTAAGAAGAGGTTGGACAACCATTTGCTTGAAATGGTACAGGGTTTTCTGCTTGAGCAGGGGGTTGGACTAGAAGACCCCCATTATCCCTTCCAACTCTGTTCTCTTTTTCTGTTCTGTTAAGTGGAGCTGTAGGGAGTAGCTACTGTTCTACTAGCCTTCCTGCTGCACAAGAACATCCCTCCTTGAGCTCCTAGTTTCTGTTGCAGGATTGGCAGTGGAGTCACTGGGAGCCTGACGCATACCGGGTTCACACATTATTTCTTTTTGGCCATAGATTAGTTACAATCTGATCTGAAAGTGGAAGATAATATACAGGTAGTCCTCAACTTACAACCACAAGTGAGCCCTAAATTTATGTTGCCAAGTGAGAGATTTGTTAAGTGAGCTTTGCCCCATTTAACAACCTTTTTTGCCACAGTTGTTAAGTGAATCACTGAAGTTGTTACAAGTTAGTAATGTGGTTGTTAAGTGAATCTATCTTCCCCATTAACATGGCTTGTCAGACGGTCGCAAAAGGTGATCATATGACCCCGTGCCACTGCAGCCGTCGTAAATATGAAGCAGTTGCCAAGCATCTGAATTTTGATCACATGACTATGGAGATGCTTCAACAGTCGTTAAGTGTGAAAAATGGTCATAAGTCACTTTTTTCAGTGTCATTGTAACTTTGAATGGTCACTAAATGAACTATTGTAAGTTGAGGATACCTGTAATCACTCCTTTGCCATGTCAGATCATTTTCTGGTCACCTTTGGGTTTGTCAGTGTAAGAAGGCGGGATCTGTTTAATCAACCCACTCCAGGCAATTAGTGGACCCTGCAAGATTCCAGAGGGACTTTAGATTGCTTCCCAAGAATTTGATGGCCGTCTGGAGTGAGCATAGGATGAGGACCCTGTATTGGATTTTTCCAAGTATTCTCTCATTATGCATCAAACCTAAGGTGCTCCTCGGTTTTCTGAGCAAGTTGTTCGTCAAAAATCAAAAGTAAATCCACCCAAGTGTAAATGAGAGCCCATATTAGGCATCTTATTGTGGTGATAAAAGCTTCTCTTTCTGCTGTTTCTGCATCTTTCCTAGTTCTTCTTAATCTCTCAGCAGATTCCAATATCATGCTATCCTCGGCTGCCTATGGGAATTAGCAATGAGAGTCCAATGTTGCATTGCCGGGTTTACTGTATTCAGTGTTTATAGTGGTTGGGAGAATTTGACCCAGACACATCTTTTTTTTTAATCCCATTTATATCCCGCCCTTCTCCGAAGACTCAGGGCGGCTTACAATCTAAGAAGCACAAATCAATGTGCTTAGCAATAGCCTTCATTCTATGTATGTTGTTGTTGTTGTTAGTTGCGAAGTCGTGTCCGACCCATCGCGACCCTATGGACAATGTTCCTCCAGGCTTTCCTGTCCTCTACCATCTTCTGGAGTCCATTTAGGCTCACGCCTACTGCTTCAGTGACTCCATCCAGCCACCTCATTCTCTGTCATCCCCTTCTTCTATTGCCCTCAATCTTTCCCAGCATTAGGCTCTTCTCCAGTGAGTCCTTCCTTCTCATTAGGTGGCCAAAGTATTTGAGTTTTAGCTTCAGGATCTGGCCTTCTAAAGAGCAGTCAGGGTTGATCTCCTCTAGGACTGACCGGTTTGATCGCCTTGCAGTCCAAGGGACTCGCAGGAGTCTTCTCCAGCACCAGAGTTCAAAGGCCTCAATTCTTTGGCGCTCAGCCTTTCTTATGGTCCAACTTTCACTGCCATACATTGCAACTGGGAAAACCATAGCCTTGACTATACGCACTTTTGTTGACAGGGTGATGTCTCTGCTTTTTAGTGTGCTGTCTAGATTTGCCATGGCTTTCCTCCCGAGGAGCAAGCGTCTTTTAATTTCTTGACTACAGTCCCCATCTGCAGTGATTTTGGAGCCCAGGAAAATAAAATCTGTCACTACCTCCATTTCTTCCCCATCTATTTGCCAGGAATTGAGAGGGCCGGATGCCATGATCTTGGTTTTCTTAATGTTTAGTTTCAACCCAACTTTTGCACTCTCCTTCTTCACTCGCAACAAGAGACTCTTCAGTTCCTCTTCACTTTCTGCCATTAGAGTGGTATCATCTGCATATCTTAGGTTGTTGATATTTCTTCCAGCAATCTTAATTCCAACTTTTGACTCCTCTAGCCCTGCCTTTCTCATGATGTGCTCTGCATATAAGTTAAATAGGCAAGGCGACAGTATACAGCCTTGCCGGACACCTTTCCCAATTTGGAACCAATCAGTGGTTCCGTGTCCAGTTCTCACTGTTGCTTCTTGGCCCGCATATAGGTTTCTCAAGAGACAAATAAGATGTTCCGGTACTCCCATCTCTTTAAGAACTTGCCACAGTTTGTTATGATCCACACAATCAAAGGCTTTAGCATAGTCAATGAAGCAGAAGTAGATGTTTTTCTGGAACTCTCTAGCTTTCTCCATGATCCAGCGTATGTTGGCTATTTGATCTCTCTTTCCTCTGCCTCTTCGAAATCCTGCCTGTACTTCTGGTAGTTCTCGATCCACATACTGCTGGAGTCTAGCTTGTAGGATTTTAAGCATAACTTTACTAGCATGAGAAATGAGTGCAATGGTGCGATAGTTGGAACATTCTTTGGCACTGCCTTTCTTTGGAATTGGAATGTAAACTGATCTTTTCCAATCCTGTGGCCACTGTTGAGTTTTCCAAATTTGCTGGCAAATTGAGTGTAGCACTTTTACTGCATCGTCTTTTAAGATTTTGAATAGCTCAGCTGGAATACTGTCACCTCCACTAGCTTTGTTGTTGCTCAGCTTTTCTAAGGCCCACTTCACTTCACATTCTAGGATGTCTGGCTCAAGGTCAGTGACCACCTCATTGTGATTATCAGGGACGTTAAGCTCATTCTTGTATAGTTCTTCTGTGTAATTTTGCCATCTCTTCTTAATCTCTTCTGCCTCTGTTAGGTCCCTGCCATTTTGGTCCTTTATCATGCCCATTTTTGCATTGAACGTTCCCTTCATCTCTCCAATTTTCTTGAAAAGATCTCTGGTCCTCCCTATTCTATTGTTTTCTTCTATTTCTTTGCACTGTTCATTTAAGAAGGCATTCTTATCTCTTCTAGCTATTCTCTGGAATTCTGCATTCAATTGGGCGTATCTTTCTTTTTCTCCCTTGCCTTTTGCTTCCCTCCTTTCCTCAGCTATTTGCAAAGCTTCCTCAGACAGCCATTTTGCTTTCTTGCATTTCTTTTTCTTTGGGATGGTTTTGGTTGCTACCTCTTGTACAATGTTGCGAACCTCTGTCCATAGTTCTTCAGGCACCCTGTCTATCAGATCTAATTCCTTAAATCTATTTGTCACCTCTACTGTATATTCAACGGGGATATGATTTAATTCATACCTGACTGGCCTGGTGCTTTTCCTTACTTTCTTCAGTTTAAGCCTAAACTTTGCAACAAGAAGCTCATGGTCTGAGCCACAGTCAGCTCCTGGTCTTGTTTTTACTGACTGTATAGAGCTTCTCCATCTTTGGCTGCAGAGCATATAGTCAATCTGATTTCTGTGTTGACCGTCTGGTGATGTCCATGTGTAGAGCCGTCTCTTGGGTTGTTGGAAAAGAGTGTTTGCTATGACCATCGTATTCTCTTGACAAAATTCTATCAGCCTGTGCCCTGCTTCATTTTGTACTCCAAGGCCAAACTTGCCTGTTATTCCGGTTATCTTTTGGCTTCCTACTTTAGCATTCCAATCCCCCATGATGATAAGGACATCATTTTTTGGTGTTAGTTCTATAAGGTGCTGTAGGGCTTCATAGAACCGGTCAATTTCATCCTCTTCAGCACCGGTGGTTGGGGCATAGACTTGGACTACTGTGATATTGAATGGTTTGCCTTGGATTCGAACTGAGATCATTCTGTCATTTTGAGGATTGTATCCCAGTATTGCTTTTCCTACTCTTTTATTGACTATGAAGGCTACTCCATTTCTTCTGAGGGATTCTTGCCCGCAGTAGTATACCTGATGGTCATCTGAATTAAATTCACCCATTCCTGTCCATTTTAGTTCGCTGATACCTAAGATGTCGATGTTCAGTCTTGTCATCTCTTGTTTGACCACGTCCAGCTTGCCTTGATTCATGGATCTTACATTCCAGGTTCCTATGGAGAAAAAATCTTTACAGCATCGGACTTTCCTTTCACCACCAGACATATCCACAGCTGAGCGTCCTTTCGGCTTTGGCCCAGTCGCTTCATTCTTTCTGGTGCTACTAGTACTAGCCCTCTGCTCTTCCCCAGTAGCATATTGGACGCCTTCCGACCTGAGGGGCTCATCTTCCAGCGTCATATCATTTTGCCTTTTGGTACTGTCCATAGGGTTTTCATGGCAAAGATACTGGAGTGGGTTGCCATTTCCTTCTCCAGTGGATCACATTTTGTCAGAACTCTCTGCTATGACCTGTCCGTCTTGGGTGGCCCTGCACGGCATAGCTCATAGCTTCATTGAATTACGCAAGCCCCTTCGCCACGACAAGGCAGTAATCCATGAAGGGGATTCTATGTATATGCCTGCTTATTAGGGCTTTCAGCCCCCCCCCCCAGCGGCATTTTTACAAAGTCAGCTTATTGCCCCCAACAATCTGGGTCCTCATTTTACCTACCTCGGAAGGATGGAAGGCTGAGTCAACCTTGAGCCTGGTGGGACTCGAACCTGCACTAATTGCAGGCAGCTGGTGTTACTTAAGGAGGCATTAGCCCACTGCTCCACCAAGGCTCTTGCCATGCGTCACTGGGTTTCATGCGTCACTGGGTTTCATGCTCTTGCCCTTCCTGTTTAATATCTAAATGATTCTGATGCTTAAAGTCATCTATTAGTTGAAGTCAGGTATTATTAGTTGCTGATGATACTCAGTTATGAGTCTTGATCCTGGGCAAGTTAGATGCACAGGTAATAACTAGCACCATGAGTCATACCTGGAAGCAGATTGGCAACCAGTACAGTTCAGAGAGCAGTGGCTATCACAAGAGCATACTAAGGCAAGCTCATGACTGCATTCTGGCCAGCTGAAGCTTCTGAATGGTCTTCAAGGGCCGCCTCATATAGAGCATATTGCAGTAGTCAAGCCTCGAGGGATCTAGGCTAGGGCATGAATGGCCATCTGAAAGCCACTCCTCCCCATCTAGGAAAGGGCACAATTGATGCACCTGAGGTAGGTGAACAAAGGTTCACTTAGCCACAGCTGCCATCTGCTCTTTGAACAGGAGTTACGAATTCAAGAGGACTCCCAGATTACACACCCCATCCTGGTATTTGAATGGAAATTAATCAGATCCAGAATATTTGAATATCAACAACTACTCGATCTTAGTAGGATTCAGTTGGAGTTGGTTTTTCCCTATCCAGGCCTTTTGCAGAACTTCATACTATATACCAGTTCTGCCTTTTCCTGAGTTGGAAGGCTCTCCTGATAGTCATTCATTCCCTGGCCAATCTCCAGGTGGATTGTAGTAGCATGGTCTACATGAAACTTCCCTTGAAAAGTATCTGGAAGCTTTAGCTGATACAAAATGCAGCAGCGTGGACAGTGATGGGCGCCCTTAGAATGGCATATATTACATCTCTGCTCTATGAGCTACATTAGTTGCCATATACGGCTTGGGATCTGGGTTTCTTCAAGACTGCCTATTCCAGGTAAAATCTGTGTGCACGGTATGCAAAACAAATGGTAAACAAATGAAATAAATAGAGAATTTTTGCTGAGGTCCTCATCTACTGCCATTTCCTCTGAAGCTTTGGCTGTTACACAGCAGCCTGCCCCTTGAGGCAAGTGGGAGGCCTTCCTTCATACACTTCCACAAACAAGTCTTATTGTTTCTAAGTAATACTTACTTAAGTAGTAATAGGGAGAGCTTTCTTTTCTGAAACATTTTAACATTGCATCTTTGGTTTTCTTCTTTTGGCAGGTAAGGTAGTTTCACTTACAGCCTTAAATCTCAGGCATTGTCCTCTGGAATTTCCCCCTCTCGAAGTGGTACAGAAGGGTCTGGCATTCATTTTATGCTTCCTCCGAAAGAACTATAATGAAAATATTGAGTATGCAGAGTCTATTTCTCCAGGTATAGTAATATTTTAATACATCTTCTTGAAATAACTGTATTAACCTAATTAACTAAAATGGATTTGAGTTTTATACAGTTAAGGGATCAAGTGACCTGAAAATATTTATGGACTGTCTCTCCCATTGTTTTTGCTGAGCCCATCAAATCTTGCAGTAAAGGCCTGTTCCAGTTCCCCTCAAACCGTGGGATCTCTTTGGACCTAGAAGTTGTGCTTTCTCTGTGGGTCCGCTTGCTCTGCGTCCCTCTGGAGATCCAGAGGGTAACCAACCTGGGCAACCTTGTGTAAGGCTTTAAAGATGTGCCTGCGTTTCTAGATATTTGGGCCAGGAAATTAGCTGAGATTTGATGTTGAATTGGGTTTTGTGATTTAGGATTTAATGCTTTAACTTTGGGTATCACGAGTTATATGCTATATTTATTGCTTTAATCCACTGTCCAGTCTCTCTGTTATGAAATGGATGGCCATATAAATAATTTAAATACATAATTGAATATTATTTCTATTTAAGGCACAAAATGTTAATATACCTATTTTTATTGAAGAAGCTAAACAGGAGTCAGTTTAATAATACATTTGATGGGGAGAGGAGATAGGTCTGATTATATTGGTTTTGTTCGCTTTCTGTTTGGTTATTTCTGTTTTTTCATTGTAGTTGATTGAGATGTATGTTCTAAGAACCATGTGCCCCACTTCTGGAAAGTGTAGAACTTTTCAGTTGTCTTTGAGAACTACTAAACTAATTACACAGTATATAAGGCTTTTTGTGGTATATAGGTACAGCTGATCCCAAATAATATATCTAACATATTCTGCGTTGCGGTTCATAAATTACCTATTGTGCTTAAGCTCCTAATAAAGGCTCCATGCATATGGCATACAGTTATTTAGCTACTAAGACTCTGTGGTAGTTTTGGCAACTGCTCTTGGAGTGTTAATGGATTATATGATTAAACACAGCCATTTAAGTCCTTATTGACTGAAACTATTGTTCATGATTGATTGATTGAATGATTAATTGGCTAATTGTCATCAAGTCAGTATCAACTCTAAATGTCATCCTTACCAGGTAAGCTCAGACAGGAAAAATACAGTAAAGTTAATTCTGCTTTACTGTAAAGCTACAATAACAGAATCGTGCAAATATAATTCTCTTGTTATACTTTGGGTGGATTTATTTGATGATTCATTTTTTTCATGGCTATCTGGTATTTATTCTCAAGAGTCTTCTGCAACACCATAGTTCAAAAGCTTCATTAGTGTTTGTACCATGCTTCTTCAAAGTTCAACACTGTCATAGCATGTTTCAGCGAAAACTGTTGCCTGAACAATTCTGATCTTTGTAGGTATAGGCACAGCCCAGAATCTGAATATCTTTTCCAAGATCTTTTTTGCTGTTTTACCAACTGCTGGTCTGCTATGTATTTCTTGATTGCTGCTTCCTTGTTACTAGTTGATCCTAAAGGCAGATGGTGTCTATCACTTCAATGTCTTTAATGTTGCAACTTTAATTCTAAGCCTGATTGCTGAACCTGTTGTTTTTATTTTGGTCTTTTTAAATATGTAATAATTTCATTTTGGGGGGTTTCTTGATTTTACTACTACATTTTGCAGATCATTTGCATTTTCAGATATCAGAATAATGTCTTCAACATAGCTCAGGTTACTCATATTTGTTCTTCCAGTTTTAAAATAACATTTACCTTCTTCCAATATTGCTCAATATTTATTCCTTATAAAGGTTGGGTATATAACCTTTTCTCATCTCTTTGCCAACCTGGAGCCGGTCTTTTACCATATTGTGCTCTCCAGACGTGTGCATCAATTTTGTGTGAGGAGAGTGAAATGTCTGATTCCTATTTTTCCAACCACGTTCCACATGACTGTTACATGACTGAAACAATCAAAGACCTTTCTGTAATCAACAAAACATATATTCACTTGTTTTTGTGATTCTTTGGCTTTCTCAACTATTCAGCATCCACTAGCAATAACTTTATGCCCTTAACTTACATTTATTTATTATAATTGTCTTATTAATTCGACTGTAGTTGATCATCTGAAAGAAAGCATTGTATTTTCACATCAAGGAAATAGAATTATGCAGTCTTCAGTACAAAGTAAGGATTTTTTAAAAAAAAAAGTTAATTCAGGGTCAAATATTCAGAGTGTTGTCTATAAAGTAATCAAGACAATATTGCAATAGCCTGCCTAATATTTAGGCTTACCGGTAATTTATTTTATTGGTTCATGGTTCAGGTTTAGGTTTCACACAACCTGAATTCTTGCTTAAACTCTCAATAAATGACTAAAGGGTTCTATTTTTATTACACAAGAAAAAAAAATCAGGTGATTCTATCATGAAAACAGTGTAATAATTTGTTTTTTGGAAGTAGGTAAAAGTAAAACAGTAGATGCATCCGGAGAGAAAAATAGTGTTTAACCCCTCTAATCCATAACTTTCTGAAGCAACAGTAAATAAGAAGAATAATGTAATCTATTATGAGATCTTTAAAGATCTGTACTTACATGTATTTGGATAAATAGGTATAGTAAATCCTTTTGAATGTAACATTTGTAGGGCATTGTGTACGAAATTTGCATCTAGATGTTAAGAAGAATTGGGGGAATTGGTTGGAACTGCCAGTTAAGTAGGGGTAGCAAACATTTTCTCTCTGATAGTATTCCTCTATACAGTATTTGAAGAATACTGTACATACTACAGCTTCTGTGCCAAGGGTCCCCAATCTCTGGTCCATGGACTGGCACCGGGCCGTGGCATGCCAGAAACCAGGCCGTGCAAACAAGCAAAGCCCCATCTGCGGGATGCAGACAGTACATGAAACCATGCCCCCTCTGGTCTGCAGATAAACCTCTTTCCACAGAACTGGTCCCTGGTGCTCAAAAGGTTGGGGACCTCTGTTCTATGCTGCTTGCTGACTATCCCCAAAATTCTAAAACTCTACTTATCCAAGGCTTTGTAATTTTAGGGTAAGTCTTTATAAACAAATTAACTTTTTATCTGTACACAGTTGCCCTCTACATGTATAAGACAGCAAGAATGTCATGGAATGAATTTAGCAAGCACATTCCGTTATCCTTTCCATGCATAGCTTAATCACAGACAATAGTATACAAAGGACTTATTCCAGCACAACCATAAAGGACACAAAAATATGTATTGTGTAATACTATGCCATATCCACCATTTTTAATATGGACAATTATACTCTGATATATATACACACACACACACCATGACAATTGATTATTTTCTATATTCACCCCATGCTTCTGTGTGGTATTTACATTTGGGATAGAGAGAATATATTCTGCTATTCATGAAACTCGTACAGATTTTTACAAATAACGTAATATTTCTGTATCTTTTCGAAAAGAAATAAACTGGTCTTTATGTTATAGCGAACTTGCTTTACAGCATCAGTAATTCTATTCTTTAAAAAATATAGATGTGTTCTAAACAAACAACTGCATAATAAACATACTGTCCTTTTAAAAAAAAAGCATGTGCTTTACACAACTTTCCATGTGCCTCATTGTTATTTTATTGATCTTCAAAGGAGGATGTTTTTAAAAAGTTTGTACCAGATCATCCCATGTCAGCTTAGTTGTAACAAGCGCATGTACCTTGACATTCTGTATTTCACAGACTTGCCTTCTCCGCTAGAACAAGAAGCAAAGGCCATTGTTAGAGAATACAAGAAAAAATGTGACAGACCGCCTGACCGTAGGAAAGCTTTCAACGCTTTGTGGAAACAGATGAGCCTCTTTAGTGAGTTTAGTGGAGCACTCGAATTGGAAGGCAACATATTTTGATACTACTCTTTTGAATATACTGTATTTCTTAATCTAGATCATATAGGGGTTGAGTTCAAATATTCTCCTGAAAACTATGATTTAGACTACATGGCTGTATCACAAGCTCATTTTTTCAAGCTCCAATTCCCTCCTAAACTTGAAACAATAAAATTTGCCATTGCATCTAAGTAAAGAAAGTTACAGTAAACCGTTACCTGAAAAACCAGAATTTAAAATTAAGCTAATGAAGTGGTTAATGAAAGTTTTGCCCATTTGGGACTAGAAAATGAGTAATGAAATTGGAATATGAAGAAGGCTAAAGGGGCTATCAGTTGACAGCCTTGATATCTACCAATCATAATAGCAACGTGCCAGTTTGGTCTAAGCAGGGGTGTCAAACTTGCAACGTCACGTGGTGGGTTGCGACGTATTGCGACTTTTTCCCCATTGCTGGCAATGGGGTGGGCGCGATTTCGCCATGACGCATCCGTCCTGCGGGCCAGCAGTTTGACACCCCTGGTCTAGAGGTTAAGGCATCAGGCTAGAAATCAGCAAACTTGTGAATTCTAGTTCTGCTTTAGGCATGAAAGTTGGCTGGGTGACTTTGGGCCAATCACACTCTCTCAGCCCAACTTACATCACAGGATTGTTGTCAGGAAAATTGGAGGAAGAGGGAGTATTAGTAGTATGTTCACCGCCTTGAGATATTTATAAAACTAATAAAGATGGGATAAAAATAAATAACCTGGCTAGAGTATAATGCCTAAATCAGTTCAGTGTGGGAAAATATTGTCCATCACATATATATAAATATATAGCAGATCCAATAATAACATTACAGATTAGCCCTTGAAGACTATTCAGATTCATTTTGTGCAGTTAAAAAGCCATTTGCTGGATATTATCCCCAAATGTCTTCCTTTATCCCAACCAAACAATTTCTTGGAGAAATCAGTAATCAAATTATAATATTAAATTCCTACAGAAATAGTATGTGTAGTACAAAAATATTTTGTATATTGTAGTATTTCTAGTTTGATGGAATTCTCTGCTTTTAACTAGTTTATTTCAAACAGTCTTTAATTCCTTCTTTTATATTTTTTCCCCCTACAACTCTGGATGCTGTTTATTTTGTTGGAATAACAATCTTCCTCTATCATAGTAAAAAGAACTAAAATCCCTGGAGTTAAAAAACTGACGTTCCTTCCCAAGAGGTAAAAACAGTACTGAATCTTTGTTACTGGATCAGAATTAGTAATAATTTAACCCCTGTGGTTTCAAATATCTTTAGATCCCGGACAATTCATTTTTCACAAATGACATAATTATTTTTTAATTTTGTGATTTATAGATTTAATTCGGTTTAAACCCAGAAGCGCTCGAAGAATCAGTAGTGTGCCCAGTAAAGGTAGCACTTAAGAAAATATCTTATTTTTAATTAAGTTTAAAATTATGTTCAGCTAATTAAAATGTATATAACTGATATATGTGATTCTTTTTCCAAGTCAGAAGCACATAAGAAATCCTTGTTTAAAGATAATTTCTTTAAAAAAAAATTCAATGTGAAATATGCCGTATTTTGTGTGTCATGTTGTCTATTATAGAATAACACCAACAAAAAGATTAGCAGAAAGCATAACAACCATTTTGGCTTGATTTAATACTTCCTGTTGTGCTTCATATAGCACACTTTTAAAACAGTTTATACCAGATTGCAATATCAGATATGGTTTAGCAGTTGTAATATAGCAATGTAATGCTAATAACTCTGACTAATCTATTTGCCAATCTAACTATATAGTATTGCCTCTTAAACTTACAGCACTTAAACAAAAGTGTTTGACATAGGAAACAGAACAGATTGAAATGAATGCTCAAACTAGTGTTCTGAATATTCTTTGTTGAATTCTTTTTCATTGCTGTTGGATTTGTTTTTTTAAATTTAAAACACATAATACTAAAGATTTATGCCATGACTCTAGAACTGTAGAGCAAAAATAGTAATATACTATTATATATGCTTTTGCCACCAAAATATCATTTTTGGAAACTGGAGCTTTGAAAATGCTGTGAAAATAAGGAAAAGTTATTCACTAGTTTTAAAAATGTATAATTTTCAGCTTTTTTTGCCTAATGTATATTATAGAGGTTTATAATATTTATTACTATCTTAACACTTTGTCAAATATCAGAAAGTAAAGAAATAGTTAGGCATTATTAACGTGCTGTAATAGTAATCTTTTGTAACATTTGTTTTCAAAACTGTTGTATTTCTGAAAATCTTGTATTTGATGGCTACATGTTCATAAAACATAAGGACAGCTATTTGTATAAAAATAAATTGTACCTTAAAATTCTCAGTAGAATTCTTTGACATTGTTTTATTTGATATACATGATTTTTTTGGTGTGATATTTTATTTAGCTTGGAATTTAGATCAGGAAAATGGCGCCAGATACTGGACGTCTCTTCCAGCATTACTTTTCCTAACTTCAAAGCACCTGAGAAAATGGGAAATGCTGATTGCCAACCTTTTCTATAAATTACCTGGACTATTTCAGAAGCAACGTTTCCGATACTACGACTCAAAGTTTTCTCATCTTTTCCTTCTTATTTTTTTTTTGTATGAAGAAAAAAACACCTGCAGTAATAGTGGGAAAATATGGGAGGATTGCTAGGGGGAAAAAACATTATAATATTTCCTAAATGTAATGAAATTTTACCCTGAAAGAAAATTTGGAAATATGCTGGGAATAGCTAATTTAATAAACAAGGCTATTAAAGACCAAAGTCACAAACGTTATGAAGAATAGGGGCTATGTAAGGTCAAATTCTTGTTTTACCTTGTATATGAACAGATACTCATAAATGAATAAAAATTACCCAGCAGATTGATTAGAGGCTAATTAGAGTGAAACCAATGCATGAGTACTTCCAGCATTAAGGACATTTTATACTGTAAGCAGGAAAAATTCAATTTCAGGCCAAATGTTTTAGGTGATATTCACTAGTTCTGCTGAGTATGTTGACCTTTTATTTCATGCATATTTTCTCAGGCTTTTGTTCTTCATTTTGTTAATTGTTCACAGCAGTTTCTTATGTTTATACGTGCCGCTCCAGAAATTTCCATTGGACATAACAGGGTATAATCATGCGTGTAAAATTAAGGATATGGTGTTAGGCTAGAAACCGGGAGTCTGTGAGGTCTAGTTCCATCTTAGGCACAAAGTCAGCTGGGTGATTTTGGGCCAGTGAGTCTCTTAAGGCCTAGGAAGAAAGCAACGGCAAACCATATAAAAAAGAAAAAGAAACATATCCAAAAAACCTTGCCAAAAAAACCTGCAGTGACTTATCCAGGCCGTTGCCAGGAGTCAAAAAGTGACTTGAAGGCACAAATGTGTGCACACTCATGCACACAGTATAGCATTTGCATTTTAAGGGTAAGTAAAATAATAAGCTTATTGCTCCAGTCTTCTAACAGATCCGTCTGCAGATCTTTGTACCAGAAAGTGCAAACTATAGCAAATCTTATCTTTAATCACTGCCTTCTAGAAAGGCACAGAACAGCGCAGTTAGCATAGCCTTTACGATCTACTGTACGACTGCCTCTTTCCTTTCTAAACCTTTTCTAATACCCTAATGCCAAAAATTGCCAATCAGAGCTATAGGGCTATAATTTCTTATTATATATCCTATAGATATCTCCTAACAGGCTTTGTTCATAGTCCAGATGGCTTTTGAGCCCAGTTTCAGATTCCTGTTTTGGGGTGAATGCATGTTTATGTATATAAAGTTTATTTATTTAAAGGCTACTATAGCAGAAACATATGTGCTTCAGTCTATTCCCAAGTTACGTGGGGAATTTGCTGCGTGCCTTACGTGCATTTTGTAGAATCCAAATTGTAGTCCAGTGTTTCTTCATATGGGTTATATGATTTATTAGTACAGCAGTTAAGGAAAATATATGGTTTCTCCGAGTCAGGGAGATCCCAAGTTTGTGAAATTAAATAGACATTATTTTATAAAAAAAGCTCCAGGCTAATTATCTGAGAGTCAAGGGACTAAAGATTTGGAAGAAGCTAGGCATCCCTGAAAAGATGAAGCTATTTCCCGATTGCCAGCTCTGCCTAGTTTTTATTTCCCACATAAAGTATTTTGTTGAGTCTATCTGTAAAAGAACACTATCGATAGGCCTCAGTTTCTGACCACAAGTGGGACAAGAACTTCCTTTGCTAAGCAAGATAGTTAAGTGAGCCACGCCCAATTTTATTACCCTTTTTTTGGCCAAGGTTGTTAAGCAAATCACTGTACTTGTTAAGTGAATCATGTGGTTGTTAAGCCAACCCAGCTTCCCCCGTTGATTTTGCCTATTTTTTTTTAAATTCCATTTATATCCCGCCCTTCTCCGAAGACTCAGGGCGGCTTACAAGCTTAGCAGTAGCCTTCATTCTATGTATATTGGAAGAGGCCAGCTGGGAAGCTAGCAAATGACAACCACATAACCCCCGGACACTCAAGCCACCTGAATTTGGATCATGTGATTGTGGTGATGTGACAGTCCTCAGTGCAAGTACCGGTTTTAAGTCCCTTTTCTCAATGCTGTTGTAACTTCAAACGTTTGCTACCTGAATGGTTGTAAGTCGAGGATTAGCTGTAATGCCATAACTAGACCCCACAAACAACTTATAGCAAGCACATTGCATGCAATTCAGTATTTGCTGGGTGTATGGCTTCAATTTAGAAGTACTTTATAACATAGACCAAAACTAAGATATTAAATGCCACTCAGAACAGAGATTCAGTAGAGCTGAGGTTGCCTTGGCTACATTGACTTGCTGTGCAACAAGTTACATAGGACAAAAATAGTGTATCAACTTGGTTTTTGTATCTGTAAACCCAAAATCATCCAAGGACATAGGAGAGTAAAGCACATTTGGTCAGTTAGCCAATAAAGTACACTGGGGCATAGAATGGCACCCTGCATCAGTTTTCTAGCTTCAGTTAGTTACCCAGGCATTAATCCTCAAGAAAATCCTCAAAAAAACACACATCAGGATTCACATCTACTCGACAGGATTTCTTGCCAGGGCCCTTATATTACACAAAATTATGCGACTGATAGAAAAGATTCCCCACTCTAGCATTTTTATGGACACTTCAAAAAAGTGTAATAGGGATTGTCTTTTGTATCAAATCAAATTAGCTGTGTAACATATAGGTAGTCCTCAACAACAGTTCATTTAGTGACTATTCAAAGTTACAACAGCCCTGGAAAAGGTGACTTACGACCGTTTTTCACACTTAGGATGGTTGCAGCATCTCCCATGGTCAAGTGATAAAAATTCAGATTCTTGGCAACTGATTCATATTTATGACAGTCACAGAGTCCTGGGTTCATGTGACCCCCCCCCTTTTGCGACCTATTGGCAAGTACAGTCAATGGGGAAGCCAGATTCACTTAACTACCGTGTTACTAATTTGACATCTGCAGTGATTCACTTAACAACTGTGGCAAGAAAGGTTGTAAAGGGCAACACTCGCTTAACGACCGTCTTGCTTAGCAACAGAAATTTTGGGCTGAATTGTGGTCGTAAGTTCAGAACTACCTGCCTAAGAAGAATGTTTCAACAGAATTTAAAATTCTTTAGATGTATCATCCTTATTCCAACTATAGCAAAAGATGTCATACTTGCTAATAATACAATAGTATTTGAAATCGATCTTAAGATTAGATAACATACTGTAGATCAGGGCTTTTTAACCTTTTCACCCACTGTACCACTTTTAGGATATGGCAACATCCGAGTACCACGTTGCCTAGCAAGGTGTCAAAACCTTGATGACCCCCCCCAAAAAAAGGAAAAATGTGATGGAAGTACAGGTAGTCCTTGACTTACAACAGTTCGCTTAGTGACTGTTCGAAGTTACAGTGGCACTGAAAAAAGTGCCCCCCAAGCCACAGCCGAGCAAGACACCTGCCTGCCTGCCCGGCGGTGCTCTTCCTCCTGTCCGAGTTTTTCATTGTTGTGAGCATTTCTGTTGAGGATTGGCAGCAGGGGTGGGTGGGTGTTTGGTTTTTATTCCCCCCCTCCGTCTGCTGGGTGGTTGCAGCAGGTTTTGGTCACTTCACATCACCCTGGGACGCTGTGACCATCATAAACATGAATCAGTTGCCAAGCATCTGAATGTAATTCACAAGACCCTGGAGATGCTGCAACATTCCAGCTGATTGGCACTTCTTCTGGGCTCAGAAGTGCCAGGATCAGCACCGAGCTCCAGCTGGAGCCTGGCGCTGATCCTGGCACTTCCACTGAGCCCTGACAACACCGAAGAAGCGCTGATCCTGGCGCTTTCGCTGAGCCCTGACAGGCCTGCAGCTCCAGCCATCTCTCGCTCAGGCTTGTGCAGTGCTGCCACCGGTTCAGCTCATTCCCCTCCCCCGCTACCACTTTTCTAGAATGGTCGCGTACCACCTGCCAGGTGCCAATGCACCACAGGTGGTACCTGTACCACTGGTTGAAAAGCCCTGCTGTAGATATCTAGGGCCTTCTCCTGGATTCCCAACAGATTCTGAAATCTAAGGAGAGAAGAACATTAGAAATCATATCTACCTTATTAGTTGTAATCCAGACTTATAGGATGCAGAGCGATAGAGCAGTCCTAATTTTAAGAAGTAGAATGAGTTTTTTTGAGAATTCCATTGTTTCATTAATATAATTACTAGAAGCATAAAAGGACAAATCGGACCACTAGATTTTAAAGTGGGGGTAAACAAACTGTCAGTATTTGGAGGTTAATTTTTTAATATTCATATTTTGGGGGAACAGTCAAAGATATGATGTTATGCAGTGACATAAAAGAAGTGGTCAGAAATAATGGCTTTGAGGTTTGGCTTCTTTTAGTTTAGTTTCGATTTGTTTAAAAATGCTTAAATATTTTTTCCTATGAAAAGTGAAGGAAAAAACATCAAAATCTGACAATTCAGGTTTTTTTTCACTGGGGTAATATAGGGATTCTGAGCACATTTGTATCATAACCTTGCTGATGTGTAAATCAAAATGATTGAGTATTTTATTTTATTTTCATTCTCTGCACTACTGAACTGAGGGTTTAGTGACGTTTCTGTTTCCTTTTTTCCTTTTTTTTTGGATGATTATTGCATTAGAATAAAGAAGGGAGAGATTGTAAACGAGTATTTCTAAATCAAAAGGAACAAAAAAAAACTGTCTTGCTATTTTGCGTTCACAATTGATTCCATAGATGTGTGTAAAACAACCTTCTTTTATTTTAATAGAAATGCCTCCTGTTGAAAAATTAAATTTGGCAGACCTCATGAAATCCAGTTTGGATTTGTCAGACGGATGGCCTAACGAGGAGGAAATGATACGATTTAAGAAGCTAAGGGATGAACTTATCCAAGATGAAAGACAAGAGTATCCTGAAGACCAAATAGTAACCAATGAATCCATGCCTACATTAAGGAGAACCAGGACAAAGGAAAGCATCTCTCGTAAATCATCGATACTTTCATCAAGGTAATAAAACATATGAGCCAGCTTATGTTTTTATATTCTTTATGGTAACTCACAGTTTGCATTCTAGTGTAAATTATATGTTACTGCACTATGTTAAGTTCCAAAAATGCATGATAAATAGTAGGCATCTAGAAAACTCAAGGGGAATTTAGAAGCTTTTCTTTTTAAAGCCACAATAGCCATAAAAGAATTTTAAAATTTCCATAACCATTATATATTACTGTAATCACTGTAACAAAAAAAAATAATTTAAAAAGGGTAACAGTCTTCCAGGTATCAACATTCCTACTCTGAATCAACCATTAAAATTACTTGCAGGTGAGTTCTTGCTGCTTTTTCAGAGATTTTTAATATCTTGATGCAATGCTTCTCCCAGTGCTTCTAGTGATAATCCTTATAAATGGCTAAAAAAAATAGATGGCCGTGCATCTATATAAATAACTATATGAGTAATAGGAATTGGTGGGAAATTCTGAGCAGAAACAGGACCAGTTACAATGTTCTGTGGACACGTGACCACAATTTGCAAATTTTTCTTGCAAGTTTCTGGGGGAAAAATGTATATCCAGGAAAATGGATTCATTTAACAACCCCATGATTTCTTCAACCATGATGACTCATTTTATGACCAGCATAAGAACAGCTGTCAAATTGAGTCTGGCCATGTGCTTCCTTGACTTACAAACACCCTGATTATGACTGCAATTCCAGACTCCATTCATAATGGTAAGTCAAGGACTACCTGCATTTAGGTGAAGCAAAGGGCCAATTAACATTGCCTGTACAATTTCACGTGTACTATACTTCTGTACATTTATTTAACTCCAAAATAGTTAACAATCCTTTTCAGAAGCAATACTTTTCCACAACAAATATAACCAATCAGGAGTATATTTTAAAGGTAGAGTTAAAATCCAAATAAGATTAAAGACATGGTAAGTTATCTAGAATTTATAATAACAGATGGTTCCAGATTAGTTTCCCTATCAGTGTTTTGCAGCAAAGCTAATGAAATAAGTGGAGCGTTGCTTCTTAAGGACTCACAAATATATTTTCTCATAATAAGCTTTAGTGGACCATGAACTATAAAAATGTTCATGATAATAAATCATACAGTTTTTAAAGTGACATAGAACATGTGAATTGGAATCTAAAGCCAGGAACAAATGAAGCCCTTAAGATGTACTTAGACAATTAATTCGCTCAAAGTGATTCCCATTATAAAGTCTTTCATTTAGATAGCTACCAGCTCCTAATGCTGGTTTTGAAACATGACTCTAATGAGGATAGAAGTTTGCAACTGATTTTTCAATAGAAGCTCATATCTCATATATAAAGTATTTTTGAAAATGCTGAAAATAGAGTAATTTTCTAAGTCCTTGCTTTGGCATTTAAATCTAAACAAATCCAAAAGCAACATTATAAATGTTATGAGATCTTATGATTTCAATTACGTCACTCTGTTCTCCAAGCAAATGGGAAATGACATCCCCTTGGTTGAAGCATGCAATCTTCTGTTTAAAAAAAATGCAACAGAGCTAACCTAAAATTGTGGTTTGGACATCACTGAATTTGATGGCCTAGAGGCAGATAGAACATAGGAACTGATTTTTCTTCAAAGAAGGAGGTGGGAGATATGATGTAATGTTTTGTGTTACAGGATCAGTATATTAAGTAATGAATACATATTTTTGAATAAATGAGCATGTACAATACCTAAGATCTAATATGAATTAAAGAATTTCCATGTTAAGTTTGAAGACATTGAAGAACTCACCAATACCACTTCCTAATATCTTTCTGTATTTTCTACCATTTTCATAAAAATCTAATTCTTAATTCCAATAAAAACACAACAGTTCGGTTCTAAATGTTCCACGAAAGATGACTTGGGCCCAAAGTTAGTCATGATTCAGTCCCTCTGAAGCCAATGAAGAATTCCCCCACAGTTTATAAAAAATCTAGGCAAAAAACAAATGTTTAAGAGTAAATTACCCCAAAAACAAATAAACCCCCAAATTATGCTCAAACCAATTTTATTGTTTTAATATTTATATTACATATACAGTTTATTTCAATTTAACACAACCATGCTAAGAAACTATTTATAACCTTAAATTTCGGGGGGGGGGGAATGCAAAAACAAATGTGAATTAAATCAAAACCAAACAGAAAAAGGATTATGGGAGTGATATATCTCTCAAGTCACTGTTTTGTGAAACTGATGTCTATCTGGAGCAGTAGGAATTTTGAAGTAGACTTTTTTTTAAAAAAGCCTGAAGATAGTAGAAATGATTATAGAGATTTTTTTTTGTTCAACTACTGTAATGTTCTGCATAGATTTTGATGACAAATATAATTGACTGAATTTAACAAGTCTGTTTCAAAGGGATAAAAAGAATCTGTTTCCTGCTGCTTCATCATACGATTTCATAATCCAGAGTAAGATGGCAGAGGAGTGCAGATTGGCAGCATTAAAAGAAATGAAGGAAAAACAAGCTTTAATTGAACAGCGGAGAAAGTAAGTGTTATAATTATTTTCAACAATATATTATTAGTCTAAATAAGTCTACTAAATATGGGTTTTAGAAATCTAGAAGACCACTAGATGGTGGCAGAGGTTTTTTTCTATATTCTGACAATCATCAGAATTTTTACAGCCTAGATATGAAAGCCCTAATATAGAAGATGTTACTACTTTGTTTTTTTCATTTTAAAATGAATATATTACTATTTTATCCATCCAGCTTTGATTTGCTTTTTGTTGCAAGATTTATGGCACAGATAACAGGGTTAGATTCATGATTTTGAATAAGTAAAGAAGAGGATTATTTTTAGTGGAAGAAAGCAGTAAACAGAAGAGAGATTGTTATGCACCTATTTTTCACTGCCATATTCAATCAGTTCCTTCATAACTGTTACTTTTTCCCCTATTACTCCAAGCCTGCATTTTTACAGTGTGCATAATGGGGTCAGTGAAAAACTAGCGTGTTAAACAAACTTTTGAACCAAATTTCCAGGTTAAGATCATACTCATTTAAAATAGGATAGCTGAAGTGTAGACAGTAATACTTCTATATCTATTCTTTCTCACCATAGTCTCTGAGCAATATTCCTATAATCTTAGTCCAGCATCTTTCCCACAGTTGAAGAATTTTAACTAAATTCATCTTGACTTTGAATGCACAAGAAAATATTAGACTTACATAGACTGACATTTTTGCTTTCATGTTTCATATTCAGTTTTGAGAGTTTAAACCAGATATGTACTTAATCTCACTGTTTTTGTGATTGCCAGGAAGCATCTGGCTTCTTCAAATACCACTGAAGCTTGAATAAGAGAGATTTAACCATTTTGGTTGTGTGAATAACCTCAAGCTGCTCTTAAATCCATATGTATACAAATATCCATGTATATACACTGCCTGTATTATGGGTTATATTTAGTATCTAGAAATAGAATCATTGGAGTTTTTTATTATGATTGTTCATCTACAAAAATATCATGCACACTTTGCTTGCACAAGAATAAAAATCCAGTGTGATTTTTAAAGTTTGGTGTTTTTTTGGAAAGTTAGTTCCAATATTTGACTACGTGGCTTACTAGTGAAATGTTAAATACTTTTAAAATCTTTTTGAAGAGATAAAGAAGTTCTTCAGAAATGGAGAAAACAGGCCAGGAAGATAAGAGAAAAGAAAGGAATCTTGTACGCATATTCACCCCAAAAAGGAAATACAATGGTATGTATCAGCATATGATTTTGTTGTGCAAAAACATGTTGTTTCTTATAATGAAATACTGATATTGAGGTTCTCTGTACCATTGAGCTAAATGCTTTGTACTGTATTTCATTGCAGTTATTTCCCCATAACTGAATTACATATCTAGGAGAAGACTTTTGGTGACCCAAATTAGAAGGACATTCATTAATCCTATGAAATGTGCCAGACCATTCTAGACCAACTATAGCCCCTTGTTTAAATTATACTTCCTTAATTATGTAAACAATTGTCGGTTGTAGGATAGCTGGTCATCTGATTTGGTCTTCATGTAGAAAATGGAAAAGATGCATTCTTGATTTTGATGGTTAGATATGGAGAATATCTTGAGAATATATAAAAGCTGAAAGGATAAAAAGTAGGATTTTGGCAAAGTTCTCAGGGATTAAGGCATCTCAGATACCCTAATAATCTCTTCAAGGTCCTAGCTATCTTTCTGTTCTTAATCTATTGAGTCATTGCCTCCAGAATGAATAATTTTTATTTCTGTGAAAATATATGGATCAATTTAATTTGATAGATCTTGTTTTAGAGCCTCTTGGGCAGACTGGTGTGAAAAGATCAGTTGGGTTAGATCTTGAGATCCATAACAAGAGTTTCCACCAAGGACACACACACTCGGAGAACGGCAGGTGACGGAGGCAGTGGTAAACATCAGCCTCTGATAAGGGCAATATGTTAACCCAATATATACTTATAGGTATTATGTTATTTGTATTTGAAAAGTTAGTGACTTTTTCTCAGAAAAATAGAATTTTAAATGTGTTTACATATGTTAAAATGTGAACGTGCACATGTTCAGCATACACATGTTTAAAATCAAAGCTGAAAAAAATAGTCTTGGTTTTCTGTTTCTAACATATTAGTTTAATAATAAAAAAATGGAACAGTAGAACAGATATGGAATTGCCTACGGGAGCTAACGCACTTATAGCAGCACAAAGTACATTTTCAGATCCTGCTGCCTCTTTTTTTCCTATCTGGGTTAATCATGTCTGTCTCTCTGTCTGTCTGTCTATCATATTTAATTGTCTTTTAACTTTTATATTTTGTATTGGTATGATTTTAAAATGCCCTGTAAACTGCCCTGAGTCCTTCGGGAAAGGGCGGTATATAAATCTAATAAAATAAAATAAAATAAAAATAAATATTTATATGAATGCCTAACGCACAAAATGTGACTCAGGGCAGCCTACTACTTTGCCAATTAAGATACTTAACAGATTTACTTGAGGATCATAGCATCCTAGATCTAGGACTTAACTACTTGTTTATCTTGCTTAGCCCTCTCCACCAAGGTGTCCTAGGTAGATCAGTCCCCGGTAAAATAACCTACATAGCAAACATTTTCTTCAACTTTATTTTAAATTATTACTATACAACCCCAGAACTTTGGAAGAAGCATGTGCAAATGTAAGTAAATACTTACATCAGCTCTTCACTGTGCAACAAGAACCCATGTGTGCTGTAGGTGTCAAAACATCCTGCACATAGCTATTCAAAAGCTGTGGCTGCCCAAGCTGTTTGGAGGCGTTGAAACAGAAGGGCTTTAATTTAAAATAGGATTGTTGATGGATGTCTCCTGAGATTTTGCTTCTGCCAAACTGAAGTAAATGTAGGCTGGATGTTAATAGTTAATCCAGAGAGAAAAATCTGTCATCATGGTGCCAAGAGAGAAACTCTTGGTTTTGTAACCCTGTAAATAGAGCAAATCCCTCATTTAAAGAAGTAAAGTCTTCTACTCCTGGGTGATCATGTGGATGGACCATGAAGTTGTCTTTGACAACAACAGTATTGACATTGAATGACTAACAGTCATTAACATTGATGATGTTACCTAGTTGGGTAATAAAAAAAATCTGCAAGCAAGCAATTAAGCTCAGAGACATCAAGGATTCCACAGTTCAGTCCTGAGCTACATATATTCTCTTCTACTAGAACTTTGTTACTTGGATAGATAACCACCTGAAAAATCACTGAGCAAAGTTTTAGTAGAAGAGAATATATGTAGCTCAGGGATGAACTGTGGAATCCTTGATGTCTCTGAGCTTAATTGCTTGCTTGCAGATGTTTTATTACCCAAGTAGGTAATATCATCAGTGTTAGTGCCTGTTAGGTTTGCTCCCCGTGGAACATTAACACTGATGATGTTACCTAGTTAGGTAATGTCTGCAAGCAAACAACCAAGCTCAGAGATCACCTAGGACTTCACAAATAACAATATGGTCCAACTCTGTTTAGCTTTACCAATGTAATTAGGTGATGCCACTTGCTGCAACACTATCTATTATAATTTAACAAAACAACCAGTGAGCGGTCATTGGGACAGGTAGAGCTGGACATCTGAGTTATGCTTCTAGATTTAAAAGAATGGCATGTATCTGTCTTTCATTTTTATTTTTTTTTATATTTTAAGGCATGGGACTGGGCCGTTAGATGATCATTTCATTGATTTTTTTTTGCAGTACAGTATTTTTCCCCCAAGTACCGGTAATTGAGCATTCATTATTTAAATGAAGCTATTTAAGTGAAGTTAAAATGAAAAACTATGCAAGCGTAGACTTTTCTAAAAAAAAAGGGGGGGCTATTAATCACAATTGTTTGTTCGTGATAGTGCTTTTAGACAGGTATTTTGACATCCCTTTCTTAGCCATCCATCAGAACTTGGTTTAGACTTCATGCTCAACTATGACTTGCTTATCACCTGCCCAGTTTCAATATCTTCAAACAACACTATAGCTTTAAAAGAACTGCAAAACGGAGAGGGAACAATTAGAGACCTGACTGAATCTGAAAACCTTCTATTTTTTTCAGCATTTGCCAGGTCTTGCTTATAAATTGCTGATAAATATGTAACTCAGAAACTGTACATGTTAAAGATTGTATGATTAAGATAGAGAATTTAAATTCAATTGATGTGCAATAATGGGAATTTTAATGCAAGAAAAGCATTCAGTTCACACCATATAGTAGAGTTAGAGAAAACTGGTATGTTTTCATTGATTTTATTTTATTTTATTATTATTATTTTTTTTGCAGTCCAGTATTTTTCTCCCAAGTACCGGTAATTGAGCATTCATTATTTAAATGAAACTATTTAAGTGAAGTTAAAATGAAAAACTATGCAAGCCTAGACTTTTCTTAAAAAAAGGGGCTATTAATCACAATTATTTGTTTGTGTTAGTGCTTTTAGACAGGTAATTTGACATCCCTTTCTTAGCCATGCATCAGAACTTGGTTTAGACTTCATGCTCAACTATGACTTGCTTATCCATAACTTATCAACTAAGCTGCACTTAGATAGACATAATGCCATAAGTCTTACAGTAAACAATTGTGTTGAAGTCATCCAACTTGCTAAGTCAAAACCTAATAACTTGTGTTATGGTTTAACACAATGTAGAAACCCACTCTAATTAAGGATGTTGATGTGGAGGAAAGAGTTTCTTCTGCTTCCCAGTTCAATGAAAGTCCAATTTTCAAATTCTCCCGATAGAGACCATAGGAAGAAGAATGGCACAATATGGCTGATAATAGACCATTCTTTCACTGATCTCTAGAGTGTTGAGCTCTGAAGATTCTAGAGCTCAATGAAAGAATTGGTTGAGATACTAAAGCCTTATGTCTTCGATCTTCACATTTTACTTTTAAAAATAAGAGGACTGCCCAATAAAGCAAGGCAGGGAAGGATTAAAAATTGTTAATATTTACACCAAATTTAGTTTTTTTATAATGACAGGAGTTTGAATATTTTGCATGTTCTTTAGGATATTTGGAAATTATTTCCTAGTCTCTCCCTGAATGAAATATGTAGGAAACACAAGAGGGCACTACAACCCTATAGTATTCAGTTGCAGTGAGGCTACAGGCTTAAACATCAAGTTGATTAGAATGCAAAGCAGAAAGGAAAAAAATATGATGGTGTTTCCTCTATTTCTGTTCTGTCAGTTAATTAGAAGGTAGTTCTAAACATGATTTGTAGGTAAAGTGTGGCAAGTTCATGTTACAGGTAGGGCAGAATAAAGTGCTGCTTGGTGTAGCATTGCTAAATCTTGTTGGATAAGTTATAAAATGATTGTCTTGGTTGTATAGTAGTTGGCTGACTTTGTCTGATTAAAAAAAAAAGCAGGGCTACATCCTAGCTAATCTTAAGGATGAGAGATTAGTAAGGATTCCTAGGCCGTAGTTTGGTAAATTGAAAAAACCTGAGAAGAAACAATAGCAAACCATATAGAATGATTGTCTTGGTTGTATAGTAGCTGGCTGACTTTGTCTGATTAAAAAAAAAAGCAGGGCTACATCCTAGCTAATCTTAAGGATGAGAGATCAGTAAGGATTCCTAGGCCGTAGTTTGGTAAATTGAAAAAACCTGAGAAGAAACAATAGCAAACCAGTTCTGCATTAAGAAAACAACACGAGCTTGTTCATGACAACATAAGGAATCAAACTTCTGAAGGAGACTTAACCCTTGATTGATTGCTGTGTCAAACCACTGAATTCATTTATCTGAAAGGCTTGGTGGGAAGATTCAAATATATACACGTAGAGGCATGCATAGGCACAGTGAGCGTTTCATGCTTTTTGTCACTGCAAAGCACACCATATCTTAGTAATCCTCACAGTTTATGAGAAGAAGCTATTATTTATTGGTAGGTCTCTGTATCGTTTGCAATAAATTAGCTATTCTTTCCGACTCTCAATGCCCTTAACAGTGACAACTCAAAAATCTTTTTCCTCAGAGAAAAACATAGAAATTTGAAAACAAACTATTGAATGACTGGCAGAGACAAGTAACCAATTGTACATGGCCTAATAAAAGATTGAGGATTAAATGTAAGAAACTGCAAATCTTGGAAGACCAGGACAGTCTGGCCGGCCTGAACTTCAAACTCTATTATCAGGATAGCTGTTTAATTTGGATTACATATTGAATATTATCACTCTGTGGTTGTATTTGAGGGAACCAGACTCCCAGATGGACAAACTATCTTTAGATTGATACAAACAGGAATGAACAGTTATAAGATTATTTGTATTATGTACAGTAATAAGCAATGTATTAAAGTTGGGAATAAATATAAGAAGCTTTCCAAACTCTTGCGCTGTTGTTGTTTTTTCATGAAGATAAAAGTATGAAGAATTTTGTTCAGTAGAAAGACAAGTCATATATAAATCAAAATGTCATTAATAATAAGGCAAATATACAAAACCGCCTGACCAGTTTCAATATCTTCAAACAACACTAATAGCTTTAAAAGAACTGCAAAACGGAGAGGGAACAATTAGAGACCTGACTGAATCTGAAAACCTTATATTTTTTTTTCAGCATTTGCCAGGTCTTGCTTATAAATTGCTGATAAATACGTAACTCAGAAACTGAACATGTTAAAGATTGTATGATTAAGATAGAGAATTTAAATTCAATTGATGTGCAATAATGGGAATTTTAATGCAAGAAAAGCATTCAGTTCACACCAAATAGTAGCGTTAGAGAAAACTGGTATGTTTTACCACTGGTATATTTTTCTAGTAAGGTAAAGGTAAAGGTTCCCCCGCAGATGCTTGCTAGTCGTTTCCAACTCTAGGGGCCAGTGCTCATTTCCGTTTCAAAGCCAAAGAGCCAGCGCTTGTCCGAGGACGTCTCTGTGGTCATGTGGCTGGCATGACTAGACGCCAAAGGCGCACGGAACCGTAGTGGTCCCTATTTTTCTACTTGCATTTTTACATGCTTTCGAACTGCTAGGTTGGCAGAAGCTGGGACGAGTAACAGGCGCTCATTCTGTTACGTGGCATTCGGGATTTGACCCGCCAAACTGCTGACCATCTGATCGACAAGCTCAGTGTCCTAAATTGATAGATTATTGTCTAAATATTGCTAGAAATGTAATCACTTTTTTATATTTAATGACAATGTGAAGCTCAACTATTTTGGAAAATGAATTTCATGCATTTAGTTTAGGCACCAACTCCAAACAGACTCTGGTGATGTACATTAAAACCAAGCAAAATAGAAAATATAATACAATATATTTTTTAAAGTAAAAAAGATTAAGAACCAATGGTGAGTTTGGCTATCAATACCTCAGCCTTTAAAGAAATCTAACTAGGTCCCAACCACCTTCACCCAAGGATTAAGAGAAAAAACATCAAAGTCTTTAAGGCTTTTTGAAAGGCCATCAAAGTGGGAGCCACATGGATATAATTCAATTACAAAATGATTTATAATAGAATGACACTAATTTTAAACTCTCAAATTTCCTTTCCAATCTGTTAATTTTTATATAAAACATTAGTAAACTTTACATTCCTACAAAGTACACTAAATTAGCTGTATATATGATAACTGCTGCAATAATACTCTATGCATTCTATTGGAAAGAATGCAAAATTGTATCTGCAAAAGCTCTGGAAGTATGTTTTGATATCCAGAATAATGATGTATTTTAAAAGTAAATCTGGCACATAATTTAATCTTAGTTTGGAAATCATTTTTTGATTGTAATTCAAAATGCTGACTTGTACCACACTGAACAATTGTGAGGCTTTTTCAACATAAACTTTTACCTGTTTGGAAATTACTAAAATTCTTAAGTCTCATTTTATGATTTCTACTTTGCTAAATACTGCTGTTGTTATTTACATATTACATTGATTTTAATAATGATTTGTATCTTTTAAAATAGTGTAGTATATTCAGTTACTTAAAATGAATCAGTGAAATACTGGAAATTTTAATTAATCCAATTAAATGCATGTAAATTCCCTGCTTATTTGCTTTGTGCTTTATCTTTTTGCCTCTCCCTCCCCCCTTTTCTCCCTCTTTTTGTGGGCCTTCATGTTTTTCTTTAAAAAGCTCAATAAAGGTATAATACTAAAAACCTTTCCTCCCTAATTTGGCAACTTAGAAAGAAATCGAGAGCAGAGGTAGAACACGGGTGAAATTTGGGATTTGGAAACTCACTTTTGCTATTAAATGCTAACCCTTATGACTACAGTATGGACAATTACTGTGGTATGTAAGGATAACCCTGTTGAAGCTCACTACATTCCTTACCCCAATTGAGTGTTTTAATTTTTTTTAGTTAAAGAGAAGTAAACCAAATCTCCAAATATCAACCTTATTTTTATTTCCAAAAATTTATTTGGGCTCCAAATAAGTGTCCCATTCTTTCTTAAAAAGTAAAAAATGGAGGAGTTGTGCTTTGAAGGGAAATTTTCTTAACCCAATTTTCTGCACAGTACTATGGTCTTTAAAATGGAAGATTAACGAACTGGAAAAAATGTGATTTTTTTACGATTTGGTAACTCATCAGCTGCTTGATTTTTAAAATAGTTTTCATGAATTCTAGGTCAAGCATGCCAAATCATGACCATTTGTGGGCAGAAATGAATCTTATTCAAAGTATGTAAGAGCTGGGATTTTCACATCTCTTGGCTTTTACCAAACTATAGAATAAGGATAGTCTTAATAACTGTGAAGAAACTCTCATTATCTTAATTTGCATTTTTTTCAGAGACTTTTACAACCTATTCTGTGCAACTGTAAAGATTTGCAGAATGGGAAAAAACATAAAATCAAAAATAAATTCATGTTTTTACTTGTAGTAAGAAAAAATCATAGGGAGCTAGACAAAAATATTTTATTTATTTATTTATTTATTTATTTATTTATTTATTTATTATTTGGATTTATATACCACCCCCCTCCCAAAGGACTCGGGGCGGTGTACAGGGCAATTAAAACACTATATACAACACATAATATACAAAAATTAAAATAAATTAAACCAAGTAGCCCTAAACAATAAAACATGTTCTAAAATTTAAAATTTAAAATCTAAAACCCCAGTCCCTCAGTCCAGGCCAGCAAGTTCAAATAGCCAAGTCTTTAGGTCGCGGCGAAAAGAGCGAAGGTCGGGAGCCATCTGGAGCTCAACAGGAAGCTGGTTCCAGAGGGCAGGTGCGCCCACAGAGAATGCTCTCACCCTGGGGGCCGCCAGTCGACATTCCCTGACTGACGGCACCCTGAGGAGGCCCTCTCTGTGGGAGCGCACTGGACGATGGGATGTTAATGCCGGCAAAATGTACTCCTGTAAATAATCCGGGCCCATGCCATTTAGGGCTTTATAGGTGATCACCAGCACCTTGAATCTCACCCGGAAGACAACTGGAAGCCAATGCAGCTCGCGGAGCAGAGGTGTTACATGGGAATATCGGGAGATCCCCATCACAACTCGCGCGGCCGCGTTCTGCACCAGCTGGAGCCTCCGAGTGGTATTCAAGGGCAGCCCCATATAGAGAGCGTTGCAGTAGTCTATCCAAGAGGTCACGAGCGCATGAGTGACTGTGCGTAGGGCATCTCAGTCCAAATAGGGCCGCAACTGGCACACCAGGCAAACCTGGGCAAAAGCCCCCCTGGTCACAGCTCCTATATGATCTTCTAAACTGAGCTGTGAGTCAAGGAGGACACCCAAGTTGTGAGCCCTATCTACGGGGGGGGTGTAACACCTCACCCCCTATAGATAAAGATGGAATAGAGTATGGACAACCCGAGATGCCGGTATGCACAGCCACTCGGTCTTGTCGGGATTTAGATGAAGCTTGTTCCTCCCCATCCAGACCCTCACCGCCTCCAGGCAACGGGACATCACGGCGAGGCCATCACCGGGTTGATCTGGGGTGGAAATAAAAAGCTGGGTATCATCAGTACATTGATGATACCCTACCCCAAAACCACGAATGATCTCACCCAGCGGCCTCATATAGATGTTGAACAGAAGGGGCGAGAGGACCGACCACTGAGAGATTCCACAAACGAGAAGCCTCGAGGCCAACCTCTGCCCCCCTGCCAACACCGACTGCAAACGACCCAGGAGGTAGGAGGAGAACCACTGTAAAACAGTGCCACCCACTCCCAACCCCCTGAGGCGCCGCAGTAGGATACCATGGTCGATGGTATCAAAAGCCACTGAGAGGTCTAATAGGACTAGGACAGAGGAGCAACCCCTGTCCCGAGCCCACCAGAGATCATTCACCAGTGCGACCAATGCCGTCTCCGTGCTGTACCTGGGCCTAAAGCCCGATTGGTAGGGGTCCAGATAATCCGCTTCCTCCAGGAACAGAGGAAGCTGATGTGCCACCACACTCTCAAGTGATTTTCTTTTCATAGTGATTGTTTTTGTATCTTTAAGTGCAAACATCTTTACTCACTTAGTGCAATCATTAGTTATTTGACTAATCTAACCAAAAAAATTGAAGGTTACAGAAACAAATAAAGTAATGAGGGGGAAGGAATCCAGATTCAATGGATCTTTAGTGATGATCCCTCTGAAAACCCAAGTTTCCCTCAGGTGGACCTTTTATATCCTTCCAGGACTCTGGCTGGGTCTGCCTTCCTCAGTTCTGATTGCATAAGATACATAGTCTATTTTCCTGACTTTGGTTTCTGATTAATGAGGCCTCCTGGATCCATCCACAATTTCCATTACACAGTTTGGTCCACCCTAATAAGATCATGACTCCGCCTCTTCTGAGAAGAAGGGTTTGCAAGTAGAAAAACCCTGGAAAAAACAAAAACAAAAGTAAAATAAGATGATGCAGCCGCGCGAGTCGTGATGGGGGTCTCCCGATACTCCCATGTAACACCTCTACTCCGTGAGCTGCACTGGCTTCCGGTTGCCCTTCGGGTGAAATTCAAGGTGCTGGTGATGACCTATAAAGCCCTAAATGGCTTGGGTCCGGGATATTTGAGGGAACACCTGCTGCCAGCATCAAGCTCCCTTCGTCCAGTGCGCTCCCACAGGGAGGGTCTTCTCAGGGTGCCGCCGGTTAAAGATTGCCGGCGGGTAACACCCAGGGGGAGGGCTTTCTCAGTGGGTGCGCCTGCCCTGTGGAACCAGCTGCCTGCAGAGCTTAGGACTGCCCCCAACCTCCGTTCATTCCGCCGGGACCTGAAGACCTGGCTCTTCGAGCTCTCTGGCCCAGGCTGAGAATTTTTTTAATTTTAATTTTAATTGGGTTTTTTTACTGTTCTCAGGGTTTTATTTAATCTTTTTTAATTTGTTTTAACGTTTGTATTGACTCTCTAAAATGCCCTGTAAACCGCCCTGAGTCCTTCGGGAAAGGGCGGTATATAAATTTAAATAAATAAATAAATAAAATAAATGATAGAGAGGGTTCTAGTAGAGTAGAGAGAACAACCCCAAGGCCTGTGACTTATCAGGCCTCCCATGGCATCCATTTTGGAACGCAACTAGAAAATATCCAAATTCCTCCACCTTTGAAGGGGGAGCTGTAGTTGTTTGCCTGTGATTCTCTTTCGCAACTGACTGCTGGATCTCGGAGTTTAGAAACCAAGTAGATGATACAAACCTGAATGTTGTCCCGCCTTAGCACCATTTTAGGCTTCCAGTATCTACACTGTTCAACAGACAAACAAATGATCCCTTCCCACCCCCACCCACCGGCTTTACTGAAATGATTTCTGGTTTATGCATGCAAAGTTTTTTCTGCTGTAGGTGTTTGTACTCTGTGCAAAAATTCCTCCCCAAGAAATGCTATTAAGTTGACAGGGTTTGAGAAAAGAGGGATTCACTGTCTGAAGGGCTTACACCCTGGGCATTCCAAATCTAAATTCCTGAACCAGGCAATTGCCTCACATTATTCCTGTGGGTTAGACAGTCAACTAATAGTAATCCTCTTTATGTATTGTGAAGTAGCTCATCATTGGTTCAGCCCCCAAATCCTCTCTTTGCTGTAGCTTCATCTTGCCATACCTTAATGAAAAACTGATAATATTATGTATTTAGTCTCTAAATGTGGCAAAGTTCAACTCACCAAATGCTGGAACCAAAATAAAAAAAAACTGGAACAAAGTGTAATTTTACAAATAGCAGGTGCCTCTCCAAATTGCTTCAGTTTATCTTGAGATTCATCTAAAAAAGACATGCATGTTGGCAATAAATGTATCAAAGGAAAAGGTTATATCGTGATAAGGAATGGTTCTTAACACCTGGAACAATGACATAGCCAAATTAACCAGTTTCTTGTTGCCAGTAATAAGAATGGGACACCTCTAGCTGAACTGCTGTGAGCCGAATTGATATCATACTTTCTGGAATTACAGTGCAATTGTTACCTGTGCTTGTCTATTGTCGATGATGATGATGATGATGATTTATTTATTTTTATTTTATTTTAATTCCATTTATATCCCGCCCTTCTCTGAATAATAATAATAATAATAATAATAATAATAATAATAATAATAATAATAATAATAATAATAATAAGAAGAAGAAGAAGAAGAAGAAGAAGAAGAAGAAGAAGAAGAAGAAGAAGAAGAAGAAGAAGAAGAAGAAGAAGTTGGAAGGGACCTTGTAGTCATCTAGTCCAACCCCCTGCTCAGGAAACCCTATACCGAGGGCTTTTTTTGTCATAGAACGCTGACATAGAGTTCCGGCACCTTTTTTGGATGAAACCTTGTAGGGTAGGCAAGCCGGGTTGTATGACATGTGTGAGTTCCGGCACCTTTTTCTTTTACAAAAAAAGCACTGCCTATACCATTTCAGACAAATGGCTGTCCAGTCTCTCCTTAAAAACTTCCAGCATTGGAGCATTCACAGCTTCTAGAGGCAGGTTGTTCCTCTGATTAATTGTTCTGTCAGGAAATTTCTCCTTAGTTCTAGGTTGCTTCTCTCTTTGGTTAGTTTCCGTTCGTTGTTTCTTGTCCTGCTTTCAGGAACTTTGGAGAATCGCTTGACTCCCTCTCCTTTGTGGCAGCCCCTGAGATATTGGAACAATGCTATCATGTCACCCCTCACCCTTCTCTTCATTAAACTAGACATACCCAATTCCAGCAACCTTTCCTTCTATGTTTTAGCCTCCAGTCCCCTAATCATCTTGGTTGCTCTTCTCTGTACTCTTTCTAGAGTCTCAACATCTTTTTTACATCGTGGTGACCAAAACTGGATGCAGGATTCCAAGTGTGGCCTTACCAAGGCATTGTAAAGTGGTATTAATACTTCACGTGATCTTGATTCTATCCCTCTGTTAATGCATGAAATCATGACTTAAGCTGTTGTAAAAATGCTTCCAAACAATGCTACCAATCATAAGACATTGTGGAATCAGCCTGCCTTTTTATTGCAACTGAATTATTTTCTATAAGCAACGTTACAGAAGAAACTTTGGAGTTACAAATGGAAGAGGGTAACATCTGGACCCCATCTTGCACTGGTTAAATTCCTTGCATGTAGCAGGGCAATTGCACAATAAAAGCCTTGTGTGGAAGGAGCTTTCCTAAACAAAAATGTTACTGTTTAGTTCACAGGGAGGAGAGGGAAGGGCCTAAAAAGTTTTAGATTTGTTTCCAGAAAAGATGCCACTCTCTTCTAGCCAAGTTCCATTGTTTTTACTGTTAAAAACTTTCATTACAACAACTAATGGGAGGGAAATGTTGATGAACAACTTATTCTCTAAGACGTATGACATTTCCTTGCAAAATCCAGAATTAGAATCTATTTATAAATAGTCATTCATTAGTGGTATTTACAACATCTAGCTTGGATACTGAAGTAATCCATCTTCTGGGGTTGCTCAAAATATTGCATCATAAACCAGTTAAACACACTACCTGAAAAATTAAAAGCCGGCTAATGTTAAACTAGCCAAGCTTAATATCTTGCATCAATACAGCTGTTAAGCCTCAAGGTTCAACTGACTCATTTAAGATTCGTGCAGGGTCAGAACAGAGACTCACTTGAAGGAAAGCTACAAACTAACTGAAAAACATAATGCCTCCAGTTGGTTACCTTCCCTATTTCTTTCGCAAAAAGGTATTTCGTTTGTTTACGAAGTTGCAGATAGATTGCACTGATATCCCCAACCAGACCATGGCATCTTTTTGCCTCCCAATCAACCACACAGCCCTAACAATTGTAGCTCTTTGATTGTGAGGATGTAGAAAGCATATCTGCCTTAAGGATGTCAGCACTTATCCATTGGAATTCAAAAACCCCACAACTTGTTGCAGAAACCCTGCAGAGTTGCAAATTGGTAGCTTCCTTAGACAGTAGATGCCTCCCAGATTGACCATTGGTCTTGATGGACTATGAAAATTTCTGGGCTACGCTTGAGTTTCTAATTATTTCAAGTTTAATGAGTAAATTCAGGGAATCTAATATTTGTTGAGCAATCTAGTATTCTCTGTGGAGAATACGATCAGCATCTGAGATAAGAGAACAACTTTGAAATGTTTATTTGGAAAGGAGATAAGAGGAATGGAGCGGTAGATATTTCTGAAACTCTGCCTCAGACCTTCTATACACACCCCACCATCCCTGCACAACTGGTTTACTTTTTGAAGTTTAATCCAGTTAAACACCCTAAAATCAACATGGATAGGGGGAATTATATCCATGCTACCTTAGGTCACATAACCAGGAAAAAGAAGGAAGACAGCTTAGAATGGCACAATCAACAGCATTCTGAACATAAGAATGTTTCCATAAGAAACATTCTTATGGAATGTACTGGGGAATTTTTCCCCCCTGAATGCTGAAGCCCTCAGTATAACCCAGATCATATTTGAACAACCATTTTCTTGTGTTTGTTTCTACCATCATAGCAAATTTATTCCTGTTCCAGGAGACCTATCCTGTTTTCACACCTCTGAGCCCCCTCACATAGTTTCTTTCCAACATTCCATTGCTTTGGAAAGAAGAAACCAAGATTGACTTTTTTTGTCAATTGTCTCCAACCTAGTGCCTTCCAGCTATCTTGGGCTGCAAATTCTGGGAGTTGTGATCCAAAATATTGGATCAACAAAAGTTACTTTTATATCTTCATGTTTATTTATGTAACTCATATTGAATATGCCTGAAACTGTCCAAGGTGTGAAATCTGTAATAAACTCTTTGGGATACTCCTGCTGTTTCTTTTGCAAAAGTGCATATAGTTTTGTTTGTGTTGTATACCCTTTAATGAAGAGAAGGGTGAGGGGTGACATGATAGCAGTGTTCCAATATCTCAGGGGCTGCCACAAAGAAGAGGGAGCCAGGCTGTTCTCCAGAGCACCTGAGAGCAGGACAAGAAGCAACGGATGGAAACTAATCAAGGAGAGAAGCAACCTAGAACTAAGGAGAAATTTCCTGACAGTTAGAACAATTAACCAGTGGAACAACCTGCCTCCAGAAGCTGTGAATGCTCCAACACTGGAAGTTTTTAAGAAGAGATTGGACAGCCATTTGTCTGAAATGGTATAGGGTTTCCTGCCTTAGCAGGGGGTTGGACTAGAAGACCTACAAGGTCCCTTCCAACTACTACTTCTTCTTCTTCTTCTTCTTCTTCTTCTTCTTCTTCTTCTTCTTCTTCTTCTTCTTCTTCTTCTTCTTCTTCTTCTTCTTCTTATTATTATTATTATTATTATTATTATTATTATTATTATTATTATTATTATTATTATTATTATTATTATAAAACCCCTTCCAATACCTCACACTCATATATTTGGGAAGTTTATCCAAGTAATGCCTTTTTGTATGGGTTACTTATTGTGTAACTATTACTGGGAAGACATGAAAAGTTTGAAGACCTTGGTGCTTTCTAAGGTTGGTTTTTTTGCCAGGGTCTGGTGAGGAAACATTTGCAAGAAAGCAACCAAGTTCATTGAGCACCAAGAGTGCAACAATTCATCCCTGAACTCCAGTTGTACTCCTCTATTGGTACATGGAAAAGTATCAGACCATAGTTATCATGCAGGCAGGTTTCGCCTTATTTTAGTTAGCATGAAAAAGACCTTCATTTTCCAGTCTCATTTAAGACAGTGGAAACACAAAAGCAGATGTGTTTATACTGTTCATTTCGAATGTTTTCTAACAGCTATAAAAGGAATGTTTAACGCTTGCCATTTTATTAAAACAGGTAGACCTTGCCAGCATGCTAGGACTGAAAGCATATACAAAGCTGTAAGCAAAATTCAAATTTATTTACTTATTTACATGAGAGGATTTTCTTGCTGAAATGTTGTCATATCATTTTTATCCTATGCTACCTATCTCTAAAAATAAACATGAATATTTTGAAGAGTCATGATCTGATAAGAACTGATAAAGGCTGGATTTAAATGGAATGTCATTGACATTATCTTTAAGGCTGTTTTGGAAACAGTGAACTGATTTATCTTACAGCAAATTAGGAAGAGCAAGGACTTTAGAAATTATTCAGAGGTCAATGTCCTATCTGAATTTTCTACTTCATTATTGTGACATTATATAAACAAATAAATTGGTTAGCTATGTGCCTTGTGGTTATCTCTTACCCCCAGCTCATGTTCTAAATGTTGTATTACAAAGGGTAAGATGTAATGTGAAAGTAGTATCTTTACCACAAGGCACAACAAAACGGCTCACCCAAATAAAGGGAAATCTGCTTCTTGGATGTCTGCTATTAGAAAGTCAAGTACAGGGTAGAAGCAGGCTGCCTCCTCCGCACGGGGTCATTCCTCTCCCCACAATTAAAAAGGACAATAAATTATAGAAAATGTATGTGGGCCAATTTGTATACACCCATGTGAATTTAGAACAAAATGAATGAATAGGTACGTAATAAATTTTGCAATAAGGAGAAGTATGTTAACAGATGAAATATATAACTGCTTAGTTTGAATGGTCCCTTAGCAATAAAATAGGCCTGGTTTTCTAAACCCCCTTGCTTTGTATCAACTTTAAAAAGGATTTTTAAAATATATATATATATATATCCAGTGAATTGACACGTTCTTCAGACAGAGAGTGCTTTGAAGTGTAGATCTCTTCTCTGTAAAGATGACCACACTAGGTGGGCTATTGTCTGATTTTAAAAAGCAACAACAGGGCTCAGCAGATAGACAATGAGATAAAGATTAGGTTCTAGGAGCCTGGATTCCTTGTGTCCTTTGGCATCATTAGCCTTCCAGTTTCGATAATCCTTTTCCTTCTAGTACCAAGAATTACCATTAGTTTTTCTTCTTGTAGAAATGATTAGACTTCCTATTGATACATTTTCATAAGAATAGAGTCATTAGAATAAAAGGAAATTCTGGAAATGAGGGGTTTTGTTTGTTTGCTGTTTGTGTTTATAATTGCAGTTTATAGAATTTCTTATTTTTTGCCAGTCATGGCTTCTAGATAGTTTTTTTTTAAGTTTAATTACTTATTTTAAGGCTGAGCAATCTACTGGGTAAAAGGAAAGCCAGGCAGCTACCTATAGTTCCTCATATTGCTAATAATACCTATTATCTTATGGGCTTTCTATAAGATTTTACATTTGAATTGTTTCAGAGGGCCTGAAAAGGTTTTTTTTAAAAAAATGCTATTTTTTCATTACTATTATTGACCTTTTATTTCATTTTGCAATTTTTTAATTTTATATTTTGAGTGTTTTCTCGTATTTTTCCTGTAGTTTTTTATTGTACTATCAATCCCTGAAATCTTTATTATGATCATAGACCAATATAAGAAGGGTAGAGTTCAAACAATTTTAAAAACTAAAAAATGTAAAATATACAAAGATAATTTTTTTTAAAAAAACCCTAATATATATATATATATATATATATTGTACTATCAATCCCTGAAATCTTTATTATGATCATAGACCAATATAAGAAGGGTAGAGTTCAAACAATTTTAAAAACTAAAAAATGTAAAATATACAAAGATAATTTTTTTTTAAAAAACCCTAATATATATATATATATATATATATATATATATATATATATATATATATATATATATATATATATATATATATATATATATATAACAAAAATCTTAAAAACCTACTAAATGGGATAAAAATATTAAGTAAATATAAACTAACGAGTTAATATATGGCTAACTAAATGTATCATAATACAAAACATTCTTAGCTAACAAGTCAAATATTCAGGCTGGCTATTTGTCCTATGTATCCTGGGAAAAAAATTATGAAATGCTGCATGAATTTGCATGTCATTCTTGTGGAAGGGTGACGTTAATCTCTGTATCATTCCAGTTTTAGGTTATGTGTTGCTGAAGCAAGCACTTATAATACTGTTGATTCCCATGTTGTTGTTGTTAGTTGCGAAGTTGTGTCCAACCCATAGCGACCCCATGGACAACGTTCCTCCAGGCCTTCCTATCCTCTATCATCTTCTGGAGTCCATTTAAGTTCACGCCTACTGCTTCAGTGACTCCATCCAGCCACCTCATTCTCTGTCGTCCCCTTCTTCTATTGCCTTTCCCAGCGTTAGGCTCTTCTCCAGTGAGTCCTTCTTTGTCATTAGGTGGCCAAATTGAGTTTCAACTTCAGGATCTGGCCTTCTAAAGAGCAGTCACGGTTGATCTCCTCTAGGACTGACCGGTTTGAACACCTTGCAGTCCAAGGGACTCACAGGAGTCTTCTCCAGCACCATAGTTCAAAGGCCTCAATTCTTTGGCGCTCAGCCTTTCTTATGGTCCAACTTCCACAGCCATACATTGCAACTGGGAAGACCATAGCCTTGACTATACGCACTTTTGTTGGCAGGGTGATGTCTTTGCTTTTTAGTGTGCTGTCTAGATTTGCCATGGCTTTCCTCCCCAGGAGCAAGCGTCTTTTAATTTCTTGGCTGCAGTCCCCGTCTGTGGTGATCTTGGAGCCCAGGCAAATAAAATCTGTCACTACCTCCATTTCTTCCCCATCTATTTGCCAGGAATTGAGAGGGCCGGATGCCATGATCTTGGTTTTCTTAATGTTAAGTTTCAAGCCAACTTTTGCAGTCTCCTTCTTCACCGGCAACAAGAGGCTTTTTAGTTCCTCTTCACTTTCTGCCATTAGAGCGGTATCATCTGCATATCTTAGGTTGTTGATATGTTGATTCCCATACATCTCTGGTTAATGGCCAAGATTCCATGTATAGTGGCAGGTATGATTTAATAAACAAATAAAATACAATAAGCATTTTATAAGCTTCAAACTGATTTTGCATTGTGATATCTCATAATTCATGAATGTTATTAGTAATTCAGCCCCCAAAGTGTGGACCATGAGTTGTTTCCCAAGGCAACAGCTTTCAGGGCAAATTCCAGGGGAGCATGCCATCTTTTCACAGCTGCATGCATGGATGTCACTCAGACAAGCCATCCTACTGCTCTCCCTGCATGCTTATTTATGTCGTGCAGCTGTCAAAGATGCTATGCAATTCAGAAAAATTGCATTGGAAATTGGATATAATTAACTTTAGGTTTTAGAAAGGAGAGCACTGAAAAATGTCATTTCATTAAAACTGACACTCTTTGTAAGAGGATTCAGAATAGACTACTCATCTGGAACAGTTTTCACACAACTTGAAATGGGATCTATTGAGGAAGTTACAGAAATTGTCTTCTAAATTAAGTAGGAACTCAGAAGACAGGAGCATGAAATCCACGCACTCCCCGTATCAGTGATCCATCCAAGAGATCCAATTACCTTGAATTTACACAATTTGGGTTCATATCATAAAGACTGGTTTTAATAGAAGAACGGATTTTATTAATTGGCATTCTTAACAAATGATTGTTTTTGAAATGTTTTGCTCTACGGTAAAATTTCAAGGTCAATGAGTTGCATTGATTCAGTGCTCCAAGGAGCTTGTTTCCATTCTTGCATGATTTTAATTTATGTGAGAAATGAAGCAGTGATTGGCATATCCCTGAAGAGTATGATTTTTGAACACCATTAATACCGTATACTCTTTTCAAAATGATGAGCCTGTCCTTCACCTCTCTCTCTCTCTTTTATAGCCCATCATGATTAAATGAATCTCAGCATTTTTCTTTGCATTTAACTGTCATAAAAAATATCTGAAAGCCAACCAGTGAATTTCTGAGCCTGCCTTTCTATTGTTAAACATAATATGCTCTTGACTTCTGACCTTGGCTGGGTTAGAATTATTATCTATGATAGATCCTGCTTTAGCTGAAGTTCTGACTGGGCTAATAGTTTTCAATGGGGGAAAAACAGTCTCTGATATGATTTTGAGGACATCTGGTAATAGTTGCTCAGTGCCACAGTTGCTGGCAATGCTAATTTCTGCTATTAGATTTCAGACCTACATTTGTGACAGGCTGAAATTAGGGTTTGCTTTTGGTAAGATATGTGAGTATTAAATAAACCACATGTAGAAGACATAGTCACAGACGGAGAAGGATAAGAAACCTGGATGTAATCAGTAAATAACAAATGGTCAAGTAGTGATTGATCAAATGAGAATCTAATGGCTCAAGACATGAATGTATAAAAAGAGAAAGGAAATACAACATTGTCAACAAGTGCTTCTTGGAAAAAATGGCTTATGCTGGGAAACATATTGAAAGGTGAAGATTCTCAGTCTTCTTGTTTCAAACTAACGAGAAAAAGTTGCCATGATTCAACTCCCATATATTGAAACCTGCTTTGTTCAAACAAATAGATGTGGTCTTTTAAATCACAAATGTCTGTTTTGATTGAATTGTGATAACAGTTCTGGTTCTAGGTATCAGAGGGGTGATGCTGCATCCTATGGAAATCAGGCCAGTCATTTCTCAGTTTGAGTCCCCAGGCTTTCACTGAGAACGTGTTGATGGAAAACAAATAAGTTCCCATTAACTATGTTTATTTTCTTCTCTTTCAAATATAACTGGCCTTTCTAATAGGGAATGGCAACGTGCATAATGGTACCTTTTCTAAACCAGCGTTTCCCAACCTTAGGAACTTGAAGATGCGTGGACTTCAACTCCCAGAATTCCCCAGCCAGCTATGCTGGCTGGGGAATTCTGGGAGTTGAAGTCCACGCATCTTCAAGTTCCTAAGGTTGGAAAACGCTGTTCTAAACAACAGAACTGGGTAATTACTTCAAGGAATCCTACTGCATTTGTACATCTTTTTAGAGATCTGCTGGTTGCCTTTAACCTCTATATGTCTTAAAAATGCAGTTTGCCTTCCCTTTATATGAAGAGAAAAAGTCTTTGCATATATAATGCACTCACCTTTCTTGCTCAAGCTGGGATTTGAAAATAACTGCTGTGATATTTGAAATGGTTACATTTGATTAAATGTGTGGTTTAAAAAAGGGATTAATAGTGGGAAAATTTAAACAACAAATTTTATAGCTTCAGCATTTTTCCGATTATATTCTACCTGTCCTCCATAAACTCAAGGTGACACGTTTAGTACTTCTTCCATCCCTGAGTTGAGACAAAGGGAGCTCCTGTGACTGTAGCTAGACTTGACTCTTGGCATCACTCCAACACTTTAACCACTCCTTGCAGGCATATTGCTGTCCTGCGTTAAATCCAGCCAGCACAATGAATTGTTGTTCTAATGCCATTATATGTCACTGTTTTTTTAGGTATCACAAAATGCACCTTATGCTACAGATAATATTAAGAGCAGTGATAAGCTAGAGGGGTGGAAAGAACCATCTGACTTGGATAAGCACATAGAAACAGCAGAAAATATAAGTTCAATGAAAGCCATTGATGCCTTCAGGTAAGAACAAAGGGGTCAGCCTCACGTACCCCTCCCAAACTGTAACAAAAACACGTCCAAGTAATCAACTTTTATGCCATGTCTTCATGACTTTGCCTTCATCTTGTTCTTCACCTAGACTGAGTCTGTTTAAAGTTGCTTTCGGCTGTTGCAGTTTTAAAGTGTTGTTTTCCCTCTTACCCCAATACAATTTTTGCCATCAGCACAATCTAATATACTTCCTTGATGATGTAATCGAGTTGGCATCCACCAAGCTCCTGTATGTACTGTAGTTTTAGGCTGTTGCAAGCACCACGCTTCATGGACATTTTGGTTGAGGTTCAGGAAGGATAGGAAATCTGGATTCCACTGCAGTATCCGTGTAATGCCTAACCTGAGCTTATCATACTGTTTGTCAAGTTCTGCGTGGGCTCCTTCTGGACATGAAATGTTTGAAATACCCCTATTTCAAAACAACAGTAACAGCTCTGCACCTGCAACTTGTAAGTCGGGCAATTTGACAAGTGGTTAAATCAGCTGTTCTGTCATACAGCTAAACTTGTCTGTCCTTTCTTCATCTCAAGAGAGCAACTGATGGCTTTTTTCTCCAGCCAGAAGAAGCGGGCACCCTGTGGGAGTGAAAATGAAACGAGAGTCACTTTTTTTGTATTAAAATAGTTAAAGACAACACCACTTATCAGGCTTACTGAAGCAGAACAGAGCTCAACTAATGGTAGTTTACGCAGGCATATTTTTCAGTTGGCTCATTGATTGGAAGAGAGCACTTAAACGTGGCTATGGAGTGCACTAAAAGAGATGTGGCTGTTTGGAGTTACTCCAACAATAAGGCCTTGTATTTCTTTTCTTTCTGTTTCTGTATAATGCCCAAAATTCCCATATCCCTACTCCAGATGAGCAATATGTTAATTGACCTCCTTTCTACTCACACCCTCCTGGGAAAAAATACTTATCATGCCCCTTACAGATGGTCCTTGACTTACAACCATCCATTTAATCCCCATGCAGAGTCAGAACAGTACTGAAAAAAGTGATTTACAACTTAACAACTGTCCCAGCATCCCCATAGCCACTTGATCAAAATTCGAGACCCTTGGCGACCGGCATGTATTTATGACAGCTGCAGTGCCCCAGGGTCATCTGATCACCATTTTGCAATCTTCCCGCCCTTCTTTTGACCAGCAAGGTCAATGGAGGAAGCCCGATTTGCTTAATGACCACATGATTTACTTAGCAACTGCAATGATTTGCTTAGCAAACATGGCAAAAATGTCATGAAATTAGACATTAAATTTAGCAATTGCTCGCCTAGTAACAGAACCTCTGGTCCCAACTATGGTTGTAAGTCGAGGACCAATTATGTATAAGTACTCCTCAGCTTACGACAATTGAGGCCAACTTATGACCACAATTGAGGTCAACATTCATGTGGTTAAGTGAGAAACTTGTTAAGCGGGTTTTGCCCCATTTTACAACTTTTTTTGGACACAGTTGTTAAGTGAATCACTGCAGTTGTTAAATTAGTAACACGGTTGTTAAGTGAATCAGGTTTCCCCATTGCCTTTGCTTTTCAAAAGATCACAAAAGGGGATCATGTGATTCCGGGAAAACTGCAACTGTCATAAATGTGAGTCAGTTGTCAAACATCCAAATGTAAATCATGTGACCATGGGGACGCTACAATGGTCGTAAGTGTGAAAAATGGTCATAAATCACTTTTTCCAGTGCCATTGTAACTTCGAACGGTCATTAAACAATCTGTTTTAAGTTGAGGACTACCTGAAATCTGCTTGTCCTATTATTATAGATACAAGCTGCTTTATGAAATGGAAGCATTTATTTAATATTTAGGGGAGATACACACAACATATTAGTATCAATAAAATGGTAATTGACACACTGCAAATACTTTCTCATTTGGAAACTGGCACTACAGTTTTCTAACATTCCTTCTTTCAGATTTAGCAAAATGTATTAACCACTAGGTACAGCTGCTTTCTCCTCTTCATCTTCTTCCTCCTCCTCCTCCTCCTCTTCCCTGCTCTTCTCATTTCATAATGTGCGTTGCATCAGCTCCTACAATCTGTTCTGTAGCAGCAGAAATGCCAGTAGCATTTTAAAAGAAAAAGTACTTTGAGCCTGAATATCTTTATTGTACCAATATGTTGCTGTCAATATTATATCATGAACGACTGCCATAAAGGGCAGTGCAGCTGATTGCTAGTTTTATTAAACAAAAGATAAACCATAGATTCAGCTGAGGACTTAATAGTTTCTGGTTGGCAGTTAAAAACAAAGAGCTAAAAACCTGGATGCACCTACTCACTGCAGAAGTGAGACCCTGTATAGGCATTTCGAGGAGGAGACAAAATTCCACATGGATAACACTGCCATAGCTGAATCCAAACACTATAATGACTCAAGCATCCAAGGCAAACAGATAGTAAGAATTCTCTTCTTGCCAATTAGAAATAAAAGTTTCAGTTGAGTTCCATTTCTGCTAAGCGTAACATAGAAGATGATGTTCACTATCTTTCAGTAGTTGTGTGGAGAGGGGACCCAAATAAATAGGAAATACCTTTCTTCTGGGTGAAGAAACTATTGCAATTCTGTCCCATCTGTCCTCCAAGAAATATACTGTATAATGATTACATTATAGTGATTTGTTTCCTCTCACCTTTCAATTTATCCCACAGGTAAGTTTGCCAATGACCAGAGATTTGAGCCAAGATTCCTCCAGTTTAAGTCAAACTAGTTTCTTGTACTCATTGATTAGTACTATGCAGCATGACAGTTCTGAAAAAAAAAAGAAAAAAGATAGGACTCTGTTCTATAAACACATTTCTGTTGACTAACACTGTTTAAAAGTTTGAAAGGGAAAGAGAATGAACACAAACATCCACCTTCCATGTTTCTACTTAGAAACAAATTAGTATTCTCGTATTTATGGTGCGTTTGCATCCTACCTTTCTCCTAAGAGCTCAGACCAAATTACATAGCACTCATTCTTCTACACCCAGAATGTCCACTCATGATTTCCTATACTCTGGATAGGTTGCACACCGTTACACTTTGTCCTTCATCTCAGCTGCAGAAGAATCAGAAGGCTGTTTTTCCTCTTGAATTAATCACAGATTAGCCAAAGTTCCGATCTGTGGACTTCAACTACCAGAATTCCACAGATCTGAAAATTGCCAAGGTTGACGAAACACTGTCTTATACTGTAGTTCACAGTCCATCATTTAATTCAAAGTTTAGTTTTTCCAATTCCTACCTGTAGAAAGATGGGATAGAATTTAAACTAATAATTTCATTAAGAAAACGCAGAAGGCTGTGGTTAAGTGAAAATGGAAACAAAAGCTTCCCAATTCAATGAAGTTTCATAGGAAGAAAAACCCACAAGCCAAGAACCGTTATTTTAATGCTAAAGCTTGGTTTACATTGGGCCATTTATGAAGTAGAGCTTCAGAAAGCATTTGAAGTTTGCAGAGAAAAAGATAGTGTCAGTAAGTAGAACTGTGATATCTTAGACTTAGAGGAAGAATGGGGAAACTATGATTTTTCAAATGCTGCTGAACTACAGTTCCCTACAGCTTCAGTCAGCAAAAATGAAGGTTAAAGGAGGTTGTAATTCAGTAACATCTTTAGGGCCATGGATTCCTATCCCTGCTAAGGACTAATCTTTATCGGGAATAAGTTTTCATTATTTCATATTACTTTATCAGATAAATTGTGCTACATACCTGCAAACACGCAGACATTATCATAGAAGAAAATGTAATCAGTGGGGTTCACAGTCCAAGACGTGCAACAAATATAATTCAATATTTAAGGAGCAATATATTCTCCCTGCTCCTAGTCCTGATGATGACATATGTGAACAGATGGTCTCCCTGCATAGAGCTCAATTGCCTGCAGTGAGAAATCTAGTTCTAATGCCCTTGCTTCCACACGAGATGATAATCTTATAATGGAAGCTCCAGCTCCTTATGGAAATGTGTATGCATTTGTGTGTCCCTTCAGTGACATCTTCAATGCATTTGAGAGAAGGCAGATGATACACATGTCCTCCAAGTATTGAAGTGAAATGCAGCGATAAACACCTGAGAAGCACTGCTCTCTATGGCAATTTTGTGAAAGTCTTAATGTGCACAAATTAAAGGGTGACTCTCTGTACCTGATGTTGTGTATGGTCATTGAGCTTGCATATAGTTAAGCTATGCTGACCTTTTGGCAAATTATGATCTTTTGTTACTATTGTTTTTCTTTTCCTTTTCTTTTATACCTGTTTGTCTGTACAGTCTATAAAAGTATTGTTTTAATGTTTAAATATGATCTTGCCACACTAATATAATATAACTTTTCTTCTTCCTGGATTTTGCTCTTGCTCTATAAGTTGTTTTGTGGAAACCTCATGTTCCTAACAAAGGACTTCGGAGGAAAATCATTTTTAATTGCTTTAAAGCTTGAAGACAGGAGACAGATGCTTTGTGCTTAATCAGCTTAAAGAATCTTTTTCTTAGCTGATAGCAGTTGATAACACAGTGATCAGAGAGAACAAGTGATGTGTTAATACCGTATTCTATTGTTCTCTAAAGTAATAGCACATGCCTTTTTTACATACAGTTAGAATAGATATTACTTCTGCATTTCCAGAAGTTTCAGTGTTTGAAATATTTTGCGTTGTTTTTTTCAATAAACATGTCTGAACGAAGAAGCATTACTATAATAAACCAAATTCTGATTTCAGAAGAAGTCTTCAGATATTATCTTTGTATGCAAATATATGTTTGTTTTTCATTTGAAGATACATGCAAGAAAAAAGGCATGGAAACAAGACATGCTACCTAGTGGCAAATAAGATGTGCTGTCTTGAATTCTGCAATAAAAGTGATCATGTAATTTTTAAAAGTTAACATAAAGAGAAAGCCCATGTGAAATGTGTCATGCAGAGAGGTTAAAATATTAGACTAGTAATGGAAAACAACTTCACAAAGTTATTGTGGAGCAAAAGTAAAGAGGATTTTATTTTATGTACACCACCAGGCTATATATCGAACAAAAATCTTCAAATGAAAATGAAACCATGTTAGAAGCTAATTACTTTCAATCTAGGATAGCAAACATAATAGTACTTGGTGGATCATCCTATCCTCATTATCATTATGAGTTTTTAAGTCAAAATCAAAACCACAGGCTGACACTACAAGGATGTACAGCTACAAGGATGTACAGCTATCATGGCTTTATGCCTAAGTGTAGTGATATTTGTTTTTTTCTCAGAAAAATCAGAAAGAGCAGGGTGGCTTTCAGATTGCCAAGGACAAGAGAGCCCCAGATGGTACCAATGGCCCTGTTGCCTAATTACCTCTGTATGTCCTCTAGAGCAGCGTTTCCCAACCTTAGGAACTTGAAGATGCGTGGACTTCAACTCCCAGAATTCCCCAGCCAGCTGGGGAATTCTGGGAGTTGAAGTCCACGCATCTTCAAGTTCCTAAGGTTGGAAAACGCTGCTCTAGAGATTACATTAAAAGGAATTATTGCCACAAGAACTCTGGATGCATGAAAAGCCAACCAAGTCATCCTCCTGGCCAGAAAAGGGCATTGGTGGAACACGTGCATCATTTGGAAACATTAGCATTTCAAACTACATCATTTTCTTTTTAATTGCTTTAATGTAGAAAAAGGTTAAGAGAGCAGATAAACATAGCAAAAAAAAATGAAGGGAAGGGAAGATCTGTTTTCTAAGTACAGTATTAAATGTAAAATTAAACCATAACCTTGTGGAATAATATTGGTCAGGATTTCTATTATTTTGATGGAAAACCAGGCACTAAGCAGAACAAACAACTATCATCAGTTCAAAACCACACCGCAACATGATTAAAAAAAAAACCAAAGAAATTCATATTAGCCAAAAGTTGCTGGAAAAATTGGATCTATTTTTGTTCCATATTGAGAAAACCACTGCTGCTGGTGTCTGTTTTTCTGGATATGTATCTAAAATATGAATTAATATTCTAATATTAGAAGTTCCTTGCCCTTCTAATAAAAAAGATGCACAGAGTGGATAATCAGAGCCAAGGTAATGGTCAAAATGATGCCATCGCTGTTAAATTAGGACATTCTTCTATCCGACTGCATACACCCAAAGATATTTATTCTATCATATTCTGCTCTGAAAACTGCTCTCAAAGCCAGCCCTGTCATTAAGCTGAATGAGGCTGTTAAGAAAAGACTCCAAATTGAACATTATTTAATGATATTGTAATAGTACTTTTACTGCCAGGATGGGGCCGAGATGTTCAGCAGATCTTCTGCTTCTAGTGCTAAGAAATTTGATCAGCTGTAGGTATTTGTGTAATTCCTCAAGGCGAGGAGCATAACATGCTATTTGTTAAACGTTTAGGACCAAACCTGAATACATCTATATAAATGCATAGTGTTTTACAGTGTTTATTGTCCATGTTAGTAGGCTGGTTTCTACTCTGTTGTGTACTTTTTTCAAAGATTACTTAACAATCAAGATCCATTTTTATTTACATCTTTCCCTGATGGGTTATGGGAAAGGATACCAGGATGGGGCAGGGAGGGAGATAGGGAGGGGGAAAGGAGAAGAAAAGGATACAATTCCATGTTTACTAAATTCTAACTGAGTTTATTAAAAGGTTATTTCTAAGCAAGATGGCATCCTAACTTTTTGTATACTAGGAGAAGCAGATTAAAAATTCCACAGTTTTATTTAATCCTGTAGCTTTAGACGCCTAAATGTATATCCCACATACATACAGCGCCCGACCTTCACTCCTTCCGACGGGATCTAAAGACTTACTTGTTTGAACAAGCCGGCCTGGCCTGATGGGTTTGGGTTTTATTATTGTTTCAATGTTTTAAATGTATTTTAACTTATTGTTCTGAAATACTGGGCTCTTTGTTTAATCCATTCTTAATTTTTGTATTTCTGTATTTTACTATTTATTGCCCTGTTCACCGCCCTGAGTCCTTTGGGAGAAGGGCGGTATACAAATAAAATTATTATTATTATTATTATTATTATATGCACACGCTCAGAAGCTTCAAGTCTTAAAATGTTACTCTTTCTACATTGTCACATTGGCTTTTTAATCGCTGTAATAGTATTTATTAGATATGTAATTCCTAAGTAGATCCATCCATGAAAAGGAGACAAATTGGAAAAAAAAAGGTTGATTCTGCTTCTTTCAGAACTGCAAAATACAAAGAAGTAGAAAATCGCATTAAACAACACACACAATTGATGAAAGAAAGAAGAAAAAACTTAAGAGGACTACCCAAAGAAGATATGGAAAAAGCAAATCGAGACCTTGAAACTGTAGGTTTGCATTTAGAAAACAGATGAATGGCTTTGAAATTGTAGGTTGCATTTGTTCCCTTTGAAATTGGGATTAGTTCATATAAACAAGGGGTGTCAAACTGGCGGCTCAAGGGCTGGATGCATCACATGCAGGCCATGCCCACCCTGGCTCGGCAAAGGCAAAAAAACCTTGCGATACGTCAGGTTATGTCACATGACGCGATCAAGTTTGACACCCACGATATATACCATTTCTAGTTGCTGGGATTGAATGTGATTTGTGCTCACTCACCTTCTTCCCCTTGGTGTTTTCCAACCCCTTCTCATCTAGATTGCAAACTGTGTCATAAACTGTTTTGACAGAACTTTGGTTTGCATATAAATCAAGATTCTAAAGCAGTCCTTAACTAATTCAAATAAATGCAATTGGTTTGTAGGATGGGCAGATAAAGCAACATGAATGAAAAATAAATGAAGAAGCATCACTTTAGGAGAACTAGTTGAAATGGGATAAAGAATTTTGATTATGGTGCTTTGTGAATGAATGAATGAATGAAATAAACATTTCAAGCAGGATTTTTTTTAAAAAAAATATCAATAGAAATTATATATATGTATTATATATTAAAGGTAAAGGTAAAGGTTCCTCCGCATGTGCATGCTAGTTGTTTCCGACTCTAGGGGCCGGTGCTCATCTCCATTTCAAAGCCAAAGAGCCAGCGCTTGTCCGAGGACGTCTCTGTGGTCATGTGGCCGGCATGACTAGACGCCAAAGGTGCACGGAACGCTGTTACCTTCCCACCGCAGTGGTCCCTATTTTTCTACTTGCATTTTTACGTGCTTTCGAACTGCTAGGTTGGCAGAAGCTGGGACGAGTAACAGGCGCTCACTCTGCTACACGGCACTCGGGATTCGACCCGCCGAACTGCCGACCACCTGATCGACAAGCTTAGCGTCCTAACCAACTGAGCCACCGCGTCCCTTAATAATATATATCATGAAATCTATGCATGCAAGTAATCCTCGACTTATAAGCACAATTGAGCCCAGAATTTCCTTTGCCAAGTAAGACAGTTGTTAAGAGAATTATGCCCCATTTTATAACTTTTTGCCACAGTTTTTTGCAGTTGTTAAGTTAGCAACATGGTTGTTAAGTGAATCTGGTTTCCCCTTTGACTTCGCTTGTCAGGAGGTCACAAAACGGGATCTCATGACCCAGGGACACTGCAACCGTTAATAAATACATGCCAGTTGTATTTATGTGAATTTTGATCATGCGACCACAGGGATGCTGCCATGGTCATTAGTGTGAAAAATGGTCATAAATCACTTTTTTCAGTGCCGTTGTGACTTTAAATGGTCACTGAATGAATGGTTCTAAGACGCCGACTACCTGCATTATGTTTACCCTTCTAAAGAAAAATCATTTTTAGAACTGACAGTATACTAGAACCGGAAATATGGAGAAACAGGACTAAAGCTAGGGCAAGATACTATTCTAACATGGTTACAAATACAGGTATTTACAATCATTTATGTTTATTGACCAATGAACTGTTATAAAAGCACAAAAAAAAGTGATGACCTGTCCTCACACTTATGACCTTTCCATCATCTCCACAGTCATGTGATCAAAATTGGGGTACTTCTCAATTGAAATACGTATATAAGAGTTGCAGTGGTCCCAGGTCTATTGGTAGCTTTCCCAGCTGGCTTTCAACAAGCAGAGTGCATTGGGGGAACTGGATTTGCTTAACAACCATGTTTCACTGAACATTTGTGGCAATAAAGGTCGTAAAATCAGGCACAACTCATTTAACACGTATCTTGCTTAGCAACAGAAATTCTGGTCTGATTGTGGTCGTAATTCAAGGATTACCTGTACTTTGTGAAACTCCATATGGTTCAAAGTATTCAGATTGTTCTATATATAACTGAACAAAAAATTCATTAAAAAAGGACTTTAAGGCTTTTTTTTAAATCCAAGACTTGGGAAATAGTCTTGTGATTTGCTAATGACGTGTGGAAAAAGAGAAATAAGTTTCTTCTCATTGCTTAACTGGTTGATTTAAAAATGTTCTTCAGTATTAAAAAATGATATGGTATAGGTAGCCCTCAACTTATGACTGCAATTGAATTATGGTCATAATTCATGTTGGTGGTTAAATGGGTCACCACATGACTGTGCCTGGTTTTATGTCCTTTTTTTGAGGCAACTGCTAAATGAACGCCATAGTCTCTAAGCGAACCTGTTTTCCCAAATGGGAATTTTTGGCAAAAAGTGGAAGTAAATGCAAAAACAATTAAAATGATGGTCACATGGGTGCAGGGGGCTGCAATCAGCCATAAACCTGATCCAGTTGCTAAGCAACCAAAACGCATGGTGTGACTGTAGGATGTTGCAGCCGTTGTAACTTTGAAAGTAGCTCTGGGGTGATCTGTCTAAGTTACCAGTCATTAAGCAAGGATTACCCGTAGGTGGTTAAGAATTACAATTTTATATAAATATAATTCCATTTTATAACAGAATGATTGTCACTGATTTAGATCATTGGTCAACTAAGCCTAGTATTATCAAGTATTAACAGTAGGCTAGATTTTTTTAAGCCCTGTCAAGAAACGCCAGAGGTAAAACCAGTTTTGTCACTGAATTATGGCCTTGCAAATCCTAAAATTATGCTAAACTAACATTTTGATCATGTGCACTTTAATATGGAAATATATCCTGTTGAACCCAGTAAGAGTTACATTCAGGTAAAATGAACAGAGTAGAACTAAAATAGAAGCATGGGAATTGTCGCTGTTGCTGCAAGAGCTGTTAGATTAAGTCACATTTGACAACAACTGAGTTGAACATTTCTGTACTAGGAACCAAGGAAGTTCATGGTCCAATAAATCTAATTATCTTTGAAATATTACTGGAATCCAAGCTGTTCTTGCCGCAAGAAACTAAGTGCACAATCCAAGATATTAAAAAGTTCAATGGCATTTAATCCTAGGAAAGTATATTAATAAAGTAACTTTCCCATATTTGGCTATGGTACCCGTATTCTGGAATTTGCCCCGATAAACATAAATATCCTATCTTTGCGGCAGTTTAAGCATACGATTAATTTTACTTGCCGTGGAATTTGGGAAGCCATGGTGGTACAATCAAAGCAATAACAGCCATTATTACACGGAAGGCTGTCCTGCCCATCAAAGCAATAATGGCCATTATTACACGGAAGGCTGTCCCGTACATCAAAGCAATAATGGCCATTATGACACAAAAGGCTGTTCCTGCACAAAAGTACCCAGCCACATCGGTACTTTGGGCCTCTGTTCTGCCTTGGCAATGAAACAGAACGGGGCTTTTGGCCACACTGAGAGTTCAGAGGAGAGAAGAGGTGGGCTGTGAATGTCTCCTTTAGTTCGTCACAGCCAGGTGAAAATTAAATGGTCTTCTTCAACCCTACAAGTAAAGACCAGTGAATCAAGAACAAAGGGGCCAGTCTTCATTGCTTCCTTTCCCCCATTATCTCTCTCCTGCTTCCCCTGCAACTCACAAGAGCAGAAACAGGGGAGAAGAGATCTTGTCACCCCCTTCTTCCCCCTCTGCCTGACGTTGATGGCTCTGAAACGGGAAGAAAAACAGCAAGTGAAATAGGCGTTCTCACTCTCGGCTGCAGGACTGCAGGCTTCACAGCCATCCCTCCTGGCTGCCTTGTGAAGCCAGAGGAAGCGTCCCTGTCCTTATGCACACACTTGGAGGAATTCGGAGAGCAGAGTCTCTCCTGGCAGCTTAAAATATATTGTAGTTTTGTGTTGTTGTTTTTTTTTTTTAAAAAAGGTACTCTTGAAATCTGGCATGGGGGCAGGGAGGTGGAGACAGTGTCTAAAGATAATTCCAGCATCGCAGATATGTTTAAAATCCACCTCCACTGCAGATTTGGCACTGCAGCGTTGAAGACAGCTGGGAGGCGCATGCCCGTCCTGCAGGAAAGCTCACACAATATGGCACCCCAAAGTCTTAGGGCTGCAGATCCAAAGTCATGTCCAGAGGTATGCCGGTGCCCATTTTTCCATCCAACTGAAAAGGAAATCAGTGGCTAGAGACCCAGAGGATGCAAGAACATCTGACTCGGCATGCTTGTGCTAACAGAGGAGTAGAAATACATTATAATTAAAGTTGAAGGAAAAAAAATAATAGGTGGAGGCTGCCTTTGCGGTGGGTCAAGATGGGTTGGGCACATCGTTGTGTATTCATGTTCTCAACAGTTAGTGGTTATCTTCATGTTGGGGCAAGCAGGAAGTGCAGGGCAGCTCTTCATTCTTGCATTTTATTATTTCTTCACCCTAGAGATACACTGCTTCCACTCCATGAGATCTAGATATACAGTAGAATAGATATTAGCCACAATAAATAAGTCTGTGGAGATTCTCAAGTCATCCAGGTCATAGTTCTCCCAAAGATGCTTTTCCCCACGAGGCAAATGGGTTTTCTTGTTGTTCTTTGAAGCTTCTTTCTCATCCAAGAAACTTCTTCAGCTCACGTTATGTTAATTGGATCATTGTATGTGGTACTGTATAGGGATGCGGTGGCTCAGTGGGTTAGGACGCTGAGCTTGTCGATCAGAAAGGTCGGCAGTTTGGCGGTTCGAATCCCGAGTGCCGCATACCAGAGTGAGCACCTGTTACTCGTCCCAGCTTCTGCCAGCCTAGCAGTTCGAAAGCACGTAAAAATGCAAGTAGAAAAATAGGGACCACTCCAGTGGGAAGGTAACAGCATTCCGTGCGCCTTTGGTGTCTAGTCATGACGGCCACATGACCATGGAGACGTCCTCGGACAAACGCTGGCTCTTCGGCTTTGAAACGGAGATGAGCATTGGCCCCTAGAGTCGGAAACGACTAGCACGCATGTGCGGGGGAACCTTTACCTTTACGTGGTTCTGTGTGCAGGTTGTTTATTCATATCTGAATCTTTGCCACCACAGGTTGAGCATTTTGAGGAGGAGCTTGCTGACCTGAAGAAGGACCTTCACAAGGAGTATCGTTTCACCGCGTTTACAGGCGAGCTGCTTCCTACAGCAGATAATCTCCTACCCAAAAATATATTTTCTAAAATGACATTTTAAGTGGATGAAAGACTGTTTCTCATGCAGCAGCCTCTCACTGGTTGTTTTTCAGGGGGGTCTGTATTTAAAGACTTTTAAAAACTACGTGTTGCCTCTTTATTGTTTTTATTTCATAAGGTTAAATTTAATATACAGCCTAAGGCTTTGGAATACCTTATAGTTGTAGTGTGGGTTTAAGGATAAGTATGGTTGCATTTTGTTTTTTTTATCTTCTCAGAATTCTGTCACACACCTTTTGTGAAGGTATGTTTCATAATTTAATCTGTATTAATGAGTCTTAGCAGAAGTAGAAAAGGTTTTTTTTTAATGTAATTATATATTGTGCTAATTCTGGTATAGTAGCCGCAGGAACCAAATAACAGCCTTTCTTGATAAAGATTTTTGAGAATGGGAGGTGATCAGCTTGGCCTTTCATCACTCCTAAACTAATGGACCCCCCCCCCCACCAAAAAAACCTGAAAGGGTTTAGAGTGATATTTAGCTCATTAGCATCTATGTGCCTTAGCTGAGAGGCCTGTTTTCCATGTTAAGAAGATATTTGGCTTCAAAGTTTCTAACCATATATCAAATTTTATTTTTGTGCCCTCAAAAGTGATAAAACTTGTCTCTGAACTTGGATGCTCAAGGATTTTGTTATTATGGTAATGTCAAGGCTGATAGAAAGCTACACACTGAACTATAAAAACAAATCTCCCTGAAGCAATTATTCATCAAATGCATTTTATCATATTAAGATTAAGCAAATAACTTTAGCAGAGAACACTTCCAGTATCTCCTTATGTGATGTTTGGAATCATTTAAGAAATGCAGTTATTTTACTTAAATATTAAGAAGTCAGTAGCAAAGTGGTCAAGAGTCAAGAGACTAGCCGGATCTTTATGTATTTCTTTAACTGATTTATGTAACCGCCCACTCATCATATACAGTAACTCAACCTTCTTAGATTTAAACAATTTGTTAAAGACCGGATGTGGCTGTACCAGCTGTATTTCTCTTGATATAATAAACAGCTGATGTTTCCTCTCTGTTTCCGAGTCCTGTCTCTGATTAGTGCTTGCCTTGGGGCAAAATAACATTTTCAGATGAAGTACACTTTCTAGCAGGCTTGCATTATGGTGGTACTAATACTAGCCATCTGTAGTTGTATTCTATCCACATAATGAAAGGGAGAGATAACGCTGAACTTCCAGTGGGAAACAACTTTTTTTTAATGTTTACTACAGCTGGAGGCTGCAGGAACAGGAATTACTCTTTATTCATAACTCCACAAAAAAATGTCTGATTAACACTGACTAGCCATCTTCAAAATGGCTTGGTCAGTTTCACTGGCTTATTGCAAAGCCTTCCTGGACTGTCCTTGTTCCTTACTCAGTATGTGAGTGTTTGTACTTAAATGGTGCTGTTTCCTACAACACATCTCATATCTCAGCACATACACACGGGACGTTACTCATTTCATCCATCATCTGCTGTTTCATTCTTTTCTCCTATGTGAGCAGTGTTGTCGTTGTTATCAGGGTACGACCGCAGCAGAAATTTTGTAGAATGACTCTTCTGTTCAAAATGCACTTCCAAAATGCAGCAGGGCTGGCCTGCCTCAATTTGGAATAATCAGTATAACTGATACAGGATATGTGTCATAAAACTGTTACCCACCATGTAAAATTAATTACTCAACTGATTATAAAACATTTCCTAGGGCATTTAAAGTGTAAGGAGGAAGGGCCGCAGTAGAAGGGGTGATAATGGTAAGCAAGATTCCTGTGTCATTTCTGTGAATTGGGTTGATTTTTTGGGGGGGGGGGTTGTCTAGATTTTAGGAAAACCTTTCTTCCTTGCTTTAAAAATGCAACCGTTAATTTTGGCAGTCATGATTACAGGATGAGGAGGCTACTACCATAAATGGATGTGATACCACCATGTGGTCTGGGAACCCAAGTTGATCATCCCATCTCCACATCTCATCAGAAGGTGAAGTATCAGATCCTTCAATAGAACCATAGAGCATGTTGATTAGTGACTCCCAAATAATTAGCTGGGCCATAGGAATTGTTCCAAAATGAACAAAAGTTCTTTAGGGAATGTCAATATGGTACTTTTCAGATACACTGCATCACAGTAGAAGTCACAAAATTCTTGACCATGAGGTTTAGATTTGAGGTGAGTGGCAGTCCAAGATATCTGAAAGACTTACAATTGCTACATTTCAATAGAGGTCCCTTTGCAACATTTTTTTTCCTTCCATTGTAACTCTGCTCCCGTGGCAACATTTTCATATGGCCCATTCAACTGAATCTGTAATAATTTGTTTTAAATGATCTTTTTGTAGCCTAGGTCAATTATTTGTCACCTTTCTTGCTGTTTTAGATCTTTTCACACATGGGACTTCCAAATTTTGAGGTCTCACATTTATTTAGAAGAACCATGGTGGCACAGTAGATAGAAAGCAGTATTGCAGACTAACTCTGCCAACTGCCAGCAGTTTGTTCCTGACCGGTTGGCTCATGGTTGACTCAGCCTTCCATCCTTTCAAGGTCAGTAAAATGAGGACCCAGATAGTTGGGGGCAATATGCTGATTCTGTAAATTGCTTACAGAGAGCTGTAAAGTACTATGAAATGGGATATAAGTCTAAGTGGTAAATGCCATTTATTCAGTTTGGATGTTACCCAACTCCACCCAATTCTGACCAGTTCATGACAAAAAAGTTAACCAGCCCAGGGATAAAAATAGCTACAAAATAATTCATGCTAGTGCTAGTGCCACAGCACTTTCCTGATTTCAGTCTTATCTTTTGGTCTATTTTTTTGCTGATTGGAATTTCTATTCCTTCTTTGTTACCTGTTGATGCTCTTTGGAATTTCCTTCACCCTTTCACTTTTTATACCGACCTCCTTGGTTCTTGAATTTCATTCCATTCATTCCATTTCAGTGTCAAATTTATGCCAACAACACCATGGTACATACTTTGTCTACAGCTCTTTGTCAGATTGTCTTGCAGGGATCTCAATTTCAGTATAATCACACCAACTAAAGTTCCACATGGACCAAGCAGAAATTTTTCTTTTTCATCCGGCTTCTCCTGTCTCTTCATTGGCTATTTCTCCTTTTTATTCCCAAGGCTATCAGCTGTTTATATCTTAAGTGGTTACCGTAGGGCTTGGGTGGAAGATAAAACTCACTATGAATCCATTCATTGCATGGTGGGGGTATTGCAATTTCCATGCAGTTTGGCCAGTTCTGAAGTAGAAAGCCAAGTAATTCATGACCTGATTATTTTACAGCTGAATAATTTTAGCTGTAGTTTGTTCTCTTGGCTTCCTCAATAGTTTCTCATTCAAATCCAAAACAATATTATAAAGCTTGTTTGAAACTTCTGTTTTCCCCAAAGTTCCCTTCAGATGCAGTCTCTTCCACTGACTTCCAATCCAGTCACATTATCAATTTATGTTGTAAGCTGCCCAGAGTCGTTGGACATGAGATGGGCGGTAAATTTTCATAATAAAAATAAATAACTCAATTTAGGCTCCTTATTTTGGCATTCCATCCTCTTCAAACATTCCGACATATGGGTCTTTGGTGTTCTCTGAGCTTGGTTGTTTTCTTGCAGCTGTTTCATTACCAAACTAGGTAACATCATCAGTGCTAGGAGGGAGTGGAGTTTGCCCTTTTTTCATATACGTGGCCTGTCCTGTCAAGTGTTGGTGCAAGTGTTCTTGGTGGTTCCTTGTTTAAACTGTTGTTTACTGTTGGCTTGTTTGTCTGAGTTGGTAGTTCCTTAATTTGGGGTATTGTTTACTTCTTGATTGTTGGTCTAGTATTAATCTAGGTGTTAAGTGTAAAGTTGCGTGCTTCACATAGAGACGGACACAGAGCTGGGGTAAAGATGAGTTTATTCTGAACAGAACGAACTGGGGAAACAGGGGAGCCTGGCGTCTATTTGTACCTGCCCAGGTGGATGGCATCCAATCAGTTCAAACCTGGGCTTCCTGCCAGTGCAGGTGACAATGGGTGTAGATCCTGGCTTCCCACCAGGCTGACCATGCCTGGGGCTGTCAACAGCTTAAGTCATTAGGCTTATCCTGAGTGAGCAGTTATCGCCCGGAGCTGTCCAACCCCTCTGCTGATCTGCACCATCAGCCTCCTGCTGTGCTGTCCTTTGTGTATGCTGGGAGGCATACACTGCATTAAGCTCTGCTTTTCTGGGTGTTGATTGCTGATGGGGAGGTGTTTGGGTCTGTTTTCTAAGGGATGTTTTGGGCTCTCTAAGCTTGGTTGATTTCTTGCAGACATTTCATTACCCAAACTACTTCCCCATTAAGGCAGCAGTTATGAATGGGCATGGCTCTGTAGATGCAGATCGGCCATATTTGCTGAGAAGGTGGAGAAGGCAATAAAGCAGAATGGGATCTCACTTTGATCCAGTGTTTCCTAATCTTGGCAACTTTTAAAACATCTGGATTTCAACTCCCAGAATTCCCTAGCCAGCCAAGCTAGGTGGCAGTATTTTAATTCCCCATGCTGCCTAGGAAATTCTGGAAGTCCAGATGTCTAGATTGAGAAACACTTCTTTAATCTATCATTTAGCCTCTGGTAAATTACATTTTGTAACCCGTGGTGATGCTAAGACTGTATCAGTATATCCAGGCCCAAAGCCCCCCCCCACCAGGGACCTGACATTCAAACTACAGTATTTGGCTTTTCTAAGAAGCCCTATTAGTATGACCATTTTATTGCTCCATTACAATGGACAGAAATAAAAAGTTGCTATTGCCCGGTTTAAAAAGGCTGGCAAATTAAAAACAAAATAACAGTAGATGCCTCCTGTCTTTTGCCATCTTTCTCACCAGGATGGCAGTTAGCTCTGTGTGAGGTTATCCTTGGGGGCGGCTCATAAGTTGCAATTGGCACAGAATGTAGCTGCTCACCTACTGACCAGCATTAGCCAGTCGGGTAACATCTATGTTGCAAAGCATCGGGTAAGATCTATGCTGCAAAAGCTTCCAGGCCCAGTTCAAGGTGCTGGCTGTCACCTAGAACAGGGGTCCCCAACTCCCAGTGGCTGGGAAGATGCATATTTTAATCCATGCTGGTTGGAATAGCTTGGTTAGGTGGGCAATGTAAGAAAGAAAGAAAGAAAGAAAGAGAAGAAAGAAAGAAAGAAAGAAAGAAAGAAAGAAAGAAAGAAAGAAAGAAAGGAGGGAGGGAGGGAGGGAGGGAGGGAGGGAGGGAGGGAGGGAGGGAGGGAAGGAAGGAAGGAAGGAAGGAAGGAAGGAAGGAAGGAAGGAGGAAGGAAGAAAGAAAGAAAGAAAGAAAGAAAGAAAGAAGGAAGGAAGGAAGGAAGGAAGGAAGGAAGGAAGGAAGAAAGAAAGAAAGAAAGAAAGAAAGAAAGAAAGAAAGAAAGAAAGAAAGAAAGAAAGAAAGAAAGAAAGAAAGAAAAGGGAGAACAGGAGGAGGGAACTGGGAAGGAAAGGAAGATGGGGACAGGTGGAATACCTAGAAATGTAGTCTTGATTGAGAGGGAGCCATCTAAACTATAGCAGTGCTTCCCTTTTTTTTTCTTTTTGACATAAGAAATACAGTACGTACAAAATAATATGGCTGATATGTATCCCAGGAAAGCCAATCAGAACTATTGATTTCTGGAAAGGTAAAGCCCTTTTAAAATACTATCTGATTGCTAAGTCTAGCTCTACCTGAACGAAGCCCGGTCCCAATCAGACTGACACAATAATGTTTATATTTCCCTGCCAATCCAGGATGCCTGTGAGATGTTTCCTATAAAAGAGAAGCCTAACTGAAATTAAGGCGATGCACTTCCCTTCCTAGTTATTGAAAGGAGGATTTAGATAAGGGGGAGGCGGGGGGAGGAGTTGAAAAAAAAAAGGAAATATCAGAGGTAGAAGCAGAAAAAACAGGAGAAGTGAAGCTAAGGAATGGTACGGTATATCTACCTGGGGATTTGAAGCAAAGTTGTATATCTTCTCTTGGCATATCCTGCTTATCTCCACTTATATTCTAGCTCAGGGGTAGGCAAGCCTGGCTCTTTTATGACTCGTGGACTTCAACTCCCAGAATTCCTGAGCCAGCCAGGAATTTTTTTTTTTTTTTTGCCCAAGATGGCGACGGCCGCAACTTAAGCTTCGGGCGCTCTTCGAGGGCCCCAAAGGAATTTGCTCCGGGAAGCCCTAGGTATGTTGAGGCGATTCTGGGGGTGGGGGAGCTAAAAATAGCTGCTACGTGCTGTCTTCGGTGGCACTGAGCCCCCCCTTTGAATTAGCGGCGTTTTAACATCTGCCGTCTGCCGATCTGCCGGCCTCACGATGGCGCCGAGCGCAGCTATACTGTGAATCCTGGATGTCTGCCTTGCTTCTTTTCATCTGCTGCTGGCTGAGCTGATTTCATGCTGTTGCTGGCCGAGGCGACTTTGGGATTGGGGGTTTTTCAAAACAGCTGCTGGGCGCTGCTTTTCGTAGTGCTGAGCCCCCCCCTCCGGAATAGCGGCTTGTTGATTCAATCAAGCGGCGCTGAGAACTGAGAACTGCCTGCCGAACTGCTGAGCTCTATTATGGCACTGAGCGCTGCTTCGCTGTGAAACTCGGGACGTCTGCCTGTTTTTTATCTGCTTGCGGATTGAGGCGACTTTAGGGATTGGGGGATCTTTGAAACGGCTCCTGGACGCTACTTTTCATGACGCTGAGCCTCCCCCCCCCCGAGCTAGCGGCCTGTTAATCTGAATGAGCAGCGCTGACAATCTCTGCGGACCTGTTGAGCTCTGTTATGGCGTCAATCACCTCTACAGCGCCGTGCAGCCCGGGACACCTCACCTGCCTTCTTTCCTCTGCCTGTTCGCCGTGGATACCCTCTGCTTGTCGGAGGGGCAGCGGCGACGACCCCACCGGATGGAGATCCTTTTTACTACCATCTGCTGACCGACACCGTTCTTTGGTGGCGAGGAGCCTCCTTCTTCTCCCGGATGGTGGTTGCAGATTGTGGGCCTGGTCATCGGCCCCAGCGGACATGTTAGTGAATTCCAGGACCCAACATGACTGCTGGGATCACTTCTTTCCGCCGTTGAAGGATGGCTTGGACTGGTGGATGGACATTGGGGAGAGAATGTTTTGTTCTCCCCCCCCCCCAGACTGGCGGTGCGGGCTGGCGTTGTGAGGATTGACAGAGGCCTGGCCTGCCTGTTCCTTACTTCTTTTGTTGACAGGCAGGCATTACGGCTAGCTCCATACCTGATGGGAACTAAGATCCCCCTATGGATAATCCAGTGTGGACGGGACCGAACCGTGGTGGGAGGACGGTTCTGGACTGGTCAGCGACCACCTCACTGGTGTGGGAGACCAGTTGGGGTGGGCCTGGCTTAGGACTCCCCTTTTCTCTCTCTGTTCCAGTTAGACTCCTCAGCCGGAGTGAGAGGACGGCTGAGGTTGTCCCTTGGAACTCCATCTCGGGTGAGAGCTGAGATGGCTTTGCAGATTGAGAGATATGCCCACTGGACCTGTTCTTTTTCCATCTTCGTACCATCAATGAACAATCCTTTGGCTATATTTTCAACATCGGCCCCAAGAGACTAATTGAGTGCTATATGATCCATCGTTATTCCGAAGCGGACTTGTATGCCCTTAGGGCGGTTCCTGCCTCATGGGCGCGACCTGTCACCTGTTTTCATACTCCCCTTAATGACGGGCCCAAGCCTTGGGACTCCGAGAGGTGGTTGGGCTTGGATAGGGGCCTCGAGTTAAGATGCGCTAAGAGGCCCCTGATCAGATTTTTAGCCGGTTATTTTAGGAGGTTAGGGAGGGGGAGGGGGGGGATGGGGAGGGAACTTGTAACCGGCACTCAGTCTGGTCCTGTTAGAGGTCCTGGTGGGACGGGGTTGGGGGAGGTGGCTGCTGGCGCTGGGAATGTGGGGGTGGGGTATCGAATCCCCACGGCGATAGGGTATGGCAGCAGGTGTTTGCGAGGAGGGTCATATCAACATCTGGGATCGCGCCCCCGCTATCTTCGAGCGGTGGCGCGCTCCGACCCTCCGGTTAGCACCCTCTTACCCGGGGATGAGGGTGATCAGGCCCCTGAGCTCAGGCTGGTCTATTTTAACGCTAGATCCGTAGTTAATAAAGCTCCCCTCATCCGTGATCGGATCGAGGAGGAATGTGCGGATCTAGCGTGCATCACGGAGACTTGGCTGGGCTCGGAGGGAGGGGTGCCTCTCACCGAGTTATGCCCGCCGGGTTTCCGGGTGCTGCACCAGCCACGGGCTCAGGGCAGGGGTGGTGGGGTGGCAGTGGTTATTCGGGAGACATTGTGTCCCCGGGAGGCCACCATTGTCCAGATGGCCGGGAGTGAGACCCTCCTCTTGAGGTGTGGTCCTCGGGTTCAGTTGGGCTTGTTGCTTACATACCTGGCGCCCAGCTGTGTGGCAACAGCCCTGCCCGAGCTGCTCGACACCCTCTCAGGGTTGGCGGTGGAGTTCCCCAGGCTCGTAGTCCTGAGTGACTTCAACCTGCCATCACTGGGAGGGTCGTCGGAGTTAGCTCGGGAGTTCATGGCTTCCATGGCAGCCATGGGCCTGACCCAGGTTATTGAGGGCCCGACTCATGAGGGGGGTCACACTCTTGACCTGGTGTTTCTGTCTGGACAGTGGCTGGATGATCTGGGAGGGGGTTCTCCGTCCATCACCCCTCTGTCATGGTCAGAGCATTACCTCCTGAGGCTAGTTTTCCGTCATGCCATCCCCCGCCGCTGGGCGGCGGAGCCGACCAGGTGGTTCCGCCCCAGGCGCCTAATGGACCCAGATCGGTTCCAGAGGGCGCTTGGGCCTATACCTATCACCCTTACCCACAGCCCAGTCGATGCCCTGGTGGAAGCCTGGGAAACGGCAGCCACCAGGGCACTCGACTGCGTTGTACCCATGCGACCTCTGACCCGACACAGATCCCGTTGGGCCCCATGGTTCTCTGTGGAGCTCCGGGAGATGAAGCGGCGGAGACGAGGTCTAGAGAGCGGTTGGAGATCCAGCCGATCCGAATCCGACCGATTGCAGTTAAGAACCTTTATAAGGTCTTATCTTGCGGCGATAAGGACGGCGAAGTCTAACTACTTTGCCGCCCTTATCGCGTCCGCAGATAATCGCCCGGCCGCCCTGTTTAGGGTGACTCGCTCCCTCCTTAATCAGGAGGTGAGAGAGGATCCCTTGCAGGGACGAGCCGAGGAGTTTAGTCATCATCTGGCGGACAAAATCGCTCGGATCCGGACCGGCTTGGACTCTGACTGGGCAGAGTCTAATGTGGAGGAATCAGGCGGTCTTGAGCACGTTATCTGGAATGAGTTCGACCCTGTTTCCCCTGATGATGTGGACAGGATCATGGGGAGACTGAGCACCACCACCTGTTTGTTGGATCCGTGCCCCTCCTGGCTAGCTTATGCGGCTCGGGAAGGAACACGAGGCTGGTTCCATGCAGTAATAACTGCTTCCTTGAAGGAGGGTGTCTTTCCTGCCGCCTTGAAGGAGGCGGTGGTGAGACCCCTTCTCAAGAAGCCTGCTTTGGACCCGGCTGTTTTAAACAACTACCGTCTAGTCTCCAACCTTCGCTTTCTGGCGAAGGTTGTTGAGAGTGTGGTGGCGCATCAGCTCCCTCTGTTCCTGGAGGAAACTGATTATCTGGACCCGTACCAATCGGGCTTCAGGCCCGGACACAGCACGGAGACGGCATTGGTCGCGCTGGTGAATGATCTCTGGAGGGCTAGGGACAGGGGTTGCTCCTCTGTCCTGGTCCTATTAGATCTCTCAGCGGCGTTCGATACCATCGACCATGGTATCTTACTGCGGCGTCTCAGGGGGCTGGGAGTGGGAGGCACCGTTTTACGGTGGTTCTCCTCCTACCTCCAGGGCCGCTCGCAGTCGGTGTTGACAGGAGGGCAGAGATCCGCCCCGAGGTCTCTCATTTGTGGAGTCCCTCAGGGGTCGGTTCTCTCGCCCCTCCTGTTCAACATCTATATGAAGCCGCTGGGCGAGATCATTCGTGGTTTTGGGGTGGGGTGTCATCAGTACGCTGATGATACCCAACTTTTTCTTTCCACCCCGAACCAACCCAGTGATGCCCTCTCCGTGATGTCCCGGTGCCTGGAGGCGGTTCAGGTCTGGATGGGGAGAAACAGGCTTCGTCTCAATCCCGCCAAGACTGAGTGGCTGTGCATATCGGCATCTCGGGTTAACCAAGTTATTCCATCCTTAATGATGGGGGGTGAGGTGTTACCCCCCGTCGATAGGGCTCGCAACTTGGGCGTCCTCCTGGATTCACGGCTCAATTTCGAAGACCATATAGGAGCCGTGACCAGGGGGGCTTTTGCCCAGGTTCGCCTGGTGCACCAGTTGCGTCCCTATCTGGACCGAGACGCCCTACGCACAGTTACTCATGCGCTTGTGACCTCCCGTTTGGACTACTGTAACGCTCTCTACATGGGGCTGCCCTTGAAGACCACTCGGAGGCTTCAACTGGTGCAGAATGCGGCCGCGCGAGTTGTAATGGGGGTTTCCCGATACTCCCATGTAACACCTCTACTCCGTGAGCTGCATTGGCTTCCGGTTGCCCTCCGGGTGAAATTCAAGGTGCTGGTTATCACCTATAAAGCCCTACATGGCCTGGGTCCGGGATATCTGAGGGAACACCTGCTGCCGGCATCAAATACCCTTCGCCCAGTGCGCTCCCACAGGGAGGGTCTGCTCAGGGTCCCGCCGGTAAGAGACTGCCGGCGGGTGACACCCAGGGATAGGGCCTTCTCGGTGGGAGCGCCTGCCCTCTGGAACCAGCTGCCGGTGGAGTTGAGAACTGCCCCCGACCTTCGATCATTCCGCCGGGGCCTGAAGACCTGGCTCTTCGAGCTCTCGGGCCCAGACTGAGGAGGAATTTTTAATTTGGGGTTCTTTTTAACTGACTACAGGGTTAATTTAATATTTTTTAATTTGGTTCTTAATTTTTGTATTTTGGATTTTTAATTCCCTGTAAACCGCCCTGAGTCCTCAGGGAATAGGGCGGTATATAAATATAACTAAATAAATAAAATAAATAACTAAATAAATAAAAGAGCCAAGCTTGCCTACCCCTAGCTGAACACCCATAAGTCAGTTTAATATTTTTCCATTGCTTGAAAGTCATTCAGAATCCTGGAAGGTCTCACAGTTCAGAAAAGTATGGAACATGTCACAACATATACGGTTGAAATGCTAGCCACAGTTAAAGCAGAACAAATATTTTAATAGATTAAGACTACTGCTCGTTTACCTTTCCTCCCTGACATGTAGCAGCATTCCTGCTTAAGCTCATTGATTCTATGGCCAGAGTTGGTGGTGGAGTTCTCCATGCTATGGTGCTGGACTCCTTCAACTTCCCTTCCTTGAGCTCGGGGTCAGAGATGGATTGGGAGTTCACGGCCACGTGGCCCTGATGCAACTAATTAATGGCTTAACTTACAATAGAGGTCACACATTCATTACATCTAGTCTGTCTTGGGGGAGGTTGACATCAGTTGCTTGCCATGGTTAGATCGGCCCATCCAAGATAGGTTTCAGAAGGAGTTGGGGGTCTTCTTTAAGCTCTGACACATGGTTTGGCTAAAGCATGGGTGTCAAACTCGCCGCGTCACGTGACGTGTCGCAACAAATTGCGACTTTTTTCGCATTGCCGGACCTGGGGTGGGTGCGGCCTCTGCATGATGCAACCGGCTCACGGGCCGGCAGTTTGACACCCCTGGGCTAAAGCCTTAGTCACAGCTTAGAATACTTTGACAAGGCTCCTGAATCAAACTTGCCTATGCAGATTATCTGGATCATGGATCTAACAGGTTACCCAAGGAGCTACGAGAGATGAAATAACACAAGAGACTTCGGTGTTTCAGTGGAGTTGTGTTATCCAGTGTCTTCTACACTGAAGTCAAGAAGGGAGGCAAACATGACACAGACTTTAGAAGAACATTGGGCTTAAGCCACATTTTCCAAACCCCTCGATTGGTATCTTAGGAACACTGGAAGCCATAACTCTAGTTCTAAGTCAGTCACTGTGAAATGCGCTCTTCCCCAAGCCAGTTGCCTTGTTTTCTGCTACTATGGAGCTCTATTAAAGTCTGCTGCTGCACAGCAACCAGGGGAGATCATTTGTGTTAACTACACACTACTTACCAAGTAACTATGCAGCAACATGGACAGACTCGCAAGGAATGTTATCCCATTTAGTCAAGGGAAATCAAGGTGGGACTGAATGACTCAGCCAGGGTAAATGACTCACATTCCTCTGAACAAAAAGGCCTGACTACAGCAGGCAAAATCCATCAGGAAATTTCCCACATGCTCAGCCCTGGTGAATTTCAATGAACTGTAGTGGTTGAGTAAGATCACAGTTGCAATCTTGCTCAATTTCTATTCAGATAAATCTAATGGAGGTGAAGAAGACAATGCCAGGAGATTAGGTGTCACCATTTTTACTGGATTGTACTTCTCTCAAGTATCAAAGGTAAATTTACTCTGCCACTTCCCATATAATAGCTTAGGAGCCTACATAACTCATTTTGCATATAGTCGGCATGCCCTGGGATGCTTGCTGTAGAACATTATCTCATGAGAGGTTTGATTCAGGCATCACACTGAATTTTGTCTTAGCATAAACAAGGAATGACTTCATGCAGCACTACTCAGTTGTCTCCCTTTGGCTCCTATCGCCGGTGGAAACAGCTGAACAAACCACCAAATATTCATCTGTAATTTTTGCAGGGCTAGCCAGCTTTTGGCCAACCACATGTTTCTGAAATATAATTCCTGCACCCCTGACCATCAATCATACTTAGACAGGATTGAATTAGGACAATGTCTGAAAGTCTAAAGGCTACTCATCTCCGATTCAATGTAACATCATGATCAAAGCTACAAAATCCTAAGAAGCCAGAGTTTGAGCCAAGGACAAAGCTGCTTATTTACACTAAGCTAGAATTAGAACAATTCTTACTCGATGATATCCAAATATAGTTCTTAAATGGTGCTTTCCTCTGTACCTATTTTCCCTGATACAACCATCAGTGGTTGAAGCATATACTTCATCTCCATGCATGTGATACATACATACTAAATATCAACAATGGTGACTTCTGACATATCCAGCGTGTGATTCACATGCATAATAAGTGCACTATCTGTATATCCAGACAGCACATGAGAAGCCAAATACTAAAGTGCAGCCTATGATCTCATGGCTATATTAATAATGAATTAGCTCAAATTATGTCTAGCCCAACACATGTGTTAAGGCACACACACACAATCTCAAATTCTGCATTGGGCTAATGAAAGCAATAATAAATGCGTGGAAAGATTTGTTGGGACAACAGACCAATATTTATGCGATCAAACTCAAATACATTGAACAAATAAATAAATCTCTAGATAAATCTGTAATAGACTAATGAGTAGGGGATGTTATGTCACGTGAAGTCGTGAGTTTGACATGTCTGCTCTAAACCTATTTTCATTTGCCTTATCCCAGGCTAAAGAAGGATTCGCAAAAGTTATTCCAAAGTAATTTGCACTGTCCAATCTGGAATATTTGCTGGTTTTTAAAAAGTGGTATCAGTTTTTTTTAGTCTTGAAATACCTTATAATCAAGAAGGTTTCATAAAGACCATCTTTCTGTTTGTCTCAAGCATCAATTTCAGGGGTTGTTAATCTGGGATCCAAACTAAGATTTCAGGAGTCTATGAATTTGGAAGGGGAATAAAAGGTACAACTTTATTGTCATAGACCTCTAAAATTTAGCATTACATTCAATAATGGATAGAGGCACCTAATTGCTTTTTGGATTCTAGACCCCCAAAGTGTTTATTAATCTCTCTCTAAAATTATATGAATTATTTTAAATACTTTGATACCTGTGTTTGAGCATAATGGGCTTCCTTTCTAACACAATCCATGCTAGAGGGAACCAGAAAGAGCTAAAGGTTACAATTAAAGAACCCTTAAATTTGACTTGCCAATACAGAATAAAGCAAAATAATGGGTACATTGAAGAATATAGTTGAACCACGGACCCAGAAATTAATCTAAAAAGCTCCTGCCACTGCAAATAGACTATGCCTAAAAGATGATATGGAAGAGGAACAAATTTTATTGGATAAGGCTCAGAATGATTTGAAAGTGGATTTAAAAATGACAGATTATTTGTATGACATGGGAAAAGACGCTATACTAAATGTACAAATGAAACTAGCTGAGTGGTCCTTGGTGTTCTCTGAGCTAGGTTGTTTTCTTGCAGACATTTCATTACTCAAACCAGGTAACATCACTGATGATGTTACCTGGTTTGGGTAATGAAATGTCTGCAAGAAAACAACCAAGGTCAAAGAGCACCAAGGATGCCTAGTTTCAACCCTGAACTACAAAGATTCTCCTTTATTGGAACCAGCTGATGCCTTAATAATTAAAAGCAGGGCTTTTTTTCTCATAGACCGCTCAGAACGGAGTTCCGGCACCTTTTTTGGATGGAACCTTGTAGGGTAGGCAAGGCGGGTTGTATGACATGTGTGAGTTCCGGCACCTTTTTTCTTTTACAAAAAAAGCACTGATTAAAAGGGATATATAAATAACAAACCAAAGGAGTGACCTGGCTAACTTTCCTACATTGGTTACAAAAGAGACAGTTCTTAAGGATTTTGTGAGAAGGGACAAAGGAAAACGAAAATAAATCAAACTCTAGGACAGTATTTCAAAGGATTAAAGGTCAAGGTGGTTAAAAGTAAAAAGAAGGAATATAAAGTAGGTTTATTTGATCAAGGTTACATAGTTATGTTATCTCTGGTAATATTTAATGGGCTTTGGTTAACTAGAACTCAAGAATGAGATTTGAAGGATTTGTTTAGAGATAAAAGATAGGATATGGGAAGAAGAGATTATTTGTTGTATTCTGATGAGTGATGTCACTAAAATTGTTTATACTTATGATGAAGAGAGAAGTCATATATATTTTTTTATTATTTTTCCTATTTTTCCTCTTTCCTCACTATTTTTTCTTGTTATGCCTTCCTTGTTTTTAGTTTGTATTAATTCTTGCCTTTTTAACCGCAATGTTCAATAATTAAAAAAAAATATTATAAAAAGAAAGGAATTGTTGGGGCAGAGGGAATGAAAGACTCTTGACCAGCTCTTTTTAAGTTATGATCACTGTTAAAGAAAAGAAACCGGAGAGGAGAGAGCGACATCGGCGGCGGGTGAGGGGAGCGGGAAGGTGGTTCAGAGCTTTTCCACAGCTCGAACAAGCAAGCCTTCGGGATTCACTTAAGCCTTATCGTCTGAATACACAAGGATTTCAAAGGGGGGCGGCGATGGTTTTGCAACGTTTTTATTCAAGTGCTGCAGCCAGCGAGACTGCCGCCTACCCCCTTGGAGCATGTTTCCAGAAGCATCCAGGAGGCCTGGAATGTGCCTTAGGTTTAAGGTGACTGTTGCCCCTGCCTCCGCCCTGCTATCTGAGGTTACCTCAGCGTGTCAGCTTCGGCTCCAGCAGCTTGCAAAGGAGGCGACTCCAAGGCTGGGCAGGAGCCACTTTGAACGAGGAAGTGCCGCGAGAGATCGCTAGGCGGCGCCTGACGGAAACCATCAGCCACACATAGTAACCTCCGCGAATTGTCAAAACATTGCCATGGTTAAAAGGGCCGGAGAGAGAGACAAGTGATCAGGTAATGCGAGCCACAGACTTTTTTTTTTCTCCCCTTCTTCCTCCTCGTTGTTTCGGTTTTTCCGACCGCTTCTCATTTGCGAGGGTTTAACGTGTACCGGTTGGGGTGGTGCGTTTTGCTCGTTTTCCTCACCTTTCTTTTGGGAATGCATCCTTCGTTGCTTCTTTTTCTTTGATTTTTAAATCCACAGCCAGGCTGTTGAACCAGGTGGGAGTTCTTAGGCATGAATGAAGCAAAGCTTTCTCTGGCCCCTCCTCCCCTTCTTGAAGAATGAAACAAAATTAAGCCTTAGACTATAAATGTCCTCCCATTTGCAGGCTGGAGTTGATTTTATAGCTTGAAGAACCCACTAGGAAAAAAAAACTGACGGAGAAAATACAGTGACTATAGTGGTCACACTTACTAAAGATTTAAAATAGGGGAGTGTGTGAGCGTCATCTGGATTCAGCAAGCAGTGGCTTTGCTTGGTTCTGTTAAAATTATGTGGCAGATAGAGCTTAAAGGGGGAAAAAGATTGAAGGAATAAAACCTTTACAGATATTTCAAATAAATTGAAACACATTTTCTACACTGTCCAGGATTTGCTTCACTCTTAACACCTTAAGCTAAAAGTAGACTGATGAATCCTCAATACATTTTTATATTGCATGCAATGTATTTTTTTTTAAAGAGGATAATCTAAAATCTACAAATCATATTGTCTAAATTGAAATGTGATGGTTCTTATGCCTTTCCCCCCCCCAATCTCTGCTTTATATCAATTAGTTTGTGTTTTGAACAAATGTGTTTAGGGTAGTGAGATTGCTTTAAAGATAAAATTGCTTTATTTATTTCCTTTAAAAAATTGCTTACATTTAATAATGCCATTTAGATCTTTCTTTAACATGGAGTCGTACATGCTGGAGATAAAATGCTACATTTCCATAAAGTTTTTAGTCCACATCAATGTCACTCATCTGATAAATTTGATTAAATATTGCAGGAGTGAACAGATTTTTGACAATACTGTAGATTTGTATTTAAAGAGCTAATTCAGCACTGGCAGAAGCAGGAAAAGATTGGTGACCTTGGACCTCTTTTGAATGTAAAGGGGGAGGGGGAAGCAGCTCTCCCCTCTTTGTGGCACTGTGCTTAAGCCTGACAAAATAATCCTATACAAGACCATGTGATTCTATGTCATTCAGTTCTAAGAAAGATTTGGATCCTTCTTCCAAACTCAAGCAAAAATCTTCAAATGTCTCTAGGAAAAAGCTTAACCCTTCATAGGTTTAGTGAAAAAACATGCACATTTCTACTTATTTTTGCTATATTACCATCCAAGGTAGAGAAATGGATCCAACCTATTACAGTTTTAATTTTTCACCCACTGATTGTAACATAAAAAGATTATAACATAGCAACATTTTGGCTTATACATTTGCTTTATAATATTATGGAAGAAGGATGGTCACGTTAACATATTATACTACTTCTGAGTGATTTATGAAGATAAGGCTGTCTGAGCATTTTTCTTGCACTATTACTGCTGACCTACAATACTGTCCCTCCCCCCCCCACACACATACACACTTTTCCTCCTTGAAAATGATAGTGAAGCAAGGCCAACATAAATCCTATTATTGCTACTTCCTGAACCAAACCTATAAATGACAATAAACCATGAAGTCCAGAGTCATATAGGAATACTTTGAAATGTTGCAAAGCCATCTTTGGAACTGCTGTATCACTAAGCATTCTTCATGAGGAAACAATTTGAATACATTGGTCCTTTGTAGGAAGCTTTTACCATCAATCTATAGAAGTTGTGAAAGGTCCATTTCTGGAGATTTTGAAGAAACAATGGAACATCCACCTCTTGTAGATGATTTAATTGGTTTTCCTGCATATGCCACAGAGGTGGACAAGTTGATCCTTGTAACTTTTTCCAATTCTGCACTTCTAAGATTATATAACAGAAGTCAGAGTCCCTACAATTGCCAGACTCCAAAGACATGATCAACTTTTCTTACAGTGTTAAAATCAAATCAAATACAGTGCTTCTCATGCACCCTTTCCAGTTCTAGATTTATCTGTAACACAATGACAAGACCTATATACAGACTTTAGAAACAAAAATCTCAGAACTATTTTTGCAGTAAATCCTTCAGAACTCAGTAATAGTTAAGGTGCAAATTACTGGATTATCTTTTGCCCCCTGAATATTTAGGACTCTGTGCTATGCTGCCTCTTCAGAATGTCTGCTTTGAAAATCTCCTGAATTTATAGAAGAAAAATTACCTGGAAATCAATTGCTTCCTGTTTCTACTTGCACACTTAAATATAGTTATTAAGAAGCTCACTGAATACTATAGGACTTAGCAATGTAAGTTATATAGCCAAGTAAGTACTCATAGAATGGTACTGATATATTTCCTGTAAAAATTACAATTCTAGTCAAACTTGCTGAAATGTAAGAAACACACTGAATACTATAGGACTTATCAATATAAAGATATATAGCACTGGACACAGTGGAACATAGATCTGGAGAGAGAACTGCTCATTAGTCAGTTTTAAATATACGGCACAAAAAGAAAATATCACTGTTCCTTAATCTTGATTTCCAAGTATAGAGTTGTTCACATATTTTATTTGGGGATGATATTTAAAGTAATTGGAAACAGCTTATGCATGAGATGAAACACATCTTGTCTGAAATTTTATAGAAATTAGGGAGGACGGCCTAAAGAGCATGGAAATTAACTGAACTCTTCTGGAGTAAGTAGGATAAAAGCTATTCATGGCTACAATCCAGTCCATACTTCCTTGGAAATAAAATCCACCGGTTTCCTTCCAAATACGCACATACTGTACAGGCATGTATGCGACACACATATTTAGAGACACACAGAGGAAGTGTTCAAATTAATCCGCTCCAGATTTGGCTGAAACAAAATGGACTCAGCTGGCAATCGGAATGCAAGGGCTGAGCCTATGTTCTGCTGGTAAAACCAAAAAAGATGGTTTGTCGGTATTTTTTATTTATTTTTTATTTTAATTCCATTTATATCCCGCCCTTCTCCGAAGACTCAGGGCGGCTTACAAGCTTAGCAGCAGCAGTAGTAGTAGTAGCCACTATCAGAGACGGAAGAAGACATTTTACTTTACTTGGGAAGGGGTCTAGAAATCTGGATGCCGGAGTAGCCCGTGTTTTACCCACCCGCTCCAGGTAAAACACTCTCTCCTTTGCAGCGGGACTGGAAAAGAAAGGCATCCCCGCCTGCTTAAACCAACAGAACGGCCCGAATTTAATCTCTTGGCTTTGCTTGACTGTCAGCAACAGTACCGGGACGGAAGCAGTTTAGCCTGGATAAATCGCTTGACCCCCTCCTTGTAGGCGTAAGCGTGATACTTCTCAAGCGTGGGCCAGACGGGAAACCTCGTTGCTAAAGGGTAACTCCGCTTGGTAAAGCTGGAGGAGAGGGGGTGTGGGGGGGTGGTGGGTGGTGGGGGTGGGGGTAGGAATCCAAACACCACCTGGTTCCATAAGTAACCCTAATGTCGCCCATTGTTTCAGGATTCCGCCGTGGAACGTTCCCGGGAGGGAAGCCTTGTGACGTCAACGCACCTACTAATCCTCCCGGTTGAGGGGGAGCCTGGAGCCATGAGGTCATCGAAGCGGCCAGTGTAACTATCCCGAGAGCAGCGCCAGCGCCAGCGGCAGCAGCGGCGGCGGCGGCGGCAGCTTCAGCGGCGGGGGAGGGGAGCCTGCCCAAGCCAAGGCCGCCTTGGGGATCTCGCAGCCGCACTCCAGCTGCAACCCGAGGCTCTGGCAAAAAAAAAAAAAAAAAAAAAAAGCATGGAGGAAGCTGACACGAAAGAGCTGCAGGTCGGCTCCTGGCTGCCGGTGCTGGTGGAGCAAATGGTGAACGATACCCTGGTGGTCACCTTGAGCTGCGGGGAGAGGCGGTTTACCGGGATCCTTCTGGATTGCACTCAAAAGTAGGAGCGCGAATCGCTTGGGCGATGATTCTCTTTTGCCCTCTCCTTCCCCCACCCCCCCCCGTCTCCAAATAGAAAAGAAAATATAATTTCGGGAAAGGAAAGAGAGAGAGAGAGAGAGAGAGGAGGGGGGGGGAAATCGTAGCTGAGAAGTTGACCGTCCCTACTAGGCCTTGGCTGGCTGGAGGGCGAGGACAGAGCAGCTGGGCGAAAGGCCGGATTAGGCCATAATCAGATTAAAAGAGTTGCATGGCTCATTGCATGGGTGGGGGGGGGAAGGGAGAAAAAAAATCAGGGAGGGGAGAGGAGTTAAACGGTCACGTCGATTCTCTCTCTCTCTCTTTCTCTTCCTCTCCCCTCCTCTTTTTTATTTTTTTTTATAATGGCATATTTTAGTTTCATTTTCTGTTCGGAATCCAGCGTGGAAGAAAAGGTTCCTCTTTCTTGAAAAGAAAAAAAAAAGTCAGCTTTCTAGTTTGCGCCACTGTGCAATCATGTCCTCCCTTCAATTGACGTTTTCGAAGTGGCTGTGGTGCTTTTCTGAAAAGACTGCTGAAATGAGCCATATTTTCCTATGGGGTTAGGCCCTTAAAAAAAAGGTGTGTCTCTCTCGCTAGAGTGTGTTTGTGTGTGTGGGGGGGGGAAGGGAAATTATTGTCTTTACCTTTCAGGAACAGACTCCAGAAGAAGATCAGGTCGCCTCCTTTTGCAAACCTTACAACTTTGCTGAAGTTTTTTTTTTTTGCTCCCCTCTATTCTTGAGGAGATTTCATTGGTGCTACATATATGGACTACTGCTGATGTAGCACAATAATGTTCTCACGAAGACACACGTTGCCATAATTACAGATTTCTTTTGTTTAGGAGATTCTGCACACTTCAAAAAGCTTTTTATCTTGAGTTGAAACTGCCCCAGCTTGCCATTTCCCCCCCCCCCTTTTCACATTGAGCAAGAAAGATGGGCCTCCTTCAGAGAGGGCTTGCACGCCTGAGAAACATAAAGCATACATAAATGCAGAGTAACAGCAAAGCTTATTTCCTTTCCTGTTTTGCAGTTCAGGATATATTCCCTTATTTAATGAAACAACCAGTGCCTATAGTGTGGTTGAGTTAATAATGTAATACTTCCAAAACTGCATCTCTCTCATGTAGCTTCCAAACAAAAGAGTTGCCTAGATTGGCTATTACAGGAGATGTAATAGTTTGATAAAAGTATACAAATAGCTCTATAAAGGCAGAATATCTGAAAAGGTGAAACTTGGCAAGCTGTCAGCGCTAGAAAAATGAACTTAGCCTACTTAGTGGCCGTCTATTTAAAACATTTTGTATTGTTTCTTTCTGAACAATTGGAAATAATCTTTCTCCCTGTGCTTGGTATGCATGCCTTCCGTACAAAACAAAATTTCAAATCTGTTGGCAGGCAAGATTCCCAAAGCCTGGGGTTGTCTCCTTACCAGTGAATTTTCTGAGTAGAAATTATAAATAAATGCCTGCCACTTTTGAAGGCCCCAAATTCATTTTTCTTAATGAGGACTCCATCTTGGCGACAGCTTCTCCATTTCCTCCCCCCCCCCCAGCAACATGCATTCATTAGCCTTTGACAATTATCTGCAAGGATTATCTAATTAGCAGATACGCCAGCGTCCATTAACAGTAAGCAGATGTAACTTAACGTAGGGCTCCTTATAAATTTCAAACCAATAAGTTTGTATGTAGACATAAATTTTCTGTTTAAAATGTATGATAATATGTTTAAGCTAACTGGGAGTGCTGTGTTACTCTCCTTTCCTCCTGATGGCTAAGTTAATGTTGCTGATGTTGTTAAATAGGCACCAAAGCCTTGCTGCAGCTGTATTGATTTCTTTCTGGCACTTGAGACTGTGAAGCAAATTAAAATGGCATGATGCACTGGGAATCTTTGCATATGAGCAGGTTTGCCACAAATTGCAAGGATGCAAAAACTAAGGAGAATTAAATATATATATACTAATTTTCACAGGCCAAATACAAGGAGAATAATTATCTGCTACATTGTTATTATGAGCTGTGTTATGCTTCTGTATCAGTGTATTCCTTTCTCTAGATGCGTGGCTCATAGATTTGAGAGTCTTTTTAAGATCCATATGGTTAAACACTCTGTGGGAGTGAAACAACCAGGGAGCTGGGGCAGAGCCCAAATATGAGTCCTTTTCCTCTCTCGTTATTCTGCAGGAAAAAGGTAACTCTTACCTAACATCCCTTGCAAGGGTGGTTTGAGTTGAAGGTCTAACGCGAAGTTAGCCTTATAATGGGCTAAAGCCCTAAGACTGCAAATTGTTTGCCCCCATTTTAAATGGTGTGAAACCATTGGTCTTGGCAGTTTACTTATTGCTTACTACTCCAAGGGACAGCATTTCTCTTCATGTAGGAAAACCCCTTTTTATCACTACTGCTCAGGTCTTTTTATCTGTAGAGTCCCAAGACAAGGTATACCGTTAGCCCCTCCCTATGCTATATGAGCAGTTTTATACAGTTTTATTGCATTATTGCATCCACCATCTTAGCTCATTTTATATTTACTGGATACATAATAGTTTTCCAGAAAAAAAAGTTTAAGGAACATCTGTGCTGACATTCCTGGCTTGGCTGGAGAATTGTTTGCCTTTGAGGAGACCTTCCTAAATAAATTGGATCTTTCAGTTCCTTAAGTGGAAGGCTTAAATAGCTTTATCTCATGATTTCTTTTCCAAACCACCCAGACAGTTCAAAAGCTTGATGTGTATCCATTCTGAACGTGCTTCCCCTCCTCCTGGTTTTTCTAACCTCCATCTGATCTTTCTATTTGGAAGGATAAGTTGCTTCAAACTAGTTGAATATATTCCTTATCAGATGGTAAAAAATATTTCCACCCAGCTATTTTTAATATTCTAGAGTCACTCTGCTTATTAATATGTAGTATTGAATGTTGATCATGCATTCCCAAATATTCCAGTAAAGCCAGAAGCCTAGATGGTTAAATGAAATAAGGGAGAGGAAAAATCTAAAATAGACAGCATTGAAACAGCTCAGCAGACAGTAAGAAATTAAAGGCAAATTAGAAGGAGGGAGAAAGAGGCCTGGAACATAAATCAATGCAGATGAAAGCAGACTAACAAATTGTTTGAAAGGAAGTATCTAGAAAGGAAAATTAAAAACTCGGGAATGAAGAGCTTGAAGTGTTTAAAGGTAACATTCCTGAAAATGTGGAAAACGTTAAGAGTTTGATTTAGGGAGGAGCTTGTCCTAGAACATTTTTTTTAAGATTTCCAGTTCAATAGCAGCATATCAATATTTGTGAGCCTGTTCCCATCATACTGCTGAAGAAGCCTGAAATAATAGTGGATGGAGATGGAACTTCATGTAAAATCAGTTCCTGCACTACCAACGCCTTATTTCCAAATATCTTTACTTAACACCACATTCTACTTAAGGGGATCATAGAAGTTGCCTTGCAGACGTGTGTGTGTGTGTGTGTCCCCTTTATTACCCACCAAGACTGTCCCTTACAGCAGACATGTCAAACACAAGGCCCGGGGGCCAGATCCGGCCCGCGAAGTGGTTTCATGTGGCCCGTGAAGCCATCCTGGAAACAGTGAGGGAACGGCCCCCACTGCCTTGGCCCTGGCCCAGAGACCCTCCTTCTGCCAGAGACCCTCAGATCTGTCCCACTCCTGCCCAGGCCCCCATAGGCACCCTTGATGCGAACGATGTAGAGCTGGCCACGCCCACCCAGTAGGCCATATGCACTCTAGCCACGCCCACCCAGTAGGCCACGCCCACCCAGGCCACACCCACCCGGCCCCCTGAGGGCAACCACAATGCTGATGCGGCCCTCAATGAAATTGAGTTTGACACCCCTGCCTTACAGGGATCATTTGTGCCTACGCTCTGGCTTGTTCATTCCCCTTCCTTCAAGAAGCTGTGAGCAATTTTGCTGGGAAGAGAGTCAGCCTTCTTCCGTCTAGCAATCTATTGCCGACTGCTGGTTTCCCATTATGAGAAAGGGTGACTTCAGGCAGTCATGGGAAAGGGGAGGATAGGAAGAGAAAAAAGTGCCCTCCCTCTCAGCAATACTTGCTCAGTCTTTTCTTCCTGCCTGCTAATTGCAGAGGGAAACAAACGATCTTAAGCTGGGTTATTGAAAGGAAAGAAAAAGCAGGAAGGTTTTTTTTTATAGCCCTGCAATCCAGCCCCACTACAAGCTGCTGTCTTCTTCATTGGGTTTAGCAGGAGAGAAATTAGGGAAGTGGTCTCTGTTAGCCAGCCTGATTAGCTGGCTTCCTGGGAGAAGCTGGTAGTGCTTTGTGTGCCAGGATAAAAACTACTTTGGGGGTGGGGAGGTTGATTTAGGACTAAATATATCTTGCTTAGTTAGCCATGCTTTAGTGGGGCTTTCCCTCCCCCTTTTTTTTTTGATAAAAATTCGGAGACAGAGATTAATTGATTTTCTGCAGGCTGGAAGTATGGGTGTGTTGTTGATTCCCAAAGAGAGGGCTTTGTCCTTCAGGTGATTTAATTATGCACAGGACTGTTTAAATTGCATTTAACTAATAGTAACTGATATTAGAAGGAAGCTTTTTCAGTTGCTAACCATTCTGGATCTCTGCTGGTAGAGAAATTTGCATCTGATGTTGCTTTCCCTTCTGGTGAGATTCCATCTCTGGCTGTCTTTTCATATTTCAGCGGTGATTAAGAATGAAATAAAATTCTACTTATTTGTATATTGTTCGGGACCCAGAAGACATGAGTCTGCTCCCAAGTCAGCTGTTATTTGGGGTGGATTTCTTGATCACAAGAAAAGGGAACAGCAAGTTCTCCTTTCACAAGTGCGTTGATGTAGAGCAGGGGTGTCAAAAAAACTGCCGGCCCATGGGCCAGTTGCATCCTGCGGAAGCTGCGCCCCCTCCAGCTCCGGCAATGCAAAAAAAGTTACGGCACATCATGTGATATGGTGAGTTTGTCCCCCATGATATAGAGCAGTGATGGCGAACCTTTTAGAGACGGGAGTGCCCAAACTGCAACCCTAAACCCACTTATGTATCGTCGGGTGCCGGGTGGGCGTGGCCCATTGGGTGGGCGTGGCCCATTGGGTGGGTGTGGCTGCAGTGGTAACGGCAGAGTGGGTGGGCCTAAAAAGTTCAATCAATCAATTCCAACTTTGTGAGATCTTTTTTTTTTCCCCACAAGAAGTTGAAACTGATTGATTGATTGAACCTTTTTTTTTTTTTTGCACAGGCGGCGGAGGCCTAAAGCGAAAAGGTTTTATAAAACCCAGCTGAACGCCTAGGACTGGGGCGACAGCGTGTGTGCCCACAGAGAGGGCTCTGCGTGCCACAGGTTCGCCGCCACGGATATAGAGGGCACTAAGAACCCAGATTTCTGTTTCTACCTTTCTTCCAACTTCAGGGTAATCCTCAACTTATAACCACAACTGGGACTGGAACTTCCATTGCTAAGTGAGGCCATAATTAAGCAAGTCATGCCTGATTTTATGACCTGTTTTGGCACAGTTCGTAAGTGAACCGCCCTAGTTAATCTGCGGTTGTTAACCGAATCTAGCTTCCGCCATTGACTTTGCTTCCCCCATTGACTTTGCAAAGGGTGATCGCATGACCCCGGGATATTGCAGCAATTGTAAACACATGCCTGTGGCCAAGCGCCCAAATTGTTATCATGGGACTGCAGAGATACATGTAGTCCTCAACATACAACTGTTCACTTAATGACCATTCAAAGTTACAATGGCACTGAAAAGAATGACCTATGACCATTTTTCCACACTTATGACCATTGCAGCATCCCTGTGGTCATGTGATTTACATTCAGACACTTGACAGCTGACTCACATTTATGACGGTTGCAGTGTCCCAGGATCACGTGGTCCCCTTTTGCGACCTTCGGACGAGCAAAGTCAATGGGGAAGCCGGATTCACTTAACAACCGTGTTGCTAACTTAATAACCACAGTGATTCATTTAACAGATGTGGCAAGAAAATGGGGCACGATTCACTTAACAAATTTCTCCCTTAGCAAAATAAGTTTTGGGCTCAATTGTGCTCGTAATTTGAGGACTACCTGTACTGCAATGGTCATTACTGCAAGAACCATTGCTGACTTTTTTCAGCCCCGCTGTAACTGAACAAGTAGGGGATGTCTGAATAGCTGGTGCTTTTGTTTTGCCTATCACAGCAGTTCCCAAACCTTTCTATACCCCGCACCCCTAGAACACTTCTGGTATATTCTCGCACCCCCTTACAAAAGTTCGAAATAACAGCAACAAATTATGCATATATGCTATAATTTTGAAATTTCTAAACCCGTCTTCCCAACCCCTGGAATATCGTTTTACACCCCCCAGGGGGTGCAAGCACCCCTGGTTGGGAATCCCTGGCCTATCGGAAGACCAGGAAACAAAATTTGTTGGATAGATCTACTATCATTTGTTATACGTTGGCCACATGTGAAAATATGTTGAACCCATTTTACATCATCTCTAGAATTTTTTTTAAAGAAACCATTATGCACAGATATTTTTCTGCATGACTAATGTTTCACCAAAAATAAGAGGACAATGAGGGAAAATGAACTACTGTGTCCACCTATTCCTTCTTTGGGCTAGACTAGTTTCAACAGCATTTGCTGATTCTATGGAGAAAAACAATAATGGAGATTTTCTCCTCTTTTCCTTGGATGCTAGATTTCTAAAAACAATCTGCAAAAATTTGATCAGCAGTCAGATAACTCCTAACCTTACCTGAACTGCAGCATGCCTTAATCCACCATTATTGTGAATAAACTTGTAAGCCCTTTCTGTTCATGTTTCCTGGGAGGTAATTATTGCAACTTACTCCCAAGTAAATGTGCATAGGATTATAACTTTCCTGGTGCTCTCTGGTGGCTTGTGAATTCTAGGAGCTGTCAGGTTATAAGCAATCAAGATCTGTCAGGTTATAAGTAATTGGTATGACAATGGGAAGGTAGCAACAGAGTAGCAGACAAAAATAACATGCATATTAAATTAAATGACAAATGTAGCAGGGTGGCGGAATCATATACAGCAGTAAAGAAGTAGAAGCTTTTGTTCCCCCAGCCAGAAAGGGATTTGTGAAAATATTTAAACCAAGGGTCGGGGAATTTATGGACTTCCAAATGTTGCTGAAATACAGTTTTCAGCAGCTCTAGTCAGAGTAGCTAATGATGCTCTTAGTATCGGGCAATTACTGGAGGAACACATATTCTGATCTTCTATAATCTCAGTCTTTCCAGTTCTAAGCCAAAATACTAGCCGTTGCATCAAAAACTTTCCAGGTGGGTAGTTGATTTGTCTATTTCAGCCTCTGCTGACCTACTCTCCAAATATGTTGGACTGTAAACCTACTGGCCAATGGATGGGAGTGACGGGAAATGTAGACCCACCCATCTAAGGTGGGCAGCTTGAACTATAACCTCCACCCACAGAGGTCACACTTTCCTCCTGCATATGCACAAGTTACTCCAGGGTTTATCGTTGTGATAGGCTTGATTCCTGTATCTTTTTCAGGAATTCAGAAATTTGTACAGTGAGCAGGTTGGACAAGGATGGAGGAGGTGGCATCATAGCATCCAGCTGGAGATAACATGCCTACAACATACAACATGTTTATGAAAATGCCTGAAGGGAGTCCTCATGTGCTAATAAGCATTCAAAATGGACATGCATGCAGTTGGAAAAGTAGTCACACACGCACACCTTCATATGTGCGATTGTTGTATTTTGTTAACCAAGTCATTGTTTATAAACACTGGTGGGCTTATTGTTATGTCTGAATTGGATCCCATTAGATTCTTCATCTTAACTATTTTCCCCAAACTGACACCTTACAAATATATTGGACTTCAGCTCCCAGAATCTCAGCAATGCCAGTCTGTCTGGGGGTATGCCAAATTGAAAGAGATTAGGTTTGTGCTGCATGTGAACCTAGTCATTGTGTAGTGGGAAGAGTTTTGGGAAGCCTCAGCTCTAGTCCAGATTTGGTCATAAATCTCTGTCACCTATGGCTCGTACTAACCTGCCACATCCTAACACACATCTGAACAGATTGTTGTGAAGACAAATAATATATTGACTTACCATAAGCTATTTTGAAGGTGAGTTAGGACATCATTGTAATAAATCAGTTCTTATGCTGCAAAAAGCTGGATAGTGAGTATATTCTGAATATTGTTTAGGGAAGAGTGAATGGTCGTTTTGTCACTGTCTGCTCTCTCTTACTTCAGTGCAAATTCTACAATACAATACAGATCTGAAATCCATATCAATGAAGGCATTTCAAAATCGGCATCTTCCTTGGGTGATTAAAGCTGTGAGCAATGAGGGCAGGCGAAGAGGTTCCTTGATTGCCTTCAGTGTAGATTCTCTTGTGTAAACAATAACCTTGTTGGGCCAAGTCATTTTTTTTTTAGAATTTAATGATGTTTTGAGTGCTCCTGTAAAATGGCTGCCATGTAGGATTACATATTCATAAAATGGCTGTCCTGATGGGTTGATAACCTATCAGGTTATTCTCTGCCACACACTGGCTCCATACGACATTCCTTGCCATCCATATTTACCTTTCTCTTTCTTTTAGAGGTGAGCTCACACTCACCCAAAATGCTTAACCTTTTTAGCTGATCAACCCAACCTGTCTTATTTTCTTTACAGTGTCTGTGGCATCTCCTTCTAGCCCAGGACGTCCATGGTATACATATGGTATTGGACGGTGGCCCTCTGCTTTGCAACATGCATGCCTCCCACTTTATCTTTTTTTTTTAAGTGAATCTTTTAAAGATAAAATCAAATGGGACGGGGAGTCTGGGATACAGTGAAGGAACTATCCTGAACACATGGGCATCTGGTTTGCTTGTCTTTGTCACAGTGGAACAATTGTGAGAGAGCTGCTTTCAGTGTGTGTGTGTCTCTCGGTGTGTGTGTACTATCACAGATACACACAGGCACACATAATACCACTGCTTAGGAAGAAAAAAAAAGCCAAGGCATCTGAATTCCACGGGCTGAAATGTTTGTAATAACGGTGTCAGTACATGGTTTAAGGCACGTTTCTCCCCCCCCCCTCTCTGGATGAGGACTGCAAGCTTTGAGAGCACAACTTGCAACCTTTACGGGCAAGCTTGATTTTAACTGCTACTCACATTTTTTGACATAAAGGGCTGAACAAAACGGCAAGCGGGAAGTCAGGCCGAGAAGTGGGAGCAGATGTCTTTAAAATGAAGGATTGCTCTTTTTAACAGATATTTGACACATCTTTACCTCACATCTGTGGGAGGGGAAAAGGGGGGGCAGGATAATGAAAGCGTCATCAGGGTGTTAGAATCAGAGTGGTAAAGGCACTTTGATTTGGTTTCAGGAGTAGATGAGGTGCTCTTTCGCTGTGCTTGCTCCTCCTCTAGATGATGCTGAGCTCCAGACAAAGTTCCGAGTTCCAGAGAGGATTCCCATTGGGAGAAGCTGCTCACCAGAGCTTGTGATCCTGGCAGTTGAATGAGAGTCCTAGTATTGTCTCGGATCACATAACAATCTTGGATGTTACAAGCGTTAGTAGCAGTGATTGCGGAGGGATTTACTCCTTTACACAATGTCAGTGGGGAAGCTGGTGTTAAGTCACAAGTCGCTGTCATGTGATGTTGCACTGAATGATAGCAGCAGAACTGCCATTGTAAATCAATCACAGTCATTTGATGTTTTGCTTAATGACCTGTCACTTAGCTAGGAAGTTGCCAGACCCAATTTCTATTGTTAAGTGAGGACTAAGTGTAATAAAGCATATAAAAATATTCAAGAACAGAATTTCAGCAGAAGATTCAGGGATTCAGAATTCAACAAACGTTTATTTATGAGCGCATTTAAACCCGCAAACATTGATATATACCGATACCTGTATGGTACTGATTTTATGACTGAGGCTGGTTAACAGCCATAACTGAACAAGTTCTTGGGTACTTGTACTAAGCATGTCCTATCAGGTGAATGTACAACATATCCCAGGTAGATGTAGCTATTTCAGCAGAAGACTGCATCCAAACAGAAAAGTTTGAAATACTTGAAGCGTCATAGGAACAGATTGAATATACATCTTCAGTTTCTGAGAATATGAAAAACTAAAAATGGACTCTCCACGCCCTTGTTCTTCTGATTATCAGAGCCATAGAAGTGCCATCAGAAGAGCTCTCCTCCAAAATACGTGGTTCCTTGAGGCTTCATATTTTTCACACTTGTTAAGTTCTGATCCTTGTCGTGACCCAGTAGTAATGGGTCACTGTTTTCTTCCTAGGCTATGGTATCTGTCTGCTCAAAGTCTTCTAACTCAGCAGCCCCCAACTTTTTGGGTGCCAGGGACCAGTTCCGTGGAGAGAGGTTTTTCCGCAGACCGGAGGACATGGTTTCATGTGCTGCTTACATCCCGTGCGTGCCGGGCTGGAGCTTCACTCCTTCACATGGCCCCGATTCTGGTGTGCTATGGACCAGTGCCAGTCTTGGGCTTGGGGACCCCTGTTGTAGCTAATGGTGGGATTCAAATATGGGAACAACCGGCTCTCTGTGTCAGTGCCGCTTGCGGAGGTCCATTCTGGGCCTGGGCAACAAAGAATTAGCTACCAATTCTGCCGAAGTGGTGCGAACCGGCTGAATCCCACCACTGGTTACCTCCCTCCTTTTGACCCTGTTTTCTCATGTAAAAAAAAAAAAGCTGATTTTTTTGCTGCTGCATCCCCTCTCCATGATCGGACAAAACACTCCAGGTTTAGTGGATGGCTTAATCATGTTGTATGTCAATTTCATTTAGTAGCTCTTAACTGATGGGATAAGTTAGAAGGGCTGTGAAAGGCTCAGGGGGCTTCAGAGTAATCATCTTGGACTGTTGTTATCTGACCTGGCATAAAACAACATCTCAGGCTTCAACTACTGGTTGAAAATATTGAAAAGGGGTGGAATGTGATTGTCCTACATATTTTGAAAATAAAGTTGGAGGGGAAAAAAAAGAATGATTGCCTTCCAGATGTTTTGGGTTACAACTCCATGGGCCATGCTTGACGGAATTAAAAGACCTATAAATAAAATATCTGGAAGGTAGCAGTTTTCCTATCCTACATAGAAGTGTATACGTGGCTGCAGATGCATGTAGTGTGCATGCATCATTTTTTCAAGGTAGTGCCTTCCTGCTTAAATACAACATAGGACTTTTTTTCCAATTTCACCTATCTTTGTTATGACCTTGATAATATTTCTTTTGTAAGTTAAGACGTGGCTGAGTGGCTTTTTCTGTTGGGTGAAACTGTACAATAGTACTGATGTCTTCAGAAGCAGTTCTGAATCTAGAAAACAACTAGATTTTGTGCAAAGAGAAGAAAAATAAAATCAGATTTTGAACTGGCAAGTAGGCATTCTAAGCTCGTGATTATTGTACCTTAAATATTAATTTATTTGCTTAATTCAGTTCTGTTCTATGTTTCCCCCCCAAAAAATTAATTATTTTGCAAGAGATTGGGCGGGGGGGGGACATACGATATAACTGAAAGCAAATTGATTTGTGGAAAAAGGCTTTCCAAATCAACGCTTCAGGTATTATTCAATGCTAAAGCGAAAAATGCGTTTGGATTAGACAGGGAGCTGCAACAGAGCTGGCCAGCTATTGGTAGATGGCAAGAAGTGCATTGGTGCATTGTGTGATGTATCCAAAATGGGGCAGAAAGAGTTCCTTGGAGGTGGTTCTTTTTATATCTTACATTCAATTGTCAAATGTCTGGTACTGTGATGCTTCGTATGTTTTCTATCACAAATAGAAAGTTATCATGTTGTTGATTTCCTTCATGACCTCTCGGATAGACTACTGCAACCTCTCTACATGGGGCTGCCCTTGAATACCACTCGGAGGCTCCAGCTGGTGCAGAATGCGGTCGCGCGAGTTGTGATGGGGGTCTCCCAATACCCCCATGTAACACCTCTGCTCCGCAAGCTGCATTGGCTTCCAGTTGTCTTCCGGGTGAGATTCAAGGTGCTGGTGATGACCTATAAAGCCCTAAATGGCATGGGTCCGGGTTATTTACGGGAGTACCTTTTGCCGGCGTTAACTTCCCATCGTCCTGTGCGCTCCCACAGAGAGGGCCTCCTCAGGGTGCCGTCGGTCAGGGATTGTTGACTGGCAGCCCCCAGGGGGAGAGCATTCTCTGTGGGCGCGCCTGCCCTCTGGAATCAGCTTCCAGTTGAGCTTCGGATGGCTCCCGACCTTGGCTCTTTTCGCCGCGACCTGAAGACTTGGCTATTTGAACTTGCTGGCCTGGACTGAGGGATTGGGATTTTAGATCTTAAATTTAAAAATTTTAAATTTTGGTACGTGTTTTATTGTTTAGGGCCTTTTTGGTATAATTTCATTTTAATTTTTGTATATTATGTGTTGTTCATAGTGTGTTAATTGCCCTGTACACCGCCCCGAATCCCTTGGGAGAGGGGCGGTATATAAATCCAATTAAATAAATAAATAAATAAATAATTGTCATGAGGGGCCAGGAGCCCAAATCATTGCAGTTTAGATATTGTTTAGGTAGTCCTTGAATCAAGGGCCACAGTTAGGACCAGAATCTCAGTCTTTGAATGAAGCAGTCATAAGCAAGACATCATATGATAGCTTCACTCAGTGACTGCAAACCCAGTACTCCTCATTGCAGTCATTAAGTGATTTGTGGTTTGTTAAGTAGCAGAGTCCTAGGTAAGGAACATGTTTGTTTAGGGGAGGGCGATCCTAGGAGGCATACAACTGTCTGTCTGCTCAGGAGATGCAAATCCTTCCTGCCAAAATCCAAGAAGGACTTGAGCTGAGAGGCACTGGAATGCAGGCCTGCCACAATTCCCTCCCCCCCCCCCCCCGCCAATCTCCCAGGAGACTCTATTCACTTAACAATCCCCCTGAGGCACCTTTCCTTACCTCAGTACCACTTTGCTCTGGAGCTGAAAATCCTCTCAAGCTTGCGGTCTTCCCTGACCTCTTCCCCATTGACTTCTGGAGGGAAATTGGCAGAAAAGATTGCAAATGGCGATCACATGATCACGGGGGAAACTTGGCAACCCATCACAAGTGTGAACAGCTTGCTAAGTACCCAGATCACAATCACCTGACCGTAGGTGTGCATGCAACATTTTGCATGGTCGGAAGTGCTTTTTACCTGGCCATAAAGCGCCTTTTCTGAGGCCACCGAATCCTTTTTCACCTTGCTGTGTTTATGAGTGTCCAGTAAGCTCAACTGAAAATGTTAGGAAAGCAAATTTGATTCCTTGGTGAGATTGTAGGTGTCAGGTAGAATGGGTTTGGAAAGAACCAGGATATGAGGATAAGTTGTATTAATCACCTTAATTACAGGCTATACGATGCATCTTAGCAGACTAATTTTAAGGAGACATTTTTATGGAAGCCTCTTGATCTGTGTTACACAGAAATTCTTTCCCTAGGCATAGAAACTATGCATCTGAGTGTTGTTGCTGGCTGAGTTCGACCCTTGAATTGCAGATCTGAGACAAAGTCATTGCTGCAGACCCTCCACAAAGAAAGCTGAGGCTTCAGATGCTGCCAACACAGTCAGCCAGTCCAGTGTCTTGTCAGCTGTTTTCTCTCTGTTGTACTAATATTGCAACAGCTTTTAAATTTATTTATTTGTTTGTTTGTTTGTTTTGATTTATATACCGCCCTTTTCCCGAGGGACTCAGGGCGGTTTACAGGGCAAATTAAAACAGTACAATATATACAGGTTAAAATAAAATTAAATTAAGTAGCCCCAAAATAATTAAAACCTTAACCCAAAACCCTCAGTCCAGGCCGGCAAGCTCGAATAGCCAAGTTTTTAGGTCCTGGCGAAACGAGCGAAGGTCGGGGCCCATCCGGAGTTCCACAGGCAGCTGATTCCAAAGGGCAGGCGCACCCACCGAGAACGCTTTCCCCCTGGGGGCCGCCAGCCGGCACTCCCTGACCGGCGGCACCCTGAGGAGGCCCTCCCTGTGGGAGCGCACAGGACGATGGGAAGTTGATGCTGGCAGCAGGTGCTCCCGAAGATAGTCCGGACCCATGCCATTTAGGGCTCTATATGTCATCACCAGCACCTTGAATCTCACCCGGAGGGCAACTGGAAGCCAATGCAGCTTGCGGAGAAGAGGCGTTACGTGGGAGTATCGGGAAACCCCCATCACAACTCGCGTGGCTGCATTCTGCACCAGCTGAAGCCTCCGAGTGGTCCTCAAGGGCAGCCCCATGTAGAGAGCATTGCAGTAGTCTATCCAGGAGGTCACAGGCACATGAGTGACTGTACGTAAGGCGTCTCGGTCCAGATAGGGCCGCAACTGGCGAACCTGGGCAAAAGCCCCCCTGGCCACGGCTCCTATATGATCTTCCAAACTGAGCCGTGAGTCCAGGAGGATGCCCAAGTTGCGGGCCCTATCTACGGGGGGGTAACACCTCACCCCCCATAATTAATGATGGAATAGACTGGTTAATCCGAGTTGCCGGTATGCACAGCCACTCAGTCTTGGCGGGATTAAGTCATTCTTCTATAGATTTGCAGATTCCTTTTTTTCTCTGTAAAGGATGCTTTATTCAACTGTCTGAAATATATAAGGAATGCCGCATGGGGACATGTGAATTTCAATAGAATAGCAAGTCATTATCAAAATAGTGGATGCAACGTGAAAAGCATAAACCAGGTGCCTAAAATGTAGATTAATAGGTTGGTTTTTCAATATTGATGTGGTAAAATCAAGACTTCTGAAATAATCACAAAAGCAGGAGAGCATCTCAAAAACCTTACAAACCCAAATTGCCAGTGCAGGATATTCTGTACCATAACTCCTTGGAACCCACCTCAGACCTTTCACTGTTGTTTCATTGTCAGACCTTTAATTCTTACAGGGCATTGATTCTACAAATCCTGAACCCTTTTATTCAAAACCTGTCCTCTGCGCCAGTGTTAATTAACCCATAGAAGACATGCTGGCTGTTCCCAGCCCTGTCCTTATTATTTATTTATTTATTTATTTATTTATTTATTTATTTATTTGGTTTATATACCGCCCTATTCCCAAAGGACTCAGGGCAGTTTACAAGGCAAAATTTAAAAACAATCCAATATAAAATTAAAATAAAATTAAATTAAGTCTAGCCACAAAAATTAAATCACAATTTAAAAACATTAAACCCCTCAGTCCAGACCAGATAGCTCAAAGAGCCAGGTTTTTAGGTCCCGGCGAAATGAACGAAGGTCGGGGGCAGTCCGGAGTTCCATTGGCAGTTGATTCCATAGGGCAGGCACGCCCACAGAGAACACCTTCCCTCTGTGGATCGCCCGTCGGCAATCCTTGACTGGCGGTACCCTGAGGAGGCCCTCCCTGTGCGAGCACACAGGACGATGGGAAATTTATTTATTTATTTTATTTATTTAGTTACATTTATATACCGCCCTTTCCCTGAGGACTCAGGGCGGTTTACAGGGAATTAAAAAATCCACCATACAAAAGTTAAAAAACCAAATTAAAAAATATTAAATTGACCCTGTACACTTAAAACCCCAATTAAAAATTTCTCCTCAGCCTGGGCCCGAGAGCTCAAAGAGCCAGGTCTTCAGGCCCCGGCGGAATGATCGGAGGTCGGGGGCAGTTCTCAGCTCCACCGGCAGCTGGTTCCAGAGGGCAGGCGCCCCCACTGAGAAGGCCCTATCCCTGGGTGTCACCCGCCGGCAATCTCTTACCGGCGGAACCCTGAGCAGACCCTCCCTGTGGGAGCGCACTGGGCGAAGGGCGTTTGATGCCGGCAGCAGGTGTTCCCTCAAATAGCCCGGACCCAGGCCATGTAGGGCTTTATAGGTAATAACCAGCACCTTGAATTTCACCCGGAGGGCAACCGGAAGCCAATGCAGCTCACGGAGTAGAGGTGTTACATGGGAGTATCGGGAGACCCCCATTACAACTCGCGCGGCCGCATTCTGCACCAGTTGAAGCCTCCGAGTGGTCTTGAAGGGCAGCCCCATGTAGAGAGCATTACAGTAGTCCAAACGGGAGGTCACAAGCGCATGAGTAACTGTGCGTAGGGCGTCTCGGTCCAGATAGGGACGCAACTGGCGCACCAGGCGAACCTGTGCAAAAGCCCCCCTGGTCACGGCTCCTATGTGGTCTTCAAGAGTGAGCCGTGAGTCCAGGAGGACGCCTAGGTTGCGAGCCCTATCAACAGGGGGTAACACCTCACCCCCCATTGTTAGAGGTGGAATAACTTGGTTAACCCGAGATGCCGATATGCACAGCCACTCAGTCTTGGCGGGATTGAGACGAAGCCTGTTTCTCCCCATCCAGACCTGAACCGCCTCCAGGCACCGGGACATCACGGAGAGGGCATCACTGGGTTGGTTCGGGGTGGAAAGAAAAAGTTGGGTATCATCAGCGTACTGGTGATACCCCACCCCAAAACCACGAATGATCTCGCCCAGCGGCTTCATATAGATGTTGAACAGGAGAGGCGAGAGGACCGACCCCTGAGGAACTCCACAAATGAGAGACCTCGGGGCGGATCTCTGCCCTCCTGTCAACACCGACTGCGAGCGGCCCTGGAGGTAGGAGGAGAACCACCGTAGAACGGTGCCTCCCACTCCCAACCCCCTGAGACGCCGCAGCAGGATACCATGGTCGATGGTATCGAAAGCCGCTGAGAGATCTAATAGGACCAGGACAGAGGAGGAACCCCTGTCCCTTGCCCTCCAGAGATCATTCACCAGCGCGATCAATGCCGTCTCCGTGCTGTGTCCGGGCCTGAAACCCGATTGGTACGGGTCCAGATAATCAGTTTCCTCCAGGAACAGAGGGAGCTGATGCGCCACCACACTCTCAACAACCTTCGCCAGAAAGCGAAGGTTGGAGACTGGACGGTAGTTGTCTAAAGCAGCCGGGTCCAAAGCAGGCTTCTTGAGAAGGGGTCTCACCACCGCCTCCTTCAAGGGGGCAGGGAAGACACCCTCCTTCAGAGAAGCAGTTATTACTGCATGGAACCAGCCTCGTGTTCCCTCCCGAGCCGCATAAGCTAGCCAGGAGGGGCACGGATCCAACAAACAGGTGGTGGTGCTCAGTCTCCCCATGATCCTGTCCACATCATCAGGGGAAACAGGGTCGAACTCAGTCCAGATAACGTGCTCAAGACCGCCTGATTCCTCCACATCCTGACTCTGCCCGGTCAGAGTCCAGGCCGGTCCGGATCCGAGCGATTTTGTCCGCCAGATGATGACTAAACTCCTCGGCCCGTCCCTGTAAGGGATCCTCTCTCACCTCCTGGTTAAGGAGGGAGCGAGTCACCCTAAACAGGGCGGCTGGGCGATTATCTGCGGACGCGATAAGGGCGGCAAAGTAGTTAGACTTCGCCGTCCTTATCGCCGCAAGATAAGACCTTATAAAGGTTCTTAACTGCAATCGGTCGGATTCGGATCGGCTGGATCTCCAACCGCTCTCTAGACCTCGTCTCCGACGCTTCATCTCCCGGAGCTCCACAGAGAACCATGGGGCCCAACGGGATCTGCGCCGGGTCAGAGGTCGCATGGGTACAACGCAGTCAAGTGCCCTGGTGGCAGCCGTTTCCCAGGCTTCCACCAGAGCATCGACTGGGCTGTGGGTAAGGGTGATAGGTATAGGCCCAAGCGCCCTCTGGAATCGATCCGGGTCCATTAGGAGCCTGGGGCGGAACCACCTGGTCGGTTCCGCCGCCCAGCGGCGGGGGGTGGCATGACGGAAAACCAGCCTCAGGAGGTGGTGATCTGACCATGACAGAGGGGTGATGGACGGGGAGCCCCCTCCCAGATCATCCAACCACTGTCCAGACAGGAATAGCAGGTCGAGAGTATGATCCCCCACATGAGTCGGGCCCTCAATAACCTGGGTCAGGCCCATGGCTGTCATGGAAGCCATGAACTCCCGAGCTAACTCCGACGCCCCTCCCAGTGACGGCAGGTTGAAGTCACCCAGGACTATAAGCCTGGGGAACTCCACCGCCAACCCTGAGAGGGTGTCGAGCAGCTCAGGCAGGGCTGTTGCCACACAGCTGGGCGCCAGGTATGTAAGCAACAAACCCAACTGAACCCGAGAACCACATCTCAAGAGGAGGGATTCACTCCCGGCCATCTGGACAATGGTGGCCTCCCGGGGACACAATGTCTCCCGAATAACCACTGCCACCCCACCACCCCTGCCCTGAGCCCGTGGCTGGTGCAGCACCCGGAAACCTGGCGGGCATAACTCGGTGAGAGGCACCCCTCCCTCCGAACCCAACCAAGTTTCCGTGATGCACGCTAGATCCGCACCTTCCTCCTCGATCAGATCATGGATGAGGGGAGCTTTGTTAACTACGGATCTAGCGTTAAAATAGACCAACCTGAGCTCAGGGGCCTGATCACCCTCATCCCCGGGTAAGAGGGTGCTAACCGGAGGGTCGGAGCGCGCCACCGCTCGGAGATAGCGGGGGCGCGATCCCAGGTGTCGATATGGCCCTCCGCGCAAACACCTGCTGCCATTCCCTAGCGCCGTGGGGATTTGAAGCCCCATCCCCACATTCCCAGGAACCAGCATTCCCAGACGCTGGCAGCAGGTGTTCCCTTACATAATCCGGGGCCATGCCATTTAGGGCTTTATAGGTCATCACCAGCACCTTGAATCTCACCCGGAGGGCAACCGGAAGCCAATGCAGCTCGCGGAGAAGAGGTGTTACATGGGAGTATCGGGAGACTCCCATCACAACTCACGCGGCTGCATTCTGCACCAGCTGAAGCCTCCGAGTGGTCCTCAAGGGCAGCCCCATGTAGAGAGCATTGCAGTAGTCTAGCTGGGAGGTCACGAGCACATGGGTGACTGTGCGTAGCGCAATCTTTTGTTGACATACTATATTTCTCTTACTATAATTGCTCTGCTTGGACATTGTTTTATTTCACCCTGGTCCTTGCACGGTCACTGTGCTGGTACTGCAAGACAGTTGACAGTTTGGCTCTGTTTAGGGTCATCTCCCATCTCCCCCTACCCCCCAATAAAAGTTCATTGCAGCTGGCCAAAATGTGAACTGTGTGATGTATGAAATAAACTAGTGGGTTAATGAGATGGCACAAAAGAATTATATGTCAGTGAGAAATAAGAAGAAGCTAAGAGGAAAAGGAAAACAAGGCATGTGATCATTTTGTAGTCCAACACCACCAATTTTGGGCATGTGATTTCTCCACTGAATACATTCCTTGATCCAAGTGTGCCAGCTCCTGTTTCTGCCTAACAGAAAAGACATTTAGTCTGTTGTCTGAGAGAGCAGTTTCTTTGCCCCTAGATGATGAACGCAGAGCTTTAGCTGATGACCATGTTTGAGAAACAGGGCTTAGAGTTTGGCTTACATTTTAATACAGACTGTAAAACAAAGCTTCTAATTGAGATGGCGTCTTTTTATTAGATAATGATGGTGAAAATGTTGAGTATTCTTTCTCCCTTACCAGTATGAAAACACCATACTCAATTTATGAATAAGATGGAAAAAACAATATTAAAACACCATACTCAATTTATGAATAAGATAGAAAAAGATTCCATACAGCTTAATATATGTTTATATCACACGGTCATGAATGATGTGAGGGTAGGCAATGTGGAAGAACATCTGAGTTGGTATAGCCCAATCAACATTGCCTATCTTCACATCATCCATGACCGTGTGATATGAACATATCAAGTTGTACGTACTTATGGGTTAAGTACAACTGGATTAGGAACACCAATAGAACATAATTTTATCTTAACTTTCCCCCCAAATATTTATATTGTAGCATGTTCCAAATCTCAGTTAAATTCATCAGTAAATTCTTTGGGTTGTATTGAGTTAGAGGCACGTTTGGAGTTTGTATAATGTGATTGGGCTTTAAAGTTCACAATTGTTGCCAAAAGATCTGAGTTTGGAGTCCTCAGTTCCAGCAAGCATTAAAGTTTCACTAGAAAATGTAGTTAATAGGTCATCCAAGCTACTTCCTTCTTTTATCATTGCTAAGTGCCAAATTGCTTCCAAATTAAAAATTGCCTCCTCAACATTTCAACCATTACATCAGGGGTCTTCAAACTTGTCCCTTTTGTGACTTGTGGACTTCAACTCCCAGAATTCCTCAGCTGGAGTGTCTAGCTGAGGAATTATGGGAGTTGAAGTGCACAAGTCATAAAAGGGCCAAGTTTGAAGACCCTTGCCTCAGGGGAGTCAAACTCGTGACGTCATACGACATGTGATGTATCGCAACTTTTTTCCCATTGCCGGCAATGGGGTGGGCGCAGTTTTAGTGTGATGCATCCGGCCCGTGGGCCGGCAGTTTGACACCCCTGCCTTACATTAATGTCATTGCTGTGTTGAGACTAGTAATGGATTATTTTGAATTTAAACTAAATCCATCATATATTTCTGTATAGAGTTGGTCATCCTTCTTTGTAAAGCTCATTGAGAGTATTGCTATTTTTGAAATGGCTTGAGCAAAAATAAGGAAGATGGTACAGGTAATCTTCATCATACAACCATTGGTCTAGTGACAATAGCATTGAAAAAAAGTGTCTTAGGATCATGCAATTGTCATTTGCAACCTTCCCAGCTGGCTTCTGACAAGCAAAGTCAATGGGGGAATCCAGATTTGCTTAACAACTGCCTTGCTGAGCCCCAGAAATGTTGGCTGCAGTTGGGGTTGTAAGTCAACGACTACCTGTATATTGTGTTTTTAGATACATATCTTGGCACCTCTCTTTAAAATCCACGTTCCATTCAAAGGTAATACGGAAGCTCCCTTATGGACAATGAAAACTCAGACTTTTTTATAGCATTTCCTTTGCAGTTGCCAAAATGAATTCTATAGTGTAATTTTTCTCTTAAACTCATGCTACTTCAGGTCAGGTTACATTCCCCAGTATAAAGCTGTTTCTTCTTCCTATTGAAATGCTGTTCCTCCTGTAACATTTTAATTTGTTCATATTTATTTATTTATAGGGCTCATAGGCTTCTCCAATTAGCTGATCCAGAGTAATATGCAATTTCCCAATGCATAATTTGGATTAAAAACAACAGATACAAATGAAATTAAAAGCAGCACCGTATAATGTAATCAATTATAAAGCAGATTCCTGATCAGACTTTAAAAACCAACTCATATTCCAGAGGGATAGTCATTACAACCCCCCGTGGTTGTTATGACAACCTCTACCAATTTCCCCCCAGTTTTCTGAAGACCAGGAGGAAAGAGACCAATCACTTGTCGAGGAAATGTTATTCCTGACAGTTGGAAACAATGTGCTTCCTTGGCACCTGAAAGTGGTAATTTTGAATTTAGGGGGCACTTAGAGGATCTGCCCTCGTAGTCTTTTTTGGGGGAGGGTAGATATTACTGGGAACAGGCAGTCCTATAGAGAGCCAAGCTCTGAAGCAGGGTGGACTTTCAAGGTGACAACCAGCACCTTGAAATGTACCCAGAAGCCAATTGGCAACCAGGCCATCTCTCCAAGTATTGGTGTTACGTGGGGGTCCGGAAGTCTACCCATAACTGCTTGAATTGTTGCATTCTGGGCCAATTGTAGGCCAGCTGTAAGGGCAGCCCCACGTAGAGAAGATTACAGAAGTCCAATTAAAGGATGGCAAAAGTATGAATGACGGGAGACGTTCGCAGGAGAAGTTTCTATTTATTTATTGGTTAAATTTATTGGCCACCCGTCTTACAACAAGGTAACTCTGGGCGGCTTACAGTTACATCTAAGATAAAAGATAAAAAGTTAAAATCAAACAAAACCAAAGGCAGAGGTGGAGTGGGGGAGAGGTGGGATCTGTTATTACTTAGTCAGCCATCTCCATTGCACTGTTCCCCTACTGGGACCCCAAGCCGACTGGCCAAGCCACATCTTTAGGCCCTTACGAAAAGATAGGAGGGCTGGGGTCAACCTCACACCCAGGGGGCAGGATGTTCCATAGGGCAGGAGCAACAGCAGAGAAGGCCCTCCTGCTGGACCCCACTGGCTGGAATAAATGGGCTGACAGGACCCGCAGCACGACTCCTCTGCTGGCATGAGTGGTATGGGCCAATCCTGTACAATTGCCACAGTACGATGGAGCCTCTTGGCCACAATGGCACCTGAACCTTAAGCAGCAGCTATGAGTCCAGGAGGACTCCCAAAGTGCAAATCACCTGCCCCAGGGAGTACAATCCCATTCAGAGTTAACAGCAGAATCTCCTTGGAGTTGGTGGTCTTTCCAAGGCGAAGTCACTTTTATCAGCCTGGTATGGAGTCTCGACTAGTTCTTCCCCAGCCAGGCTGGGAGAACCTCCAGGCACCCAAACAGCACTTTTAATAGCGCTTATTTGATGATTTTGAAACCAGTCCATGTTGTTCCAGTCCCTTCCCCAACTGCCTCGAGATGATCTTATATGTGTCTGGAGGTACTTTTTTGATGAGATCTGTATCGGCATCCACTTGAAATTCTTGAAGTCAACAGTCCTGCTGCAGTACCTTTAGTTAACCAAATAGCTTTTTAATTCTGGGGAAAAAAAATTGTCCCAAGCATTTCAGATGCATTTAATTTGGCCTGCTTTTCCATTGAAAAAGATGACGGTGATCCAAGTCTTAATTTCAGGCTATATCATGGACTTAATTAAAAGCTTACGCCTAAAAATCTGAACTGTCTGCAAATTCTCAGCTGCAGTGTTTTGTTTTTCCCCCCCAAACTATACTTGCTATTTTCTTTAAAAGGTTCTACTGTGATCCCCCCAAAGTAAGACCTAACCCCAAAATAAGCCCTAGCTTGATTTTGTGTGTGTGTGTGGGGGGTGGGGGGTGGGCCTAATATAAGACCTACCCCCAAAATAAGCCCTAGTTTGGGGGCAAGGCCCAAGCCTAAAAATCAAGCTAGGGTGGGGGTAGAGCTTTCCGTTGTAGCCAGGCCTCCCATGGATTAACAGTTGCTTTGCCGGCCCACTTCTTCTGCGGCCGAAGGAGCAGCTTCATTCTGCAGCTGAAAATGGCTCTCCGGCCTGCATTTCACATTCAGAGGCCTTTCCGGAAGGCCTCTGCAGCCAAGAACCGAGCTACGGATTGAATCTGTAGCTCGGTTTTCGGCTGCAGATGCCTTCCGGAAAGGCCTGTGACTGCAGAATGCAGGCCCAAGCTCCATTCTCAGCTGCAGAATGAAGCTGCTCTTTCAGCCATAGAAGAAGCAAGCTGACTGGGCAAGGTGAGTGGAAAAGATCGCCCCCACTTCTTGGAAATAAGACCTGTTGCCTCTTTTGGAGGCAAATAAAAAATAAAAAAATAAGACCAGGTCTTATTTTTGGGCAAACAACGGTATCAGAAAGTGTTATTTTATAAGCCTTATTTTCAACAATTGAAGTCTGCTTCCTGTAGACTGATCTAGCTCAAATACAGGCAAATGAATCAGCATCAAAGGGGAAAAGTTAAGTTTAAAGGAAATGCTTATGAGAACTGGTCATGTTTGTTACTGGTTCCCTGTGTACAGCAGAGATTGCTAATAGGAATTCTGTCAGACCTGTCACAACTTAAACCTCTAGATAGAAATGATCCTTGGCTCCCTTTGTTGAGAAATTTATAGTTTTATTAGAGGTTGGGTATTGCAGTATTGGGGACGCAGTGGGTTAGGACGCTGAGCTTGTCGATCAGAAGGTCGGCAGTTTGGCGGGTCGAATCCCGAGTGCCGCGTAACAGAGTGAGCGCCTGTTACTCGTCCCAGCTTCTGCCAACCTAGCAGTTCGAAAACATGTAAAAATGCAAGTAGAAAAATAGGGACCATTACGGTGGGAAGGTAACAGCGTTCTGTGCACCTTTGGTGTCTAGTCATGCCGGCCACATGACCACAGAGACGTCCTCAAACAAGTGCTGGCTCTTTGGCTTTGAAACGGAGATGAGCACCGGCCCCTAGAGTCGGAAACAACTAGCACGCATGTGCGAGGGAACCTTTACCTTTACCTTTTATTGCAGTATTGCATAGCCAGAACTGAGAATCAGGCACCAAAATTTGTAAGTTCTACTTTTCCCTCCCATAACTATTTCTCATTGGCCACCCCAGTGTAAGCAATAAGATTCATGCAAGTTGTTTTCATAATGGTCAGTCCAGCAGGGTTTGCAGCCCACTCCTCCTCGTAGCTGGGTGACCTTAAGGCAGCGTATGGAAGAGATACAGCACTATTGTTTTCCCAAGCATTCCCCCTTCATTCTTCGTCCCCACAGTTCATGGTAGTCTGTCATAGCAGCGAAACACAAGCCATCATAAAGTGGCAGCTGACAAATTCATTTGAAAAGGAGATAAATGTTTGTGTGGGGTTTAAAACATTTTCTCACCACATGTAGAGTAAATGTCTGTCTTGTTTATGAGGGGGATGTCCAAACTCCCCTTCTTACACCTTTGTTTTCCCTTGAATTTCCCTTAAAGGACCCACATAGACAGTGAAGTTTGATTGTTTAATGACTTTAAAAGTTGGACTTCAGATGACACATCTCATGGTAACTGGTGTGGATTCAATATGAAGTGCAAGGGGTGTGGTCCTGCTAGCAGTCACAAATAGGGACATTATGGATTGGCTTTTGAACAAAAGAATACACTGCAGTTTTGCTCAAATCTTTTTTCTAGGTTGCTCCAATATTGCTCATCTTTGTCTACCCTGGTATAAAAGCAACAAATATGAGTAGAATTTAAGTTTTGTGATAGGGAAATACCTGTTTTTTTCTATAATAGAACTTGATAACCAGCTGACTAGGTGCTATAGTGTTACAGAAGTGGAATAATTTACTACAGGTAGTCCTTGACTTACGACCACAATTGAGTCCAAAATTTCTGTTGCTAAGGAAGACATTTGTTAAGTGACCTTTGCCCTAGTTTACGACTTTTCTTGCCACATTTGTTAAGTGAATCACTGCAGTTGTTAAATTAGTCACACTGTTGTTAAGTCAATCTGGCTTCCCCATTGACTTTGCTTGTCAGAAGGTTGCAAAAGGTGATCACATGATGCAACTATCATAAATATGAACCAGTTGTTAAGGATGCGAATGTAAATCACATGACCATGGGGGTGCTGCAATGATCATAAGTGTAAAAAATAGTCATAAATCACTGTTTTCCCATGCCTTTGTAACTTCAAATGGTCACAAAAAACTGTTGTAAGTTGAGGACTACCTGTATAGTGTAAGTTCTGGTTAGCAACTACTTTTCTTTGTTGCAGACAGCTACCACTTTAGAAATATTTCCTCAAGTAAATCATTCCCCTGATCTAAGACATCGCAATGTTTTCTTGCTCTCTTATATACCTTCATATCTTTGTTTGAATACCTGTATATAAAATAGGCACCTTGTATTTAATCAGGAGCCTGGTAGCCATAAATTGCAAATTTCTACCTAAGCAAGATGGATTAATAGAAGGAAAAAAATGGAAATGCTACAACATGGACATTGGGCTATTGCAGGAAGGATAAAATTGGTTTTAAAAGAGGTAATTAAATAAATAGATTACCTTTCACTCCCATTAAGCTATTTTTTTAAAAAAAAAATCAGGCTACTGATTCCTCAGATTTTTCAGATAAACCCTTTTATACAATAATCTTGTGGCATTTTAAAGAATAACACATTTATTCATTTATCTATCAAAATATACTGTCTAATATAACTTACAGACTTACTCTTGTGTTATTAGACTTCATGAACCGCAGTCCAATTTCTCACATGTTGAACTTTGAAACTGGAAATCAAGCTTTTTTAAGGTTGTGGAATGAACGTGTTATTTCATGTTTGTAATTGTAGAAGTTTAATGTTGACCGTTGTCATGTCCTGTATAATCTTAAATGGAAAGTACAGTTCAATCTCTTCTGATGTTGCCCTTTCTTTCCTTTCCTTGTTTCTTTCTGCAATGATCTAGGTCTGGACTATTTTGCGTTCCACCAGCTTCCTTACCAAAGACAGAGGATCCTCTTAGCCAAAATTGCACTAATGGGAAGACTGAAGACAGACCATCCATAGAGCTGGAGGCTGACCAGTGGTGTTCAGAAGGAAAACCCACCAAGGCCAATGGAGAGGAGCAAGTCCCACCCCTCTTGCCTCCTCCACCAACGGGCAGCGTTCCTCCTTATCCTCCCTATTTTGAAGGAGCCCCCTTCCCCCCTCCATTATGGTTACGGCACACATATAATCAGTGGGTACCTCAGCCACCTCCAAGAACTATAAAAAGGACAAAGAGGCGCTTGTCCCGGAACAGAGACCCTGGGAGGCTCATCATGAGCACAATTAGGCTGAGACCGAGGCAAGTGCTTTGTGAGAAATGCAAGAACACTCTGAATCCTGAGGAAGGTATCAAAGCCCATCAAAATGCAAAAACCCAGAGGAAACTAAGCATCCAAGATAAGGAACAGAAAAGACACAGTGAATCTGAATATGTAGAAAAAAAAAGCAAAAGAGAAAGGCGAGAGGAGGAAAAGTTTTCCGGGGAACAGCTGCAAAGGACTCCAGTTATAAAAATATCTTACAGCACCCCTCAGGGAAAAGGTGAAGTTGTGAAAATTCCCTCCCGCATCCATGGTTCCGGGAAGCCATTTTGCCCTCAGCGACTTCTCCAGAACGGTGGGGAGGACCAAGAAGAGGCCCAAGACTCAGAACAAGATCAGGAAAGCAAATGTTTTATGGACAAGCAGTCCACTGGGCACCATGCTTCCATTCCAAAGCTAAAGTTAACTAGGCCTGTGCATTCCAGTGCAGATGTGCCCCCTCCCAAAATCCGTCTGAAGCCCCACCGGCTCAGTGAGGGGGATAATGTTTCCATTTACAAAGCCGAACTTATCGATGAGATGAATGTTCTTCCCAGTAGTGGAGAGTCTGCCGCGGCAGCTGCTTTTTACAGTCAGTCTGCAGAACGGAGTCTAGCCGAAATGTCTTCAGGGAGTTCCTGTGACGATGATGACTTCAAAAGGTTTCCTCAAGGCAAAGATGGACACGACAGCTTGGCTTTCCTCATGAATTATCGCAAACGGAAAGCAGACTCTTCTAGCTTGTCCGTGTGCAGCAACGACAGCCTTGATGAATCTAAATCTTCCAGCTCAGAAGTACCATCGCCAGAAATATGTGACTTTTTACCTGGGGATGATGCCTCTGTCTCCTCATCTTCTAAAGATGACCGTAAAATTGTGCCCCCACTGACAGTTAGACTACACACCCAAAGTGTCTCCAAATGTGTGACTGACGATGGTAGGACTGTTTCAGTCGGAGATGTTGTCTGGGGCAAAATCCACGGCTTCCCTTGGTGGCCCGCCCGTGTTCTTGACATAAATCTTGGCCAAAAGGAAAATGGAGACCCTTCCTGGCAGGAAGCAAAGGTTTCATGGTTTGGTTCTCCAACAACGTCTTTCTTGTCACTATCAAAACTATCCCCTTTTTCTGAATATTTCAAGCTACGATTTAACCGTAAGAAGAAAGGGATGTATCGGAAAGCTATTACAGAAGCTGCGAAGGCAGTGGAACACTTGACTCCAGAAATAAGAGACCTCTTAACACAATTTGAAACATAATTTTGTCTTCAAAAACAAGTAAGTTATGGAGGTGCATAACCCCCTCGTAGTATAGCAATTGGTTTAAAGTTACATGTGTTGGTTTGCTTTTGAAGGTTCAAGAGGATACTCCTATTTCGGGGGGATGGGGGGGAAGAACACACTAGAGATACGCTATTTAATAGTTTCTCAAACACACCAGTGTAGCTACTGAAAATCATAAGGCTTATTCCTAATTGCTAAAAAAAAACCATCCAGAAGCTTCTGTATTTGAAATACAGCCGCATTGATGTAAGACTTCATTTTTTTAAAAAAATTGAACAGATATTTATTTGAGTGTCTTGTTTAAATGACTTATCAGAGCTATATTTTGTCTTTTTTTCTTCATCTTGTTTTTTTATCAAAGTGAACAAAACATCAATTTGGAAAAAAAATTGAACATACGTTCTGGCATGTTCTTATGGTAATTGCTTTGTATTGATTCTATGTTATGTGACAGGCAATATATTTTAGGGAATTCCTTTGTTCCTTAGGCGTTGAGTTTGGATGACCATAGAAATAAAAGTTTCCTTTTAAAGAATAAAAAAATGGGGGCCTGATTTTTTTGAAGCAGATTCTATGTCTTCCACATTTTGTTCAGGCTTTTCGCCTGTGCTACATAATTTTGGCATGCTTATAAACCTTTGCCATAGAAGAATGTGCACATTAACTTGAGCCATAAAAAATAGGGGTAAAGGCTAATCTATTTCTGACAAAGAAAAGGATGAGGGAAGTCTTTTTCAGTGATCTAGTTTTCATAGTTTATTCAACATTAAGAGAATTTAGTATTTTACAATTGTCTAGATTTCAGTTCTGGAAATCAATCTTTAGGTTATGCTTGAGTCTGGATTCTTGAATGTAATGATGAGCTTGCTAAGACAATCACAATTTCCATCTCTAGCCAATTAGAAGTCAGTAATTAAGACTCTGGGGAGAAGATTTGAAACTGGAAGAAAGAGAGATGCTTCTGGCATGGCTAGTGATGTATGGGTCTTTTTTCTGAAAACCTGAGACTTTCAAAACATCTGATACAATCTAATTAGCATGTTCACAGCCTACTTCCACATTACGTTAAAGCGGTAGCTGAATACAGATTCGAGGTGTTGGATTTCATCCATTTTTAAAATTTCTGTCATTCTCCTCCCCCTTCATTTTTTCTTTTTCTTTTTAACAGTTGTCATTTTTTCCTGAACTAGAATTCTGAAGAACTCAAGCTCTGCACAGTGTTTACTAGTCTTGAGTTCACCATACTTGTCAACTTCCCTCCGCCCAGTACGCTCCCACAGAGAGGGCCTCCTCAGGGTGCCGCCGGTCAAAGAATGCCGACTGGTGGCCCCCAGGGGGAGAGCGTTCTCTGTGGGTGCACCGGACTTATGGAACCATCTTCCGGTAGAGCTCCGGATGGCGCCCGACCTCCGCTCCTTCCGGCGCGACCTTAAAACCCATCTCTTTAAGGAAGCGGGCCTGGCCTGATGGGATGGGGTGGGTTTGTTATTATGACTTTAATTTTAAATTTGTACTATTTGTACTATGGGCATTGTTTAATCATGTTTTAATAATTTTAACTTTTGTATTTGTCTTTTACGTATTGCCCTGTTAACCGCCCTGAGTCTCTTGAGAGAAGGGCGGTATATAAATTAAATAAATAAATAAATAAATAAATACTTGTTCTAATGTGAATTAGCGTGAATTAGCAACACAATTAATTTAGGTCTGCTTTTTAATTACTAAGGCCAAAGATTAAATTCCTGGTTTAAACATTTAATATTGATTAGGAGACAAGCTAAACCTTGAGTATTGAACTCAAAACAGAACCAAGGAAAGATTAGCAATATTTTCTTCAGGAGAAGAAAATTATTTTTTGTCTGTGTTTTGTGTTCACGTGGTAACTTCTTCACCAGTCTCCTATTATGAATATAACCACTTCCAGAAGGAAAAAAAAAGTTAGCTGTTTCGTTACACTGAAAGAGTTCATTCTGTAAAAAATAAATTTTTGCTTCCAGGGGTACAAGTGATGGTCTAAGTCAGGGGTAGGCAACCTCGGCTCTTTTATGACTCATGGACTTCAACTCCCAGAATTCCTGAGCCAGCTGACTCAGGAATTCTGGGAGTTGAAGTCCATGAGTCATAAAAGAGCCGAGGTTGCCTACCCCTGGTCTAAGTTGAGACAAGGAAATTGAAGGAGCATCTCAGCTGCATGGTTGTAATGATACACGTGAAGCAACTCTTAAGAATAATTCCTTGTACACCAAGGGTCTTTTCCTATTAGCAAAGGCTGGCTCTTTGGTCACTTGGCTTAGAGTAGAGCCTGGCTGGCTCAGAATTCTGGGATTTGTAGTCCACAAACCATAAAAGGGCCATAGTTCCGTCACCCCGGAGGAACCTGCAGATGGCATTGTAATGCTCAGCATGTAAGCATTAAGATGATTCCTCTTCAAACTCTTAAAAGAGATCTAGAACTAGAACTCTGTGAGAATCAGGTGGTTTATTCAAAACTGATCCTGTGATAAACTGAGAAGAAATCCTTTGGTAGGAAGCAAGAGGTAATTGCAGCTCCCTGAACCACGGATTTGTAATTTGTAACAACCAGTAGCATTTTGAAATGTAATGATTACTGCTGCTGCCCAATTTCAAAACGTACATTGTAACTACCAGATACTAAGAAGAATGCAGGGCTCTGTGGGAAGAAATGACGATTAGTGCTTTAGCCCGGGGTCTCCAACCCCTAGGCTGTGACCCAGTAGCGGGCCACAGCCTGTTTGAAACTGGGCCGCGGGAGAGGTGGGCAAGCACGCACGTGTGAAGCTCCACTCGCGTGAGCAGTGGGCAAGTGCGTGAAACTCCACTTGCATGAGTGGAAAGCACTTGCGCTCCATGGAAGCTCTACTCACGTGAATGGAGCTTCGCACATGAGCACCCTCTGCTTGCACGAGTGGAGCTTTGCACATGAGCACAAGCGCCCTCTGCTCGTACAAATGGAGCTTCACGCATGAGCCCAACCCCCCCTCCCTGCTCACACATGGAGCTCCATTCATGTGAGTAGAGGTTGTGCGCACCTGCCACTCACACAAATGGAGCTCTGTGTGTGCATATCTACCTGCCACTCACATGCCCGGCCCATGCGCCAGGCTAGGCTGCCAAACTGGAAAAGTTGGGAAGCGCTGCTTAGCCAATGGTGGAATGAACTTAAAACAGGCTTTGAGAAAAACAGAGAGGCAGTAATCTGAACAGAATTGTTTTAAGAAAAGCAAGTTCTTCATTTCATTTTAACCTTGTGAGGTTTTTTTCCCCTTAATTCTATGAAGCAAGATCAGTATGATTGCAATTTCTGAGAATCTTGTCCTACTTTGCAAATATTAAGTATCTCTTAAGGCTGCAGTCGTATTTTTGCCTAAGTTAAAGAGCTGAAATGAGTTGGTCGTTACTGCAGTTTTCTTACCAACGTTACAGAAATGCCTTTCTTTGGGATATATATTTATTTATTTTCCAGTTTAGCTTATAGCCCTGAAATTACCTGGTGTTTCCCACCCAAGTATTAACCAGGTACACTTCGGTTAGTCTTTTTGAGATCAGCTAAATTGGCTAAGCAATTTGTATCATCAGATAATTTTTAAAGTCAAGGGACATTCTACTGCAATATGGACAGAGCTGGGGAGTTTAGAATTGTATAGTTGGTTTTTTTTGCATTTGCAAAGCACCATTAAATATATTTAGTTTTGCTGTTAAAAGTATAAAATGAGGACAGATGACATTGCAATTGTTAAGAACTAGCATTAGGCAGCTATTGTTAAAGGACTGGAGGCATCGGGGTTATTTATGTGGAAGGGTATAAATAGTAATGCTAAAGTTCATGGAAGGTTGAGAAGTGAGAGGTAAGGGATATTGAAAGATACCCTGAAATGTATCTCTTGACTTCATAAATTATCTGAGGATAATGTAATTTATGGAATTTTAAAATATCTGTACAGGGGTCCCAACACGCTACCTGCATGGAAGCACAGCTATTGATTGATACACTGGAGAGCCAGCATGGTACAGTGATTAAGGTGTTGACTGGGATTAGAGAGACTCTTGAAGTCCAGAGTTGGCCTTAAAAGTTCCCTAGATGACTTTAGACCAGGGGTAGGCAACCTTGGCTCTTTTATGACTCATGGACTTCAACTCCCAGAATTCCTGAGCCAGAGTTGAAGTCCACGAGTCATAAAAGAGCCAAGGTTGCCTACCCCTGCTTTAGAGTAATCATTCTCAGCCCAACCCACTGAAAGAATTGTTGTAGGTAATAATTGAAGGAGTATATATTACTTTTTGGCTACAGGAGGAAAGGTAGGGCCTAAATGAAATAAATATATGTATGCAAACATTTTGAGTTTTACTTTTTATTTTTAACACTCAAGGAGTATCCTAATTTGAAGGCCTTGAAGGGATCAAAATCAGAACTCTTCCAGAAGAGTCAAAATGATTTTGTACATTTCTAAGGATAATTCTGGTAGGGGAGGATCCTAGCCACTTTAGAATCACTGGGTTAAAGTTTAATACTTCCTTGGCTCCAAATTAGCGGAAGAATGGGGAGACTGAGACTGTGCAAAATACTGGTTAGGTGTATTTTGCAAAAGAAGTTAATCTGAGCAATGTCTCTCCTTCCTTCAAATATTAAAGCAGCCACATCCCTTGAAGCTTCACATGGCTGCTTTGAATTGCTGGTGGTCACGGCAGAAATGCTTGTACCTGCTTGCAACAGATTGCAGGAAATGGCATATGCATTAAACTTTGGATCTAGCAGTCTAAAAAGTGTTCACCTGCAATATAAGAGACCCAGCAATATTCCTGGGGCTTATAGTAAATTTTTTAAACAAAGAACATTGTACCAAAGAAACATGGATGTGAGGTCATCTGGCTGCGACCTCTGTCACCCCATTGATTGCCAGGGTTGATTCAGCTTCCTTCCTCACAGCTCCACGTGCATCTCTTCCAATGCTGCATACTTGGTGGAAGAGGGCGACCATCCCAGACAGAAGGAGTGTACCAATCTTCAGTCAAGGATATACAATAGCTGCACTCCCCTGCTAGCATCTCTGCCCTTGAAGACCACTCGGAGGCTTCAACTGGTGCAGAATGCGGCCGCGCGAGTTGTAATGGGGGTTTCCCGATACTCCCATGTAACACCTCTACTCCGCGAGCTGCATTGGCTTCCGGTTGCCCTCCGGGTGAGATTCAAGGTGCTGGTTATCACCTATAAAGCCCTACATGGCCTGGGTCCGGGGTATTTGAGGGAACACCTGCTGCCGGCATCAAACGCCCTTCGCCCAGTGCACTCCCACAGGGAGGGTCTGCTCAGGGTCCCGCCGGTAAGAGATTGCCGGCGGGTGACACCCAGGGGGAGGGCCTTCTCAGTGGGAGCGCCTGCCCTCTGGAACCAGCTGCCGGTGGAGCTGAGGACTGCCCCCGACCTCCGATCATTCCGCCGGGGCCTGAAGACCTGGCTCTTTGAGCTCTCGGGCCCAGGCTGAGGAGAAATTTATTTTAATTGGGGTTCTTAATAGTACAGGGTTGATTTAATATTTTTTAAATTGGTTTTAACTTTTGTATGGTTGATTTTTAATTCCCTGTAAACCGCCCTGAGTCCTCAGGGAAAGGACGGTATATAAATGCAATAAAATAAATAAATAAATAAATAAATAAATAAATAAATAAATAAATAAATAAATAAATATCCAAAAGACACATGGTAGAAATCATAGGATCCACATTGCTGACTGGGAATTGAGGTCCGCACATCTTAAAAGTTGCCAAGGTTGCAAATCAATTAAAGTTGCCCCAAAACCAGCAACAGAAGTTCGGATTTTGTGACTTTTATAGTGCATCTTTTACTCAGTGTTTTTTGTTACATGTGTACTCTAAGTCCCAGAATTTTTTCAGTGTCTTAGATTGCACATGAACATTTTTTAGACTTCTGGATCTTAATTTTTTTATTGTTGTGAGACGCCCTGAGTCCTTAGGGAGAAGGGTGGCATATAAATTTAATAAATCCTAATCCTAATGTATATGTGTGGAAGAGAAGAATTTCCTAAAAGCCAAAGGTTATCAATATAGATTCAAATGATCCTAGTGAAGACTCCCCTGGTGCATGTACTTAAAATTGAGGAATAAAATATTACGAACACAAGCTGTCCAGGAAATTTGTTTTCAGCACAGTAGAACATGTAGCATTTGAAAACCAGCCTTGCTTTTTTCCCAATTTTTTTTTGTTAATACAGTAGTTTCAACCAAAGTTGAAGGAAAGAAGTTCTTTCGATTGTTCTTATCGTGAGTCACAAACTCTTGCGATTTACTGATAGATCCACCCTCTTCCTGACGCTGCTTTAGGCTCTTGTTTAGTACCATAACTATGTGTCTTGAAGTTGAAATGAGCCATGGAAGCTGGATGTTCTCTTTGAAAATGGTTTTCTTTTTGCCAATGATGTTATGTATATCTTTGTGCTCCCAGATTCGTGTCATAGCCGACAAGACCTGGTGTTAGTAATGAAATTACTCATGGTCCAAACCGTGAAGTTAGCGTTTTAATGTCACTGGGTTCTAATGTTTGGCCACTTCTGTCTCAGCAAATTTACAAAAAATACATATTTGTCTTAGGCAGTGGCCTGACTGTTCAAGACTTTTTGATACTTGAAAATAGTGAAAGTTAAGGGCATGAAACGAGGGTTGCTTTCTCTTTGCAAGTCAGAAACCTGGTTAAGCTTACGAAACAAGTCTTTCCTTTCTATTCTAGTTTTGAATGTGCTCACCACTAAAAGTTTGGTTTCAACCCTATCCTATCAAAAACATGTCCCTTTTTGAAACCCTTAATGAAAAGGAGGACATTTGTGCTGTTATAAAATTAAGTTGTTACTAAAACAACAGGGAAGACTTGACCTTTTCTATTACCCAACATTTACTATACATTAGCATTCCAAAATATAATTCAAGCATTCCAAATAGAAAGAGCTCTCTGTCTTTTCCCACGTTAGGAAGGCTTCTCGAGATGAGAGGAAAGCACTCCAGTTCAAAACATGACGGCCCTAAAAGATTGCTTTTGACATGTCTCCAGAAACTAGGCCCGCAAAGTTGCTGCCTTTGCACGAAGAAAAGGGCTCCAGCTGCTGGTGGCTGCCACCTCAGGGAAAACATGGAGACAAGGAGAGGCAGGAAAGAGGGAAAGAGCAGGAAGGGTGAAGGATACCTCCTCCTGCGTTTCTCCTTCTCTCCAACAACGTGTGGCTGTTTTCTGGAGAGGGGAGAAACCTCAGAGCTTCTCTCCAGCAAGTGCAGAGGCTTGTTAAGAGAGGAAAAGAAGGTGCAAAAGAGGTTACTGTTAGGAAGAGCAACTTTTTTTTATTCCTTCCATTAGGATGCTGTTTGTGCTGGAGCATCCAAAACTGGTGTCATGGTTCGGATAGAGGAGAGCAGTAGAAATAAGAACTCTGAGGCAATTGCTTTCCTCAAAGAACAATTTTAATGGCTACACAATTATCAGCACGAACAAAGACTGAAAGTCCCCCCCCCCAAAAAGGTTACAAAGTAAAAGTTGAACTCCCCACCCCTTAAAGGTAAAGGTAAAGGTTCCCCCGCACATGCGTGCTAGTCGTTTCCGATTCTAGGACCCGGTGCTCATCTCCGTTTCAAAGCCGAAGAGCCAGCGCTTGTCCGAGGACGTCTCCGTGGTCATGTGGCCGGCATGACTGGACGCCAAAGGCGCACGGAACACTGTTACCTTCCCACCGTAGTGGTCCCTATTTTTCTACTTGCATTTTTACGTGCTTTCGAACTGCTAGGTTGGCAGAAGCTGGGACGAGTAACAGGCGCTCACTCTGTTATGCGGCACTCGGGATTTGACCCGCCAAACTGCCGACCTTCTGATCGACAAGCTCAGCGTCCTAACCCACTGAGCCACCGCGTCCCACCCCGTGGTGTGTCATAAATCACAATCCCCAATTAACACCTTGGCGGGCTCTCTTAAAGGTCGCTCCAGCCTGCCAGACAGTTAAGCTGCTTGACCTTGGTTCCCACAAGAAAGTTATTGTTTTGACTAAACTGTAAGAATGCATCTCCCCCCCTCCCATTGCTGAGGTAACCGAAAACGAAGTGAAGATGGCTGTATTCAGAGCATTTGAAGGCTTGACAACTGGCTAGGAAGGGTCTGTTCTCTTTGGCAGCTAAAGCAGAAATGACCATAGATCATGGAGCTCTGTGGCCACGTGGGAGAGACCTGCAAGTTGCCAGTTTTCCTCCACCATCTTCCTCCATGCAAATCAGGAAATCTGGAAGTTAAGAGGCATCCTTGTAATTTCCACCAACGTGGCTTTGATCTGGCTTCAGCTTGGCATCCAGAGAGAACCTGCCTATAAGGACAAGACTTTGTTGGTAGCTGCTGCACCTTTATTCCACTATTTCCTGCATGCTTAAGAGGTTTTTTTTTCTTTTCCCAAAGATGCCTACTTTTGGAACATTTAATATGATTAAAAAGGCAGTTTTTAAGAATAATTTCCTTTTCAAATTATTTTCTTTCCCCTCTTTCTCTCAGTTCTCTGATTCATGGGCGGCTTATATTTTAACAAAGAAAAGGAGGAAATGTGAGTTGTTATTTCAGCAGAAGTATGAAAAGCACACAAAAAAGCCATCTTCGTAAAAATGCTTGGATAAAGTTTTGTTATGAAAAAGTTGAGCATTTCAGTTTAACTGTGCTTGTTATTTCCTTATAAGTTCATCTAAGTTTGTTTGTTCCTTGTTTCTTTGGGGCAGAAAAAAACGAAAATGGTTTATTATTTTCTTAATGATTAACGCCGAATAATACTTGAGGATCTTGTGTAAAATATTTGTGTACTTTCCAGTTAAGAAAGTCTTATTGCTGTTCATGAAGAAAAGAAATTGAAATCCATATTAACTCAATAGTTTTGGAAGTTCAGAAACCCATTCTTTTATAAAGCTTCAGTTAGCTTAATTAAAGTAGTCCTTGACCTAAAACCAGTGACTGTTCAAAGTTACAACGGCACTGGGGAAAAATGACTTATGTCAGGGAATTACACAGCAGGTGTCCAAATGAAGTCAGAGAAGCTGATACGGACTTGTAGTTTTATTTAAACATATATAAGATAGTCAGGCAAACAGGAACATCATGAGATAACTTACAGGGCACACAGAAGAAAAAAAGGCAGGATAACAGCTTCTTATTACATGATGCAAATCCAAGGAAACAATCAACTAAAAGTCTTAAGTTTCATTATGAATCAAATATGGATTAATCTTATTTGGGTGTAATATGAAAAATATAGTGGATTTACCTAATAGAAATGCTTGCATTTGTGCAAGTGCCCAGTCTCTATTTTTTTGCTAATCTTCTGCTCTGCTCACATTTTCTGTTGCTTACAAAATAATGATTGTTTAAAGCTCTCCTGAACCAGTTGGATAAATGGACAGGAGGGCTTACAGCAGGAAAAGGAGGTGGGATTGGTGAATCTTATCCATGTTTTAAAAAATGAAATTGCTGCTAGTGCAAAGAAACTGTTTGATATCACCCATAATCAGATGTGGATAATTCCTCTAAAGAACAGCATCTGGGCACTTGATATTTAGCTGAAGCTTCAAGATGAGACTTCATACTGTATGTAGGCATTAATTTCTGTGTGCTATTTTAAGGAGGAAACCGAACTGTTGTTACCACAATAATAAATAATTTTGCAGCATTTGTATCGATAGTCCTCAACTTACAAAAAAGTTTGCTTAGTGACCATTCAACATTACAACGGCACTGAAAAAGGTGACGTAAGAGCATTTTTCACACTTAACGACCATTGCACCATCCCCATGATCACATGATCAAAATTTGGATGCTTGGCAACTGACTCATATTTATGGCAGTTGCAGTGTCCCGGGGTCATGTGATCATCTTTTGCAAAGTCAGTGGAGAAGCCAGATTCACTTAACTTATTACTAACTTAACACCTGCAGTGATTCACTTAGCAACTGTGGCAAGAAAGGACGTAAAATTAACAGAAATTTTGTGCTCAATTGTGGTCATAAGTTGAAGATTGCCTGTCAGTGGAGAAGCCAGATTCACTTAATGAACATATTACTAACTTAACACCTGCAGTGATTCACTTAGCAACTGTGGCAAGAAAGGACGTAAAATTAACAGAAATTTTGTGCTCAATTGTGGTCATAAGTTGAAGATTGCCTGTACTTCAAATACCTTTCCACTTTTTTTTTTACTTAGGTATAGGTGTAGCAAAGGACTGGGTAAAATCTCTTTTCCTGCTTTTTTTTTTTTAAAAAGGACATGAGAAAGCTGGATTGCAATCTATTAACTCAACTTTTCCCTATCAAGGAGAAGTCAGTGGTATGAAAAAATTCTAATTGCTGCCTTGATCAAGCTGGGTTGTTCTTTTCCCCCCGTTCCCTAGCAGATGGCACTTCAACTTTAGTTATCTAGGATGAGCCAGGTTATTTGATGAAACTGTAGCTGTGCCTCTCCAGTTTTCTGTGACCAAATTAGACTGAGGTTTGGAGCTATATTTAGATAGGTTGAGTGATCACTTTTTGTACTCCAGGACTATTTGATGCAGTTCTGTGTAACCTCTCCCTCTTTCACTTTCTTCAAGGTAACAGAAGACAAGAGCACAGCTGTCCTAGAGTTTCACCAAGTCTGTAAACATCCTGACACGCTTCCCTCGGAGAATCGTGAGGTTTCATTGCACAAGGTGGCAGGATACGTTTCCAGACTGGCCTTGCTCATCATCTGTGAAAGAGAGCTGGCACCTGGATTGCTTAGCAAGTCTTCCAGAGGCTGGTCTGACCAAATGTCATACAGCTACTTAACACAAGAGAAGCAACTTGACCAGTAGTATCTCGAAGAATTTGGGGTAGAATGAAATACTACACCTTGGAATGTATTTATTACCTATAAAATGTTAGCTACTCTTTATAATTTCCCCCTCTACTCCTTCCTTCTTCCTCCTCTGCTCCTCCTCCTCTTCCTCCTCCTCCTCCTCCTCCGTTAGATAAACGTTGCTGCTGCTTTTCCGTAACAAGATTTATCATGTACTCTTGTTTAATTTTAACAATGGAAAACTGTTGACTCCAATTATGCACATTCTTGAGAAGGGATACGCAATAGAAAGAATCAGTGTAGTCTTAAAAGTAAAATGGACTCACTTGTGTCTATTAAAATCTGAAAACTGTTGAACTCAACTTCCTTGGATGACTTTTATTATGAAAAATATGCTTGAACTCTTATTTGCCTATTTTAGGATTATACAATCTGCCCATTGCCTTCAGACATTCCATGAGTATCGAGTTAGGCACCATATTTTTCAGGCACAGTCATAGCAAGGAGACAAATGTTCTGTGCGGTTGCCTTTTAAAATAATAATAATTGTGCCAAGATTTCTTGGTGCAGACCTGGGCAGCATTTTAGGCTGGGAGAGCATTGAAAGGGTTGAACGTATATTGTAAGTCCTCTAAAAATAACGCTTGCGGTGAAAGACTTTCCTATTTACAAAATGGCAACAATGCTAGGCATGGCTAGCCACAAAGCACCGTATTGCAATAAAGCATTCTACTCTCTACTACTCCAGGAATTCTTTCCAAGAATTCATTATAGTCTAATCTTTGCAGTCATTGCTGAAAATAAATACAGTGTTTAAATGCAAGAGATCAGTTCCCAATTTTAAAAAAATCTGATGGGACCAAGTACTTAGAAGACATCAGGAAAGGGAACTGGGGACTCACTGGTGCTCATGGGCACCACTTGCCTAACCAGAAGCTAGAGTATTTTAACTTCCTGAAGTGTACAAGTTCAAGGCTTGGACAACAAACAGATTTTGTTAGCCTAGTGGAAGCCTTTTTGTTGCTATGGTTGAGTTCAGCCATATCCTCTCCTAAAGTACCGGTTGCCATCATGCACCCTGTGCTTCCCTACAACTCCCAGAATTTCCAGCAATTGATGAAAGCACCAGACATCCAGCCATGGAATTATTTAATCTTTTGCTTCTACAGTGACATCTATCCCATTCTTAACTGCTTTTCAGACTAGGAAAAAGAACTGTAAGCCAGCCTTCTGAGTTTCTCCTGTTTGGAAAAAGCCAGGATCACTGTTGGAATTCTTGAAAACATCCAGCAGTCAGCCCTATCTGGGTACAGATAATGATTTTGGTGACTGAAAGATCTAATCATCTCAGAATTGCTTGTTGTTAGAATAGATAATCCATATTGGATGGGCATTTTAGACGTCCACAGTTCTACACAATTGAGAAATAATTCTCATTGAATTGTAGGGAATTGCTAGTATATACAAACAGGAATATAGGAACATCTGTATATTAATTTACACAAGTGGGAATATATTGGTAAAATGCTATGCAGTGCTGTGTTAAATGACTGCTGATGTTTAGTTTTTATTGTACAGTATAATTTTATAACATCTTACTTTGGGGAAACTTAGTCAATGAGAAGGTTGAAAATTGCTATATAAAACCCCCATTTATAAGAAAAGTTTCTTAGAAGAAAACCCACATTTTATTTATTATTTATTTTCTAGATTAGGGTAGGGATATGTGGTTCCAAATTACAAAATAGTTGATTTAAAACAAAAAGCCAGGGTAGGATGTAAAACATTCAGACCAGTTTGAATTTAAAAATTTGAAACATGCTGCCTCAAGTATTTAAAGCAACTGTTTTCAGCTTGAAACAAACATGTTTTGATCATTTGGAAATCTATCAAATTAAGAGCATGAATGCATATTTAGAAATGTTTTTCTACATCCTTACCCAAAGCTTGTTTTATTTGGGCAGGAAGTGTAAGAGAACTGAAATAATAAACATGAAATAGAAGAAAAACTAAGAATCGGCGCTGAGAACAGGAGCAAGCAAACTATAGCCCTCCAAATGACACTTTCATCATGTGTTACCATTTTCATGCTGTCCAGAACATTTAATCATAGTTTAGCAATTTCTAAAAGGTTATGAAAAACAGTGTAATTATTCCCAGAAGATTTTGTGCCATCCCATTCTGAGAATTAATTTCATCCAAACAGCTGAGATACCTTGAACTCATTTCTCTACTAGGAGACTTGAGTCCAAAAATGCATAAACGGTTCAACTCATCCCCTTCCATGGGAAAATGGAACGGTCCACATTGCTTTGCACTTTACTACTAAAAAGTTATGATAATACATAGCATTTAAAAAACATAGAAACATCTACTGTGTTCCTTTCTTGACAGAGTTATGATAAACTGCCCCTTGTGAACCAGGTTTGCATTCAACATGGAAAACAGTCAATCAGCAATTCTGCACATCTCGAGGGTTAAATGTAAAAATAACATCAATTAATCCTCTGTGTTTTTGCAGACATTGTTCATAGGAGGAAAATGGATTCGTGCTAAATTGTACAGAAACATTGCCTTTGGTCAAATTAAGGTTGGCTGATTAGTGATGCATATTATTTGGAGCTATTATTAAATAGTGCAGTCAAGTATTTGTTGGTTTCAATGAGATTGTTCATATTGTTGTCAATTTGTGCCATCTCCTGATTCAGGTCCAAAAAATGCTGCTCATTACAACCTTTTAAAGTTTTGAAGAATTGAAACCTAGGACTTGTCTCTGGGGGACGTTACCTGCCTCTATATAAGTTTGCCTGTCTTTCAGTTCTATGTGTAGAGAACAGGGGTCTTCAAACTTGGCCTCTTTATGACTTGTGGGCTTCAACTCCCAGAATTCCTCAGCCAAGCATGCTGGCTGAGGAATTCTGGGAGTTGAAGTCCACAAGTCATAAAAGGGCCAAGTTTGAAGACCCCTGGGAGAGAACATGGCATTCTGTCCCACCATTGCAATAGGCCAGGGGTCTTCAAACTTGGCCCTTTTATGACTTGTGGACTTCAACTCCCAGAATTCCTCAGCCAGGCACACTGGCTGAGGAATTCTGGGAGTTGAAGTCCACAATTCATAAAAGGGCCAAGTTTGAAGACCCCTGCAATAGGTAGTGTGAGACCTTCTATCTAATCCTGAAAATAACATTCTTCTATCAGGCCTTTAATTACAGCTGTCTTTTGCTAGTATGCTTTTATCATTTTTTGTTTGGATTGGTTCGGCTGAGAGCCAAACTGGATTAGGAGAAGGGAAGTCCAGGTACTACTCTTGCCTTAGGCATGGCAGCCAGCTGCATGATTTGGGGCCAGTAAGTCTGTCTCAGCACCAGGAAGAAAACCATGGCAAGTGACTTCTGAAAATATTTCCAAGACAACTGCAGAGACATGTTCCTGTAGTTGGTAGGAGTCAAGGCTGATTTGAAGCCAAGAAGGGAAAAAAATGGTTTAACTGCTCCTGATTTCTGATCAATAGATTGCTTTTTGTATTTTAAAAAAGTGTGGAAATTGCTCTGAGAGCCTTCAAGCAGAAGGCAATATATTAAAAATAAAATGTTTAGAACAAAGCACAAAGTGGAGACAAGCGATAACTTGCTCAGATAATGGATGATGATTAAAAAAGAGAATGCTGCATTGCAGGGTGCTCATGCCACCGTTGTCTCTTATAATCAGGTTTGGCAGACATTTTGCATTGTTTCCCAAACCTGTTAGACTAGCAGTGAAAGTGTGATAAAATCAATGTATAATATACCTTGGGAAGCAATCGCAGTCACTTTCTGATGTACGTAAAACTGGATTGTATCACGTCTTGCTTGCTGGAAGTTTATTTGACCCCATCAGAATTCTTACTTTAGCAGGATCATCACAGCTGGAATTGTACAAAGATTGCTGGAATGACTAAAAGCATCCCTTTGGTTACAGTCCAAGTTGGCAATCATCAGCCTTCTTCTGCTTTCAGAAGTTACAATGAGACCAATGTTTCTGCTTTGGAGAACTCACTGACTGCACTGATAATTGCAAGTTTTGGCATTAATGAAACACCAGCCTGCTATTCACCAAGCTTATACTGTTGCATTTTCAAAGAATGCTCAAAGGATCATATGGTTTTGCTGGAAAGATAGCATATCAGCTAGCAATATGGAACTAAGCATGTTAAATTAGCCTGCAACAATGGGCAGGCTGCTTTAAAAGTATTCAACTCATGGAAGATAGAGATCTGAGCACAGAGTGATGATGTCTGAATGAGACGACAGAAACATTTTTAATAAAAGGGGATTGGCAAGGCTTTAGTCATATAGAATAGGAGAAGAGCAATGTTACTCTTTTGCTTAAAAGTTCTCAAACAGACTTAGCCTCATCTAACTAAAAATAATAATATAATCTTATATGTGGTGTACTTTTAATTGTGTTACCTTTTCTGGCTCAAGAGTGGTTCCTCCCAAATTGCACACATTTTATGAGGCATGCTAGTCCTTTGGAGCAGACATGTCAAACTCGTGACGTCACGTGATGTGCAACGTATCGGGATGGTTTTGCCATTGACGGTAATGGGGTGGGTGCGGCTTCCGCATGACGCATCCGGCCCGTGGGCCAGCAGTTTGACACCCCTGCTTTGGAGAAATCTCAGTCATTTTCATAATTTGCAAAATGTCTGGGATTTTTTTATTATTATTATGACTTTTGGGTGGCTGGTGGCCTAAATTTGCATTCTGGCTAATATTTTGGTGGAACTATCTTTACATGCAATTATTGATAACAAAAAGCAAAAATGTAGTGGGCTGTACATGAAGCTTCGATGAAAGGAAGGGGATGTGTATTGATTCTTTTTTTAAAAAAAATGTAGGTGTTCTGAGCAAGCTGTTTTTTGCAAGTAGTACTTAAGCACAAAAGGTCTGATTTAAAGCTGCAAAATAAAAAGAAACTCAGTTGGATTTCTTGTACGTGGAAATATATTTCACTGCTCCATTTTGCTAATGTAAACTATTTCCTGTCCTTTGATTGAATAATTTGATAATACATTCTGTGGCATCAAATAAAATTGAGTTTGAATATGAAGAGGCAGTTCACAAGTTAGGTTAAGGTGGAGAAGCTGAGAGCTACAGAAGCAGGCTGAAGCGATATTGGCTCAGGTCCCAGGTTCTGACCAAGTGAATTGAAGTTTTAAAAAAATTAGTGGCAATACACCAGTTCAGGAAGTTCTCATATAATTTAGAACTGAGTTTGCAAGAGAAGCTTTAAAGAAATTACTTTTCTCAGCATTCACTAATCCTGAAAAAAGTATTTGCTATTTAATACGTCAATTCAAATAATAGCTGAAAATAAATTGGATCTCTGCCACCTTACAATGTATGTATCTGTATATGTGAAACTGTGTTTGTGTGTCTCATGGGAGTCACCCTGAAGCACAGAAAGACACATGAATTGTAAGCAGTTCTTGTAATCTCTCTAGCTGGAAAAAAATCTCTGGAATGATGATAGGAAAGTTGCTGACATTATCTGTAGTTTATCTATTACATTTTCCACAATGAATAACCAAAGATCAGCAGGTCAGTTATCAGAACAATGCATAATGTATAAGCTGATGTTTTTTAAAAGTTTGTTTTGATTTTGGTTTTTCAAAAACAATTTACGGAGGGAGTATTTCTTGCAAATGGGGAGAGCGTTTAATGAAGTTGAGCATGCATCTGAAAAATCAGAAATCAAAATAGAAGAATTTTTTTGATCGGAAGGAAGGTGAAAAGATGGCAACAGAAAATGTGTCTCTGCAACTCTTGGTTCACATAGAAGAGATATTAACTTCGCTATCAAATTGGAATCTGAACTTTTGTCTTGGTATTCTTTCTGCATTGAATAGTCTTGTTTAGATCCTAGAGTTGGCTTGATCATTGATAAGATTTATATCCATCAAGGCTTCCCGAGAGCTTATATTTTATCCCATTTCTCATTCAATTTTTTTAAATTTCCATTGTGCAAATCTCAACTGTGGAGATAAATAAACCGAAGATGGAGGATAGCCGTTCCCAATTGAGAATTGACCAATTTGCTGCTCTTCTTGCAGCTCCAGGAGCTTTGGAGATGGGATGGAGCAGATTTTGAAGGTGCTGCAACTAAATGAGAGAGCTATCAAGAGGAGAGTTGAGCTTCACAAGAAGACATCAGCTGATGCAACATTGGACTTTGCCATCTTATGCTTCTTAAGTGATTTTTCAAGCATCTATGCTAGTTCTCAGTTTAGGGAGCCTTGAAGCAGAGGTTGTAAATTACACCACAGACTGGATAATTAGAATGCAGTACATAAAAGCCATCTTGGAAAGAGCAGGAACTTCAATTACCTCCATCCTGCTGTTAAAATAACAGAAACAACTGTTGGGATTATTTTGACTTAAATCTCTTGACGTTTTCATAGGGAGGGTCTCTCCTATTCCTCCAGGCTTGATTTCATGTGAAAGAATAGACCCAAATCTTGATGTATCACTTGGTATGCACTTTTTTATATTGAGTAGCAATTTGAGCACTAAGCTTAAATAAATAAAAGCAAGTTCCAGATTTATCTGGCTTTGTGGTTATTGACGAGTTCTATCCAAACATTTAATAACTAGTAATAAATTGCATTTCAATAGGTTAGGTTGGTTGACTTGTTTGGGGAGGATATGTCCATTATTCATGAGTTGTTAATGGGTTGTTAATATTTATACACAGAGAGAGAGAGAGAGAGAGAGAGAGAGAGAGAGAGAGAGAGAGATCTGTTGGAGGTGTGTGTGTATTAGCCATTGCCTATCCCTTGCAGGATGAAGGCCACTTCCGCATGTTTCCAACCAATACGGCCCTGAGTATTCTTTTGCCAGTTGGGCCTGCAATACTTGCTGATGTGGTCGATCCATCTTGTTTTAGGTCTTTTTCGTGGACGCTTTTGATCAAGTGGGATCCATTCTATGACTGCCTTGGTCCACCTGCCCTCAGTTCCTGCTATGTGACCAGCCATTTCCATTTCAATTCTTTTACTCTCTTGATGGTATTGTATACTTTTGTTTGTTCTCTAATCCGTGTGCAGGTCTTTCTATCTTGTCTTGTAATGCCGAGCATGTATCTTTCCATGGCTCTTTGTGCCACTCGTATCTTTGTGTGTGTGTGTCTGTGTATTAACCTAACGATATAAAAGCTACGATACACACACACAAACATCCATACACACACTAGATAACTAAAGTTTTTGTCATAAAACTCACCGGAACGGAGTGCTGGCATCTTTTTTTGACATATTTTCCAAGTTTTAAAAATTTGATGTTTGGTTCACATAGACTTGAATTACCCTGTTGAGTGTAGCAGGTCGGCGGCAAAATCATTAAAATGGTGCATGCGGGCTGCTTGTGTGTCAAGTTCTCGGCTGCTCAGCTTGGGGCACTGCTCGGCTTGTAATTGGTCCTGTGGTCGTGCACTGAGTGCTTAACTGCAGGCGACGACCATTATGTTTTGATACACAACTGACATGTGGGTGTGTGTACAGTGATTGACTACATGTGAAAGGTAAATAAAAGATTAACAAGATCTGAGTTCCAACACCTTTTTTCTTACAAAAAAAACACTCTGTGTGTGTGTATGTATATGTATATGTACACACATACATACACACACACTATCGGTACACACACACACATACACATACACACACATACAACAGAATGACAGAAATACAACCTACTATATTACAGATATTAAACTAAATATGACAAAAGGAAAATGATGTGGAATATATGCAGTAGAATTGCTTCCATCTTGTCCAATCATATTCTCTCTATTACATTTTCTAGAATCAAGTTTCTGTTTGTGATGTCCAACTTTATGCTGAGGTTATCTGAACAAATCCAGTATAATGAAATGCAAAAGCACTGCAGCCTTCACCATGGACCCATTTGTACAACACATTTAATTGGGTCATGAGGTAAACATGTGAACTCTTAAACTGGATGATTGACTTCAATTAACCCAGATGGGATAAGAATAAAAACAGGCCCTGGCACATTGAAGACTATGTTCCTTGGATCCTTAGCCCCATCCCACTTCTGACAGAGGTCAATGCCATTTTGTTCCATACCCCAGTCTGAATCCTGACTGAAAGGAATCCAAATACATCACTTCTCTGGAGCTATCACACTTTGTCTACAACCTTAATGGTACCTTGAATGTATCAGGGATGGGTTATTTATGAAGCATGTATGTTATAACAAGAAGAAAAATGGTCAAGCATGGTTTGCAGGGGTATGGAGAATGGTGTTGATATAAACCACATTTAGTTAGATTGCCCCGTTTCCCCCTCTTTTCTCTTGCCCTCAAGTTTCTTTTGCTTACTAATTCTTATTCTTTTTCTTCACAGCAACATAACTTCTTTCTCCTAAAAGGAATAGCATGATGGACATGTAGTTATGCTTCCCACTTTTGAGCAGAGGAATATGAATCATGTCAGCTATTTTGCCCCAGTAACTGCCCCACTCCAAGTAATAAGCCAGGTCTGGCAACTATGGATCAGTGGTTCTCAACCTGTGGTCCACGGACCCCTTGGGGGGAGCGATGTCACGGGGTCTGTGAAGGCTTGAAGAAATGTTATTATTATTTAAATCTTGAATTAAGTCCGTGGCCACAAAGATATTTAAAAGGGGTCCATGGGGAAGAACAGGCCGAGAACCACTGTGTTAGTAGAGAGTGCGCTTTCTCACGTATTAATATATGCAAGCACAACCCAGCATTGAAATAAGTTGGTAGGCCTGCCATCTGCCTGTTGTCTTTAGGAGATGAAACAGAAGATTGCACAGAGCATGCTTCCAGAGCTACTAAAGCCTGGGGATTGGGAATGTCTTAAAAATGCATAAATGCAAATTTCTGATGAAGCAGAACTAAACCTACATATTTCTAACAGCTACCTGAGGACTGGGATGGGTGCTGAATGTTTTGAATGATATCCCTTTCCCCCACTGCTACTATGTAAATTGTATAGATTCACTGCTGTTAAAACTAGTCTTTCTTGCTCATGTCAGATCTGAAAACAATTCATTTTGATTAGGAGTAAAGGAGCCTGACAATTTTAATCTGTGTTTAACCCTTCCACTTTAGCATTCATTTTATCCCCATTCGGTGTCAAACAGTGCATTGTAGACCCCTTCTGTGCCTTCTGTCTTTTTTATATGTCCACCAAACATAATAAGCATTTTCATAGAACATTTCTAACGTGCTGGTTTGAAAACAGTTTCTCTAAACCAGGAGTGTCAAACTGCCGGCTGTGGGCTGGATGCATCATAGCAAAACTGTGCCCACCCCACTGCCGGCAATGGCAAAAACGTCACGATACGTTGCGACACGTCACGTGACATTGCGAGTTTGACACCTCTGCTCTAAACCTGTTTGTGTATCAAGGAGTCAAGATGGTGGTTGGCCTTGTATCATCAAAGCCCCGGCCTTTTTCAGAGCTTTTAAAACAGCACAGCTGGCTCCTACTTGTGGGCTGGGGGTTGAGAGGGGAATAGCACTGCAATTTTGCTTTGAAGGGTTGGAAAACTGCAAACGTCATCAGGGGAAAACCTCTCTTCCAGTCTCTTGCCTCCACTACACGAACTGAAGTAGGCCAAAATCTCACATTTTTTCCACTCTGCCTAGGCAAGCTTGCTGGCTAGAAATCTGAACAAATGAAAATGTACGATTGAAGCATATATTATTCCTGTCAGGGCCTTGGTTTTACCTGTGCATGTTTAGCAAAGTTAGTCTGGGCCTTCCTTTCTGGACCAGCTGGATAAACAAGCTTGTCCAAGCAGAGCAAGAAAAATATGAGCCGTTGCCTATCTCTTGTTTGTGGCTGAATTGGCCAGATAACAACCTGTTGAAAACTACTGTGGAGTTGCTGTCATGAGCAGGTGTGAAAATTTTGCTTTAATGTTTGAGAATGTCTTTTGTGTGCTCCTGCTTTTACTAAACTTTAACATTAAATTATCCTCTGGATTGTGAAGTCCTTAGTGTTCTCTGAGCATGTGCTTTGTCTGCACATGTTACCTATCAGCTCTGATGAGATAACCTAGTCAAGTAATGAAATATCTACAAGCAAGCAACCAACTCTGAGAACACCAAGGACTTCACAGTTCAATATACATAATTTCTTCTACTGGTATTTTTTGAGTGTAGTAATAATAATAATAATAATAATAATAATAATAATAATAATAATAATAATAACAACAACAACAACAACAACAACAACCTGGTTGATAGCTAGGATGCTGGTAGCAACCCGTGTCAACCATTAGTGCCAGCAGTTTGAGTGTTCAGTTGACTGAGTTTCATGTTTTATGAATAAAACTTTTATAATAATAATAATAATAATAATAATAATAATAATAATAAGAAGAAGAAGAAGAAGAAGAAGAAGAAGAAGAAGAAGAAGAAGAAGAAGAAGAAAAAAGAAAAAGAAGTTGGAAGGGACCTTGGAGGTCATCTAGTCCAACCCCCTGCTCAGACAGGAAACCCTATACCATTTCAGACAAATGGCTGTCCAGTGTCTTCTTAAAAACTTCCAGTGTTGGAGCATTCACCGCTTTTGGAGTCAGGTTATCATATGACTTTTCTGACATGACATTCAAAGGCTACAACCATACATATTCATTCATCCAGATTTCCAGCTAGCTTTGTGGTGGCTACATCATGTTCTTTTATTCAATGATTGGTATTTCAGTGAGCACCAAATTTGATCAAACATACCGGTAGTAAATTTCAGATCTTTCTCAGAATGTTTTGGATGCTCAAAAATATGGCATCTCTTTATGCTAGAAACCAACAGGCTTGTATCATCTTATGCAGTTTCATTTGCTATGGTTATTTGTCCAAATAGGTGAAGTATGAAAAGTAACAAGATTTTTCAGAATCGATGGCAAAACAGAACTTCTGATTTGTAGATATGGAACTGGAAATGATGGCAGTAGACTCTTGGAGAACAACAGGATTTTCCATGTTGAGTGTTCTGATACAAGCCCGCATCATCATTTTATTAACAATCTGCATTAACTGAGACTATAAAAGTACAAACAAAGAAATAAAAATTATGTTGGTAGAGATGTGTTGCCAGAACAACCTTGTGATTTGGACTTGGGACCCTATTGTAGGCAAGAGGGAATAAACAGCCTTATAGTTAAAAACACTATTGATTCTCCCAAACCTTATCAAAGGTATAAAAGCAAGTCTGAGTATATTAAAACAACTAAAGGCCATCGCTTGTGAGAGGAAAGTAATGTGGAATTTTTCTGTGAAATACAATGTGAATTTCATGAGGACTCAGAATGTAGAATGCTGGATATCAGCCTAAAGTCAAAAGGAATGGATTGCGTAGTTTCCAACTGTAGCCAAAAGACTATTGTGCAACAAGTTTTTCTTGCCTAAGAATCCAAATGATCCATTTTTCCTCTCACTCCTGATCTCTTTAATTACATCAGAGGCCATTAGCATTCACCCTTCATGATGCAGAAAGCCAAGTCAACTTTCACCCTAACATTATTTCCTGGAATGATAAGGGTTTTTTTCCCTTGCAAGTCAGATGACTGTGTGGCAAGCAATGTAGCCTTCCTTTCCTTGTGCATGTTGCATACTATTTTTCCACTGTCAAAATTCAGCTTTTTCCCCCTTTCTTTAATGGAAAATGTTTATTCAACATTAATATGTATCAACTCTTCACTTTGCCTTGCTTTTTTGCTATCTCAGGAAGAAAGTGTGCCCTCATGGAAAAAGTTTGCAACATTGGATCATTAGTAGTATTATGGCCTATAAAGTTATTCACTGTTTGGGCTCTCTGTTTTCAAGAAATTAGTCCTGGCTAGGCTTAGCATTACTAAGATTTGCTATTACACAATAATATGGTATTGGGATTGCAGCTGTGGTTCCCAGCAGCCCTACAACATCCTGGTCACAATCTTCTAATACTTTCCTACGTGGCAAAGATAGCAATCATGCTTTTAGTAAAAAAAAAATCCTTGAAATATTTTCTTTGTCCCATTTTGCTTGTCAGTGATCAATTTAATGCTTATTTCCAGAAATTGGTGCTGGAGAAGACTCTCAAGGGTCCCTTGGACTGCAAGGAGATCAAATCAATCAATCCTAAAGGAAATCAAACCTGACTGCCCTTTGGAAGGACAGATATTGAAGCTCAAATACTTTGGCCATCGTTGAAAAAGACCCTGATGCTGGGAATGAAGACAAAAGGAGAAGGGGATGACAGGGGATGAGATGGATGGTGTCATCAACTCAATGAATATGAATTTGGGCAAACTCCAGGAGAGGGTGGAGGATGGGGCAGATTGTGGTACTATGGTCTATGGAGTTGCAAAGTGTCAGACACAGTGACTGAACAAGTGCAGAAATTGGAAAAGTGTGTGCATGTGTGCACGGATGTGTTAGAGAGAGAGAGAGAGAGAGAGAGAGAAGAGAGAGAGAGAGAGAGAGAGAGAGAGAGAGAGAGAGAGAGAGAGAGAGAGAGAGAGAGAGAGAAATATTTGGAGTTTGCTATAAAATTGTGGTTGGCACATTCTCATAAAATACCGGTAAGCTAAATTATAGGTATTCCTCATAATGTTTGTTCTCTCTCTCCCTCTCTCTCTCTCTCTCTCTCTCTCTCCCTCCCTCCCTCCCTCCCTCCCCCCCTCTCTCTTATTATATGCATGGTTCATTCAATTTTACAGTGTGTTTGAAATCCTACCATGCTTTATTATTCCTTATGTGCAAGTTATTGGATGGCAAACCGGTGCTCCTTTGCATCCTGAATATACCAGGATGTTTCAAGAACATGCTTAAAAGCAATTATATTTTTCAAATACCCACTTACTATCGCAGTGAGTGGCTCTAAGTAAACCATGAATCAATTGCTAATTAACTCTGTGTCTTGCCTGCAACAAAGCAATTGGTTTTACTTCCTGCTTCATTGCACACTTCATGCATATATAAATTGCTCTGGCTTTGTTACTCATCTTCTACCTAATTTGAGCTGCTTCCAAACTATTTATCTCTAAATTGTATATTAGTGATTGGTGATCTCTTATTCTTCCCGGAAAACCATCTTGCCTTAAAACGTACCAGACTGAAAAGGAAAGAGCCTGTTCTAGTTCTTAATCACAGCTAAGAACTGCAGTCTTTAGACATGCAGATGGTTGAGCACATGTGGTTCTCTTCAGTTGTGTTGGGGACCAACTCTGTCCAAATGGCTGTCTTTGTGTGTGTGTGTATATAGGACTTTGTTTTAGCTGGGAAATATGGGAGTTGAATATGATACATATGAAAGATACCGTCTTGTGTTCTAAGTCTTTGTGGTAGCTCATGCTCAAATATTAAGATAATAAGAATAGTTAGGGAGGAGAAACCTGTAGACGTGTGGAGTTTATATGAGATTACTATCATGATAGAAAAGCTACAGAAAAGAACACGTATTTCATCAAAACTGGAGGCCAGAAAAACATCCCAAGCTTGGTATACAACTAAGGAAAATAAGTAGTCGATTCTTCTGAATCTTTGTGGTTGAGAAGTTGCTCAGCCTACAGATCCACAGGATTCTAGAAGAAGCATATTGTCTGGATCTTTTTCAGTTAAGGATTCAGACCGGTTCTAGCCCTAAGACAGCCCTGACTGCACTTTATTGATGACCTCTGGCAGATTCAGGATGATGGTACTGCATCCATTTTGCCCTCCTTGATCTCTCAGAGGTCTTCAGTGCTATTAATTATAGTAAGATGACCAGCTCAGGAGGTTGGGAGTAAAAGCATAACCATTGTAGTGGTTCCCTTCCTTTCTCCAGGGTAGGTACTATTTGGTAGAAATAGGGGAGGTGGGTGGAAAAGAGTTGTGTTTATGGCTTATCAGACAAACCAGAAATTGCTTAGATTTATTCATTTATTTAAATCTAAGAAACTACTGGTTTGTCCAATAAGAAGCCACAAACCGAGTACAAATTAACATAACCATATCAGAAACAAAAACATTATTCTTTTGGGAATCCAGAGTGGTGTCATTCCAAAATCCAAGTTCAGGACAATTTTAGAGACTATTTTAATTTAAGATCCTTATGCTAAATATTTCAGGATATCATCAAGATATGTTCAAGTGAGAAAGGGTATTTTCACCAGCTGCAAGGGGAGGAAGGAAGGAAGAGATGATGGAGTTGTGGACATTTTGTGAGGGGAAAATGAAATTTTCATTAAGCACGGTTATCTAGTAATCTACATTTTTTTATTAAAATGCTGTTATGATTTGTATTTTATACCTATTGTGAAAATTTTGTTTGATTTATAAAGTTTTATGGCAATTTACACTGCTGCTTTGAAATAATTGACTCATGTTTATTTTAAAAAGCTCTTGTGACAGCTGTAATATACAGTATATGCATTAGATCAGACTTTCCAAATGCTTGTGCTGAGTGGAAGGCGAAATCCAATATACACTGAAGGCATTTCACTCAAGGATTCTTTACTTTTTCTGCATCAGTCACAACCAGGTGAGAAAGTGTTTTGATTTCTTTCCTTGCTCCAACTGCACACCTTATTAATTCCACCACCACCCCAGAATTTTTTCCCCAAATTCAATTTTCCAAGTTTTTTCCATTCTGTACACCTGAAACAACCACTCATTTTCGGCTAGCATATTTAGGTAAAAAGAATTAGCCTGTTCTTAAAATAGTTTTTTTTAAAAAAAAAATCTGGAATGAAACAGGATATTGTGAAATGGATAAGCAGCTAAGCTCATATGCATATTATGGGGATGAGCCTTCTGCACCTGTACGTATGCACATTTTTCAAAAGCCCATGTGGCGCTCAGCCCCAGCAGTGTAAATTGCCATAAAAAGGAATACTCTCTTCGCTAAGTATGCACTGCAAAATCCATGCTATTAATCCATGGCTTAGTGTGACATGCGAACCAAGGTGGAAACACTTCTGAGAAAAAACGCTAAACAGTTTTCTTTGAGCCACTTACTTACCTGGGGCACAGTCTAAATATAGAAGTTGCTTTCCGGCAGGAATAATTTTCATTCCACAAGCAAGTAATTTTAAAACGGTTTCAATGTATTAAGCTTGACGGGCTAAAGTAAGTAGACATGATGAGTATTTTGGAATCTGGACATGTAGGAAGGTGCTACAGGTAGTCCTCGACTTACAACAGTTCATTTAGTGACCCTTCAAAGTTACCACCATAAGTGACATGGCTATTTTTCACACCTATGACCAGGGGTCGGCAACCTCGGCTCTTTTATGACTCGTGGACTTCAACTCCCAGAATTCCTGAGCCAGCATAGCTGGCTCAGGAATTCTGGGAGTTGAAGTCCACGAGTCATAAAAGAGCCGAGGTTGCCGACCCCTGCCTATGACCGTTGCAACATCCCCACAGTCACATGATCAGAATTCAGATGCTTGGGCAACTGGTTCATATTTATGATGGTCCTGAGACCTTCTAACAAGCACAATCAATGGGGAAGCCAGATTCACTTAACAACGGTGTCACTAATTTAACAACTGCAGAGATCCACAACTGTGGTAAGAAAGATCGTAAAATGGTCAAAACTCATTTAACAAATGTTTCATTTAGCAACAGAAAATTTTGGGCTCATTGGTCACCACAAAGTCGAGAATTACCTGTATTTTTAAGAAGGTGCACATGCATATCTTTATACATATACACACTGTTGACGGACACCGACACATTGTAGAGTAATCAGAAAAGCAACAGGAGTGAACAACTGAAAAATTGGCTAGGACAGATGGTTTTTGAAGGACAAACTGTACAATATTTGTAGCTCAGGATTGAACTGTGAGATCCTTGATGCTCTCTCAGCTTGGTTGTTTTCCTGCAGACATTCAGAAGAAAATGTCTGCAAGACAGCAACCAACCTCAGAAAGCACAAAGGACCCCGTAGGACAGATTGTTTTCTGTCTCAGATAACAAGAAGAGGAATTAGGCAACAACGGAAAAATGGGTAAAATATTGTGCAGGGGGGGGGGTTGAGAGGAAGGAAGGGAAGCCCATTGGTAGGCAGGGGAGGGACAGAGAGTGATGTTTGACAGGAGGTAAGAAATGTGTCAACAATGAATAAAACAAGAACGAGACTATGTGAGGATAGACATGGACACACAAAATGGCAGACAGGAATAAGAAGATTGAAGGAGATGAGGTATGCAATTGCACCTGTGCTAAGCCATAAGTTAGGGCTTACACATCATAGTAGCTGAGATCATTCCATCTGCTAAGCTGAATCAAACATACTGTACGCCCTTATGGCTGCCTGTCAATCTAGTTCCTTTTTTTCTGGAACAATGCGGGAAACAAAATGGGATGAACAAAGGGAAAGAGAGGGTGTGCAGTTCACACAGAAGAGCCAAATTAACACAATGTGTAGGGTTGGGACTAAAAAAAAATCAATAAAAACTTTACCTCCTTATATCTGGGCTTGGTTCAAATCCCACATTTATAAAAGGATGGCAGCATTTGGTTGTTCAGCTCTTGCTGAAATCAACTAGGAAGGAAAATCTGATTTGGTTCTTTGTTTCAGCATAAACCATTTTCACCATTGCACAAAATAGCTATAAGCTGTGACTATTTTCTTCCCATGATTACAGCTACATGGATTGATCACGAACAGTGATCTGTTACTCCTATAATGGTAGCATACTGATTTTCAATTTGTTTTCTAGGGGATTCTCATTACTGTAACATTTTACTTACTCTTCTTAATTATTGTTAGTATTTCATTAAATAAAAATAAAAAAATGAAATACAAAGAAATCAGTGAATACAAAACACATTATTTGTCAATGTGCATTTAAATCGTATCTATTTAGTCATCTTTTGTGGGAGACTCAGATTTTCGGCTGTAATTTTTGTGGTTCATAGATGGGCACATTTATCATTCCAAAGCTTTGAAGTCTTTTGAAAAAAAAAAGGATGAAAACAATTTCCCTTAAGTTACCTGATGACATAAAAATCAGGTTCAGCCAACAAATGAATGACAATGAACAAAATGTACAAAAATGGAAGACATGCTCTGCCTGCAGATATGTTTCATAAATCTTGTTCTATAGATGTGGAGTTGGCTTTAATGTTTTCAACAACCTAAGCTGAAGGTTCTATACTGTACATTTATTTAGGAGTAAGTTGAAGAAATCATTGCCTCCAATTTTTGCATGAAATTTTGTCATTTATTTTTCTTTGTCCTAAATTTAATGTCTCACAAAACAGGCAATGTGTTCATGTGAAAGTCCACCAAAGCGTGTCCAAGATTCTTTAGAAGGGGATGGAGGATTGAAGCAGCTATTAGAGGCAATTGGTAGAATGGTCCAAAGGCTTCACATCTTATGTGGTCTGAGCTATAGTGATGATGACTTTCAACTTCAGCTTTTTAGTATCATAGGAGGATGTTAGATTTTAATGCTCCTTTTGTCTGGTCACTCCATCTATCAGATCTCTCATATACCACATTCAGCAGGGAGGAAATTTGGGATTGCTTCAAGCCACTACACACAAGTGGGGATAGATCAAACTTAGCAGCGATGGTCTGGTGGTCCATCTCTTGCCAAGCAACCAGCATTCCAAATGAGAAAATGTTCTGTAGGGCAGTTATGGGTGGACTCTTAAGAATAAGCTCCCTCAATGGACTGTTCCTATATGTCACTTGGGGACAAAAACTGAAGGCTAGTGCTGTACAAAGGGTCTAGGACAATTTTCCACGGTCAACTTGCCATGGTCAACTCGCTGCAGCCAACTTGCCACAGGACAACTTGACATGACTTACTTGCTGCAGGACAACTCACTCTGGAACAAGAGTTACACTAATATCGAAGAAATGGTGTACAAGCATCATTAAAGAAATTATGCAAAAGGAGGGACATAATGGAATGTGAATGGCAAAAATTAAAATATTTTTATTTTTTATTTTATTTATTTTAAATAATTAAATCATATTGTTGAACTGTCCCATGGCGAGTTGTCCCATGATAAGTAGGCCACGGTGAGTTGTCCCCAGTGAGTTGTCCATGGCAAGTTGTCCCATTCCACACACAAAAGCCTCCTCTCTTATATATTGTATACTAGATCATTCAGGGTGCTCTGCATCTGACGTTTGATACCAGATACAGCAGAACCATCATGAAGACAATTTTCTGGACAGCAATCAAGAAGAAGCTTGGTCATTGCTTCTTTTTTTTCCTCCTCTTTCCTTTTCTATCAGTTCATTGCTAAGGGGAACTTCATGTGGGCAACTCAATGGCTTAGCCTCCTCAAGAAAGCAAATAAATGTATGCACAATAATGTTTTACACAGAAGGGAAACTGGAGTTGGGACTAGTACAACATTGAGGACTGGAGGCTAATAACATATAAAGAACGGTTGCAGGAATTGGGTATGTCTAGTTTAATGAAAAGAAGGACTAGGGGTGACATGATAGCAGTATTCCAGTATTTGAGGGGCAGCCACAAAGAAGAGGCAGTCAAGCTTGTTCTGCAAAGGTAGAACAAGAAGCAATGGATGGAAAATAATCAAGAACTGAAGCAACCTAGATCTAAGGAGAAATTTCCTGAAAGTTCAAACAATTAATCAGTGGAACAACTTGCCTCCAGAAGTTGTGGATATTCCAAGATTGGGTTTTTTAAAGAAGAGATTGGATAACCATTTGTCTGAAATGGTATAGGGGGTTGGACTAGAAGACCTCCAAGGTCCCTTCCAACTCTGTTCTTCTGCTAACATTGACTTTGACTGCTTTATTCAAATATCAAGGAGATTCTGCTCTGTGCACCCTTATGTGACCGATTAAATATTCAGAGGGCATATAAGTGAACGTGAAGACACTATTTAAGATTGTTTGGGAAGCTTTATACTCTACCTCGTTCTGTGCCTGTCTTCTGCTTAATGTTTGCTGTGTTGGGTTTGGGAATGTGTACATGCCTGACTCTTGTCCTATCACAGCTTTTCAGAATGTATTTGTGTGGTTTTGGCCCACTCGGGCAATACTATATTATTGCTAGCCTGTAACCATCCTCATGTTTTTCTACTTATTTCAAGCAAAAATTGTAATAAGCTGCATTACTTAACTTAAAAATTATTTTAAAATTATTTGAATCAAGACAGCAACAAATCCAACAGGAATGAGAAAACATAACAGCCAATCAGTTGTCTCTGTGTCTGTTTTGTTTTGAATGTTCCTTTCTCCAATCTTTGTATGTTAGCTAGCCGGTAGCATTTGTCCCCTCCTTATTGATTCTGGGTGGTGCTGGATGCAAAACTTGAGAGAAAGAAGCTGATTCCAAGTTTCCATTGCCTCCTAAAGCCATGAAAACCAAGTTTTTTTTCATCAAACTATTGAAACTATTCCAAATTTAGTTCTCTAGCTATGCTGCTGAATTTTTCCACTCAGACATTAGGAATAGGGCTGGTTTGTTCTGAACTGAAAACAAAGGATGTGTTCTATTCCAGGCAATTTAAGCATGGCTTTTCCCCTCTTCTGATGTTTGATGGAAAGCTCACTTCTTCAGAACCAGTGTGAAAACAGGCAAATACAGGTAGTCCTCAACTTGGTGGAGCAGTGGTCTAATGCCTCCTTAAGTAACACCAGCTGCCTGCAATTAGTGCAGGTTCGCATCCCACCAGGCTCAAGGTTGACTCAGCCTTTCATCCTTGCGAGGTAGGTAAAATGAGGACCCAGATTGTTGGGGGCAATTAAGCTGACTTTGTAATAATGCCGCTTGTGGGGTGTGTGAAAGCCCTAATAAGCAGGCATATACATAGAATGAAGGCTACTGCTAAGCTTGTAAGCCGCCCTGAGTCTTCGGAGAAGGGCGGGATATAAATGGAATTAAAATTAAAAAATTAAAATTAAATTAAAATTAATTTTGGTACCCAAACTGGATTCTAGTAAATCTAGCATTCTCTAATAATAAATTCTGGGTTCTAGAGCCCCTATTTGCATGGGCTGATAGGTATGAGATGGGAGACACTCAAACCAGGGAGTTATTTTAAGTACTAGAGGAGATTTTCTTTTTAAAATCATATTTAAATGTTACCAATGAAGAGTCCTTGAGATAGGGTTAAGCTAGAAACTGATGCATGTGTACTGGTTTGCTGACAACCTGAATGTTTTCCTATAAAGCAATCATATCATGAGAATAGGAAGCGTGAACTTCCAATGGATACATTTGAGGTTTTGTGACCAATGCCAATCCTACTGATAAATACTGAACTGCAGGAATTTATAGAAAATGTAAACAAACTTCATAGTATGTAATCTGATTTGGGGGTGGGGGGAGGTTTAACTTTAAATTCTGTTTTCAGTATTAGAAGTCATAGCTGTCTTGTACACAGTTAATCTAATAGCTTTATAAATGTTTCCATTTTAATAAAGCTATCCGTACCCAATCATTATTTACCAACAAGAACACTATTTTCTGGAGAATTCTCCATTATACAACATCTCTGTTTTTAACTACATTGTACCCTCCTCAGAAATGCGTTCAGTGGAAATTATTCAGCCATAAAGCATAAAAATGTAATCCTGATTATTTTATCCTGAAGCGAAAGAAATAAGGCACACCTACTGTTTTACCACAGGTTAACAGCACAGGCACCATTCTGAGTAAACATATGCAAGATTACACCACAAACATTTGTCCTACTCAAGATCATTAAATTTACTGTTATGGTCAGTGAACACCACACCTTGGATAGGAACAACTGCAAGAAAGGTTGCAAAATATAAGAATACAATATACAACGAGGCCCTTCAACTGTGTGTAATTCTCAGGTTGTAAAGATGCCTTAATATGAGATTATTATACATTATTTAGATTTCCAAAATATTTCTCTGCAAGTTTCTCCTGTCGTCCATGGTCAGAAACAAACAATGTATGGATAAAAATATGTCATCTGAAATAGATACAGCTGGAAGAAAGCAGGCTTAGTGGGTGACATGCAATAAATAATAATCTAGAGGTGTGTTTCTTTAAAAAAAATTCTTTCAGGACCCCTCCCACTTCAAAAATGACCCCAAAAGACTATTTGCTTTTAAGGGTTATGTTTATCAATATTTACCATATTAGAAATTAAAATTGATGAATTTGCTGTCACTATTGCTTCTCACAGTTGTTTCATGGGATCTCAATATTGTATTGTTCAACATAAACTGGCAAATTTTGATTTTGCAGACCCCTGAGATGGTCATGGGGGACCCCTAACTGTGGTTTTTCAGACCACACTTTAAGAAACACTGTCCAGAGGCCTGTGCCGATAGTGGTTAATATATGAGGACCAATGAGGATTTGGGAGGAAGGAGTATTTTTTTTCTTATTTTTTAAAAACAGTGTTCTATTATTGTAAAATACAAGTATATATTATATTATTGGGGAACAGTGGCATTTTACAGCTAACGGTAAATGTGAAATTAATAAACAGCCACTTATATAATATGGGTGTTGTTTAATACTTAATACTAAGGCCTCTATACTATTGTTATATATTGTTTGTGCATATTAAAAAAGAAACAAACACCAACAAAATAACCAAAAAAAAGTAAAAAGAGTTATTGGCTTCTAATTCACTCCCCACACACACTTTTTAATCCCTCTATCAGTTGTGGTGTTTATAAGCATTTAAGCTTCCCACCATCACTTAAAAGCCCCACTGTAAATATTTATACTTGTCATATTGCATAATATATTGTATATATGACATGGTCTGGGGAGGAGATGTTGACAACAGTTAGTCCTGATTTATGACCACACGTTTAAAACAGTTTGAAGTTACCTCAGAAAAAGTGACTTATGATCTATCCACGAAGTTACACCCTGTGTACCATTACCATGATCACGTTACAATCTTGGGGCTTGGCAACCGGTTAGCATTTACAAGGATTCCAGTGTCATGTGGTCAATTTGCGACCTTCCCAGATGGCTTCCAACAAGCAAAGTTAGCTGGGGAAGCCAGATTCATTTAATGAGCATGAGATTTGCTTAACAACCATAGTAAGAATGGTCCTAAAATCAGGTTGGGTCACATGATGACCATTTAATGTAGCAATTCCACATATATACACACACACACACAATATGTGTATGTGTATGTGTATATGTATTCCTTGACTTACAACCACAACTGAGCCTAAAATTTATGTTGCTAAATAAGATATATGTTAACTTAGTTTTGCCCCATTTTACGACCTTTCTTGCCACAGTTGTTAAGTGAATCACTGCAGTTGTTAAGTTAGTAACATGGTTGTTAAGTGAATCTGGCTTCCCCATTGACTTTGCTGGTCAGAAGGTCACAAAAGGGGATCACATGCAACCGTCATAAATATGAGTCAGTTGCCAAACTTTGGAATTTTAATCCCGTGACCATCGGGATGCTGCAAGAGTCGTAAGTGTGAAAAATGGTCACTTTTTTCAGTACTGTTGTAACTTTGAATGGTCACCAAATGTTGTAAGTTGAGGACTCTCTCTCTATATATATATGTATCTTTGTGTGTGCATGTATGTGTGTGTGTACACACACACACAATTTATGCTAGTAACATTCATAAGTAAAAAGACCCAACATAAAAAACTTTGAGAAGATCCTATAAGAAAAAAAAATGTATTGCATTTCAGAAAGTTAAAGACTGACCCCTTTGTCTGAAGATATATTAAATTTGCCTTATTAAACAGAGCGTTGCTCTTTTCCAGGCCAGATCTTAGCCGTAGGTACCTGTGTACCTCAGTCTATCCTGCAGTGGATGTCCTCTGCTCAGCGGCATTTACACCTTTGGGGTGGGCATGGTGCCAGTTTCAGTAAAATGTTTTAGCAGAGCCCTGAAACATCAGTCTGTGAAACTGGCATTATACATTGATGAATGTTTTAATAAAGAAACCGCAGGCTAACCTCTGCTGCTCTCTCGAGATTGAGTACAGGGAACATTTTCATATTTCAAAAAATATTGCGTGCAGGGTGGAATTTGGCCATTTCACCACCCTGTCTCCTCCCATGAGTCCATTACCTGTATTTTTATTTTTATTTTTACTGTACAGCTAATCTAGCCGTGTCAGAAAGAACAATTCTGCCTACCAGGAAGAATCTGGCAGCCCCTTTTCTGACTAACGAAATAAAATTCCTCCTAATTTTTTGCTTTACAGACCAATATGGTTCTCTTACTTTACCTACCATTGACCCTAGAAAAGAAAGGTGACCGTTATTAAAAAAAAATCAGCACAAATCTGTACAATAAATGAACCCCAAACTCTTTATTGGCACATCGAAAAGGAAAAGATTGCAATGATATCACATGCTAAGAAAACTGGAATGATTCAGAGTGACAGCTGAATGTAGTCCCTCATTAATCAACAGAATTTGTGTTAATTTACAACGGTTTTCCTTTTGTTGATGGCTGGATTTTCTCAAATTTAAAATCGGTTCAGCTGTCTGTCACAGCAGGGGCCGCTTCTTAGCCAGCTTTCACTGAAATTGAGAAAGCTAAGCAGGGTTGGACATGGATGAGAGACCACAAGAGATCTCCAGCATCCAAAACAGACTGTGAAAAAGGGTGTCTGTTCATCACATAAGACAATCACAAAGAACTTCCATGATTTTGCTGAAGAAACTTCATGGCCATGTCAAGTGCATCTTCCAGGAAATTATGCAGGTAGTCCTTGACTTACGACAACAGATGAGCCCAACATTTATGCTGCTAAGTGAGACATCTGTTAAGTGAGCTTGGCCCCATTTTATGACCTTTCTTGCCACAGCTGTTAAGTGAATCACTGCATTGTTAAGTCAGAAACGTGGTTGTTAAGTGAATCTGTCTTCCCCAATAACTTTGTTTTGTCAGAAGGTCACAAAAGGTGATCATGTGACCCCGGGGCACTGCAATGGTCATAAATACGAGTCAGTTGACAAGCGTCTGAATTTTGATCGTGAGATTATGGGGATGCTGCAATGGTCATAAGTGTGAAAAATGGTCACAAGTCACTTTTTTCAGTGCTGTTGTAACTTTGAATGGTCACTAAATGAAGTGTTGTAAGTGGAGGATTACCTGTATTTCATTCTCGTACCTGTCTGTAGACAGCAGCTTAAATTCCCCTATTATTGGACTTTCAGGCTGAATAAACCTCTTCCTTCAAGGGAGTCAGTAGGGGTGAGGCTGATCTTTTCAGCTAAAGACAGAGAGAAGTACATTGTGAGGTTTGCCGTTTTATTCAGCTTCAAACTTGCAGTGCCTCGAGGGAAGGGAGGTGGGCACCTCAATGATTTTCTTCCTCTGAGTGGCAGTGTGCCCACCTTATTTTTTGATTCCCTCTTCAGTTGAAAGATTCATTCATAGGGGCAGATAGGGAATCCCATAAAAGTTTACCACCATAGAGTTGCTAGGAGTTTTCAAAGCAGACTCTGGAAGAAGGCCCATCTAATTTTGATTGGCCTGCAGTAGAGGGCTTGTGACAGTCTAACATTTGGCGGAGAAAGAAAAGGGGAGAGAGAGAGAGAGAGAGAGAGAGAGAGAGAGAGAGAGAGAGAGAGAGAGAGAGAGAAACATAAATGTCCTTTGCTTAGATATGGGGACCACCAACCAGAACATCTCCAAGTTGTTTGGAAAGTACTGGTTTCCAAGCGACAAGAGTTTTACGAAACTCTGTGCTAGATTTCAAGGGCCAGGTCTTTGCCAGTACCTGGTCGATGACTCACGTTACACCAATCTTTTTATCAACTGCACTGATTATAATTTTGCTTCCTGGTTACTGTTTGGTCTGTGGGAGTCATCTGAAGTGCTGGCTTGACCTTTGAGCCCTAAGCAAACTGACACTTAAAACTGAGTCCCTGAAAAGAGTAAATCCCTTTTATCAACAATCTAAACTTTAGCCATTTTTTTTATTATGCTAGAAAGTAGGCATACAAACATCGTAGCTATTCCTTCTGCTATTTATTTTTTTATTGTTCTAAACCATTTGAACCTCCTATTCCACGAAATATATTGTTTCACCGAGCCAGACAGTTATACTGTTTTCCTAGTTGGCTTGGGGAGGGATGGTCTGTCCAAGATAAAATGCAAGAAGGCTGACATGTTCATGTCAGGAAATGGCCATTTCTTGATTTCTGGATTTTCACAATTGCAGCAGGGCTGGCTGGGGAATTCTGAGAGCTGAAGTCCACACATCTTAAAGTTGCCAAGGTTAAGAAAGCTTGACTTTCCTCCCAAGTTCAATTTATTTCTGGGTGTCTAAGCTACCCTGAGGGACGCGGTGGCTCAGTGGGTTAGGACACTGAGCTTGTCAATCAGAAGGTCAGCAGTTTGGCGGGTCGAATCCCGAGTGCCGCGTAGCAGAGTGAGCGCCTGTTACTCGTCCCAGCTTCTGCCAACCTAGCAGTTCGAAAGCATGTAAAAATGCAAGTAGGAAAATAGGGACCATTGCGGTGGGAAGGTAACAGCATTCCGTGCGCCTTTGGCGTCTAGTCATGCCGGCCACATGACCACGGAGACATCCTCGGACAAGCGCTGGCTCTTCGCCTTTGAAACGGAGATGAGCACCGGCCCCTAGAGTCGGAAACGACTAGCACGCATGTGCGAGGGAACCTTTACTTTTACCTTTTAAGCTACCCTGGAAAAAGATGCTCTGGTCTTAAAGGTTCAAAATTAATACCCTTTTTTCTTGTTCTCTTTCCAACACAGATTTTTTATTTCCCATTAAAAAAAGCACAATCTGTCTTTCTCTTGTTTAAAAAAACTCAATTACGAGACCAGTCAAGGAAAATGGAACTACTGTATGTTATTATCCTTGCTGATGACTTATAAAAAGGAAATTGGTCAGTCCTTCCTTGGTCAAAAAGTATATAGGTAATCCTCAACGTATGACCTCAGCTGAGCCCAGTATTTCTATTGTTATGTGAATCACTGCAACTGTTAAGTAAATCGGGCTTCCCCATTCACTTTGCTTGTCAGAAGGTCACAAAAGGTGACCACATGATCCTGGGGCACCGTCATAAATATGAGTCAATTGCCAAGCATCTGAATTTTGATCACCTGACCTGCAACGGTCATGTGAAAGTGTTCATAAGTCACTTTGTTGTAACTTTGTAAAGGTCGTTGTAACTTTCAAGGGTCACTAAATGAACTACTGTAAGTTGAGGGCTACCTGTACTGTATGTTATGATCCTTGCTGACAACGGACTTATTAAAAGGAAATTTGTTGGTCCTTCCTTGTTCAAAAAGTGTGCTTCAAAGTTCCATTTTGTGGGCAAGGGCATCTCCCTCCCCAGAGCTGAATGATTGGAAGGGATCCATCCACAGGAAAACTGGATGGAATATTTGTCAAATGAAACTTCCTCCCCTTTTCCTACATTCATGTTCAAAGCAGTTTTGGAGCTCCCACACTCCGCATTCCATCGGCAGGCAGCATCTTGTTCCGCGCTGGAATGCTGGCCTGGGTTAAAACATCTGTGTAAAATTTTACTCTTAAAAAAAAAGAACTAGGCTGCCCTCCATGAAAGCTAATACAATCCTGGGTTGTATAAACAGAGGCATAGAATCAAGATCACGTGAGGAATTAGTACCACTTTATAAAACCCGAGTAAGACCACACCTGGAATACTGCAGCCAATTTTGATCACCATATCACAAAAAAGATGTTGAGAGTTTGGAAAAAAATTCAGAGAAGAGCAACTAAGATGATCAAAAGGCCTGGAGACTAAAACATATGAAGAACGGCTGCAGGACTTGGGTCTGGCTAGTCTAAAGAAAAGAAGAAATAGGGGCGACGTAATAGTAGTGTTCCAGTACTGGAATTGAGGGGCTGCCACAAAGAAGAGGGGGTCATGTTATTCTCCAAAGCACCAGAGGGCAGGACAAGAAACAATGGTTGGAAACTGATCAAAGAGAGAAGCAACCTGGAATTAAGGAGAAACTTCCTGACAGTGAGGACAATTTACCAGTGGAATAGCTTGCCCCCAGAAATCGTGGGCAAACTGGATATGTTTAAAAAGAGGCTAGGGAGCCACTTGTCTGAGATGGTATAGGTTCTCCTGCTTGAGCAGGGGGCTGGACTAGAAGACCTCCAAGGTCCCTTCCAGTTATTCTATTCTGTTCTGTTCTATAGACAGGGACACAAGTGATTGCAAAAGTGCGATTAAAAGCAAAGAAAAAAAGAGATTTATAGGAGCCGTCAGGACAGCGTGCATTGAAGCACAATTAGTGGCAAACAGCAGGATAAAATGAAAAAAAAAAGTTTGCTCTGAAAGTGATAGAGTAAAACATTCCTACCTCGGTTAAAGGGTATTAATGGTGTGTTCTTTGAAAACAGCTTTCACTTGCTTACCACATGTTTAACCGAGGATAGATAAAAGGATTCAGAAAAGGATCTCAGATGCACAAAAAAAAAATATTTTTCAGCATGGCTTGAATTATTTTAACATTTTAATATTTAACTGTGGAACCATCTAACCTTGAAAAGATAGGCAGGGACGTCACCTGTGGTTAGTAGGAACATTCACAGAGGGGGGGGAAGTATATATAAAAAAATGAAAATGGAAACTGGTAACAAATAAATAATTGACATGGCAAAAAGAGTCAGTTTTGTTTTGTGGTTAAGGCGCCAGGTTAAAGACCAGAAGCCTGTGAGTTCTAGTTCTGTCTTAGGCATGAAAGCCAGCTGGGTGACTGGGCTAGTCACTCTCTCAGCCCAACGCACCTCACAGGATGTTGTGAGGAAAATAGGAGGAGGAAGAATATTATAGTCTCTGTCTTGAGTTGTTTATATTTTTTATTTTTTATTTTAATTCCATTTATATCCCGCCCTTCTCCGAAGACTCAGGGCAGCTTACAAGCTTAGCAGTAGCCTTCATTCTATGTATATGCCTGCTTATTAGGGCTTTCACACACACCCCAAGCGGCATTATTACAAAGTCAGCTTAATTGCTGATTTTACCTACCTCGGAAGGATGGAAGGCTGAGTCAACCTTGAGCCTGGTGGGATGCGAACCTACACTAATTGCAGGCAGCTGGTGTTACTTAAGGAGGCATTAGCCCACTGCTCCACCAAGGCTCAATATAAGGTTAGGAACTTAGGATACAAATAAATAAAATAAAAATAACAGAATAAACTGTGTCCATACTGTTGAAGCCCTTTCCATTTATCTTGGTGTCACATGTGTAATACATGTAAAAAAAGGGGGGGTGATTACTAGTTTAAGACCCCCATCTTGACTTGATTGACAATCCCTTTTCTGGCTGTCCTTGACTGCAAGAACAAATAATAATCAAATAAATAATCTCAAATCAGCAGACTAATCTAAACAACAACATCATCTAATCAAGGAGAGAAGCAACCTAGAACTAAGAAGAAATTTCCTGAAAGAACAATTAATCAGTGGAACAACCTGCCTCCAGAAGCTGTGAATGCTCCAACACTGGAATTTTTTAAGAAGAGACTGGACAACCATTTGTCTGAAATGGAATAGGCTTTCCTGCCTGAGCAGGGGGTTGGACTAGAAGACCTCCAAGATCCCTTCCAGCTCTATTCTATTCTATTCTATTCTATTCTATTCTATTCTATTCTATTCTATTCTGTTCTGTTCTGTTCTGTTCTGTTCTGTTCTGTTCTGTTCTGTTCTGTTCTGTTCTATTCTATTCTATTCTATTCTATTCTATTCTATTCTATTCTATTCTATTCTATTCTTCAACAACAACAACAACAACTTTGGAATAAATAATGTCAACCACTTCAGTCTTCTTGTCCAAGTGAGTCTATGAAGGCATCAAGAAACACATTTGACCTGAAAAAGCTTCACTTTTATTCTTTCTAGGTTGTATGAAACTTATTTTGGCAACCTAGATTTTTGCATTGTGTCTAATATATTTCCTGACTAGCAGGAAACATTCCTGATGCAGTGATATTATTTTGAAAGAAAAACCCGGTCAAAGTTTATGTTTCCTTCTGTCTGGCTTTCTAAGCCATGTTTTAAACAATATACAGCTTCTATGTTTTATAAATATTAATTCTGGTACAACTTATGAAAATGATCTTAAAAAGGAAGAGGAAGAAATTTAAATACTCAAATTAAAAATATTGATTGTAAAGTTAGCTTGGATTCTTCCTGGTATAAATAAATGCTACAATATGGGAATTATCACAAACCATACCATAAAAAGGACAATGCATTCTTTGCCTTTCACATCACATGTGCCTATGAAAGGCTTGAATCCAGGGTGTCTGAAGTTTTTAATTTCCATATGACTCTTTACACTAATTACAGCTTTCAGATTTGCCCAGTATTCCCCCTTTATCAGAGGCAAAACAAAAAAATGATATAGGAAGGAATCTTCCTGAGTGGATTTGCAAACCTGATTTACATTTGGATGAAAGCAAGAACATCTCTTTCTTAGCATATCAAGCTCAGCACGAATGGAATTGTTATTGGGAAAAATGGTAAGCAGAAAATTCCCTATTTCTGATCCTTGACTATCAAATTGGGAGCATTTCACATCCATTGCCTTTGTTTAGATGGCTTGCTTATCCTCCTGGAATATTTCTCAACATTTCAGCAGGAAACTATTTCTAGCCTAGCTTGGCTCTAGGCTGGCTGGCTGGCTGGCTTTTATCTATCTATCTATCTATCTATCTATCTATCTATCTATCTATCTATCTATCTATCTATCTATCTATCTATCTATCTATCTCTGTCTGTCCATCTATCTATCTATCTATCTATCTGTCTGTCTGTCTGTCTGTCTGTCTGTCTGTCTGTCTGTCTGTCTGTCTGTCTGTCTGTCTATCTATCTATCTATCTATCTATCTATCTATCTATCTATCTATCTATCTATCTATCTATCTATCTATCTATCTATCTATCTATCTATTCTCCCTATAGCTACAATGCTGTGATGTGTGCTGAGTTGATAGAGAGTGGATGGTCCAAAGTACCCAGCTAGCTTTCGAGGCTAAGGCAGGACTAGAACTCACGGTTTCCCCAGCAGGAAAATTTTAGCCTCCATAGTTACAGTTAGTTAACTTAGTCACAGTTCTCACTGCTCAGCAGCAACTCTGAAATTTTAGGCTGGGGTTTTTGCCTGGCCTCTTCGAAGAAACCCGGGATTAAATCTGGGGCCTTTTTCATGCCAAGAATGCATTCTCTCTCTCCTTCAGGATAAAATATACCTGAAATCCATATGGCAGGGCCCAAAATAAGTAACGGGGGGGGGGGGCGGAAATCAGGGGCGATTAAGAGCTCTCAGAAGAATCTGCATCATTTCCAAATTGTGCAAACATGTTTGTGTCTTGGAAACTGCAAAAACAAGCAGAGGGGTGTCTGCTTCCACACAGACAGAGCTTTGTATATTCCAAAGGTAATAATGGAATTTCCTTCAGGAACTGCATCCTTTGCCAGGTCTGTCTGCCATTCCTCACTTTCTTTCAGGTTGTTCTGAAAGCAAATGCCGCCCAGCTGTTCATACAGTTCTGTAGCTCACCCTGTCATCTGCCAAACTCACAGTTAAGTGCAACAGACCAACTGATAAATAGACAGAGGAATAACTAATGACCTTAAATGCGTGCGTCATATCAAAACTATCACGCATGACCATCATTTGCTAGTCCAAAAATCACACCTTGCGTTCAGTTTACAGTATAAAATAATTATTCAGCTATTTAGTGCTTGAAAGTCAGAATGATATGCCACAAAATGACTCTCCACAATTATTCAGAGTAACAGTCGGAAACCAAGAGCTCTCTTCAAAATAACAGTCAAAATGGGAACATCAGTAGATGACAATGGTTTTTTTAAAAAATAGCATTGTGTCTTTTACATCAAGCATGCAGATTACTGATACACTAAGGAAAGCCTGTGGTCATTACAGTGATTAAATGGAGAGGGTGGTTTTAGTGTAAGATAAAAGCTGTTTTATCTTTAGTGACAATTTTCTTCAAAATTCAGTGATTCGCATTTTTCAATGGATATGTGCCCCCGTGGCATAAAACACCCAGTGCTTCATGATTCTGCCATATACTTTTTCAAGTCAGCCAATGCAATCTGAAATATGAGCCAGCAGTGTGCTGCAGCTGCCAAAAAAGCCAACACAGTGCTAGGTTGCATTAACAGAGGGATAGAATCAAGATCAAGTGAAGTACTAATACCACTTTACAATGCTTTGGTAAGGCCACACCTGGAATACTGCATCCAGTTTTGGTCACCACGATGTAAAAAAGATGTCGAGACTCTAGAAAGGGTACAGAGAAGAGCAACAAAGATGATTAGGGGGCTGGAGGCCAAAACATATAGAGAACGGTTGCTGGAATTGGGTATGTGTAGTTTAACGAAGAGAAGAGTGAGGGGTGACATGGTAGCAGTGTTCCAATATCTCAGGGGCTGCCACAAAGAAGAGGGAGTCAAGCTATTCTCCAAAGCACCTGAAAGCAGGACAAGAAGCAATGGATGGAAACTAGTCAAGGGGAGAAGCAACCTAGAACTAAGGAGAAACTTCCTGACAGTTAGAACAATTAACCGGTGGAACAACCTGCCTCCAGAGGTGGTGAATGCTCCAACACTGGAAGTCTTTAAGAAGAGACTGGACAGCCATTTGCCTGAAATGGTATAAGGTTTCCTGCCTGAGCAGGGGGTTGGACTAGATGACCTCCAAGGTCCCTTCCAACTTCTTCTTCTTCTTCTTCTTCTTCTTCTTCTTCTTCTTCTTCTTCTTCTTCTTCTTCTTCTTCTTCTTCTTCTTCTTATTATTATTATTATTATTATTATTATTATTATTATTATTATTATTATTATTATTATTATTATTATAAATGTCTAAACATTCCTGCTAATACTCTTTGTAGGTGGAGGATGGGAAAATGCATCCAAAATAAAGTCAGGTTTCTGGATTCTGTTTTTTCCCCCTCTTCCTGCCGATTAACCTGGAATGAATATAAAGACAAGATGAATCCTGAAGTGAAACATGGGATAATAAACCCAAACAAAATCTTATTTCAATTTAAGCTAGAAGAATACCAGTAGTTCATTCTTAGTGAAAAAAGTATGTTTTGCCCTTCATGCATTAAAAAAAAGTTTTAATTTATCCTAAACTTGGAAATAGACAACATCAAAGGACAATGTATTTCATGTGTTTACATGACTTGGGGAAAGTGCCAGCTTTCCCGTATTCAGTAGAGAAGCAGTAGCTGAGACTGAAAACTTGCTTCCTGCAATTAAATGTCCCTTTTCTGAACTGCTGTTGTCTTCAAACTATTCCAAATTCTTCTTAAATCTAATCACATTAGATCAATATCTGTGTATCTAAAGGAATATCTAATTATTTTCTTCTCCTAATAATTTACAGTCTTGTGGCCTGCCTTGGAAAGAAATGTAGCATAAATAAAAAAGGAATAATAATTAATTGTGTCTTACAAGTTGGCAGCAACTGCAAGGTGGGCCGTGAGAAAAAGAAATAGCTGAATGATCCCGACAAAATGGCCTGAAGTCCAACAGTAAATATTTGCTGCTTGAAAATAACTGTTTTTGTTTAATCAGTAATTTTAGCCTTTCACTGAAACTCAGCTGTGCACCATGACTTAAGCAATCCTTTCATTTGCAGAGCTAGTTAATTTCTTCTATTTTATTTACTTATTATTTGCTTCCTGCTTTTATTATTTTTACAAATAATTCAAGGAGGTGAATCTTTCTCCTCTTATTTTCCCCATAGCAACAACTCTGGGAGCTGAGTGGGCTGAGAGAGAGAGGGACTGGCCAAGGGTCACCCAGCTGGCTTTCATGGCTGAGGTAGGACTTGAACTCAAGGTCTTCCCTCTTTCTACTCTGGTGCTTTAAACACTAGAGCAGAGGTCTTCAACCTTTATGGGCTCGCAGCCTGGAGGGAAAGAGAGCAGGTTCCAAATTGGTGGGTATGCATGCACGGATGTAAATGGCGCTGTTCGTGCTGGTGCGGCACTAGCGGCCTCGTTTGCACATGTGCAAATGGCCTGCACACGTCTGCCCAGCCCTAGCAGCCTCGTTCACACATGTGCAAATGGGCCACACAGACCCACCCGATGCTAGTGGCCCCGTTCACGCCCACGTGCATGCGCAAATGGGTCTGTGGGCACTAGTGCGAGTGGCAGGGAGTGCGTACACACATGTGTGCGCACCAGCCAGCCATTTCTGTGGCCTGCTGGCCAAGAGGCTGTGGCCCGGTGGTGGGCCATGGCCCACAGGTTGGGGACCCCTGCACTAGAGTATCTCTCTAAAATCATATGCAAACAACATAAAAAAGCAGTTGTTGTGACTTCTAGCCAGTGAAAAAATGTATCTGGATTTGGACTTACAGTTTAATTCCAAAGCTAAGACTTCATAGTCTAGACCGGGCTAGGCAAACTTGGCTCTTTTATGACTCGTAGACTTCAACTCTCAGAATTCTGAGAGTTGAAGTCCACGAGTCATAAAAGAGCCAAGGTTGTCTATCCCTGGTCTAGACCAGCGGATGGGGTGTTCTGGGAGTTGAAGTTTGCACATCCAAATTGCTAAGGTTGATAAATACTGATCTAGATCTGGTTTTTAGAAGTCCTCAATGAAACTAGCTTGTTACATTTTAAGTAATGGCTAATTGTGAGCTAATTGCTCCCTCAGTCAATTAAACCGTTTTAATTGGAACAGTTTAAAGTTATATTCATCTCATAGATGGAAAAACACTACGCTGATTACCTTCATTGTTATGACGGCTATATTTTGTGCAAACAGTTTTAAAACTGCTTGTTCTTTGGTTGTTAATACAGTACTATGCAAAAAAGTTAGCCGTTAAAGAGGTTTATTATTCTTGTTTTCCCCTCTCCCCCCCCCCCAGTCTCTCTGTCTCTCTGTCTCTCTCTCTCTTTAACACACACATGTTAATTTGTTTATTTATTTATTTTATTTTATTACATTTATATACTGCCCTTTCCCTGAGGACTCAGGGTGGTTTACAGGGAATTAAAAACCGACAATACAAAAGTTAAAACCAATTTAAAAAAGATTAAACGTAACCCTGTGCAAATAAAACCCCAGTTAAAATAAATTAATCCTCAGCCTGGGCCAGAGAGCTTGAAGAGCCAGGTCTTCAGGCCCCGGCGGAATGAACGGAGGTCGGGGGCAGTCCTCAGCTCAATTTCAGCCTTTGCTCACAATGCACATCAATGCGGGAATATTTTTATTCATTATTTATTAAACAAATTTCTATATGGCCACGTAACTTGCACACGGTGATTCTGGGAGGTTGACAAAATTTTAAACCAACCATACAGAAACCCAACCACCCTCCTGCAGTGTATGCCACTCAGCATACACAATGAACAGCTCAGCAGGAGGCTGAATGAGCAGCTCAGCAGGAGGTTGGACAGCTCCGGGCTATAACCACTCACGCGGGAAAAGCCTGAATGGCTCAAGTTGTTGACAGCCCCGGCATGGTCAGCCCTGGCGGGAAGCCAGGATTTAAACCCATTGGCCACCTGCACTGGCGGGAAGCCCAGGTTTGAACTGATTGGATGTCATCCACCTGGGCAGGTACAAATAGACGCCAGGTATCCCCTTTTCCCCAGTTTGTTCTGTTCCTGAATAAACGCATCGTTACCCAGCTCTGTGTCCGTTTCTCTGTGAAGCACGCGACTTTACACCTCCATCCATGTTGGGAATTCTAGAACATATTGAGTTACATGGAATTGTTAGGCCCTTTTAGGCCTGAAAATGACTTCATTATAAGAAAAACATTCCTTTCATTTTTGTAAAAAAAACACAAGCAAACCCTGTCCTTCTCCTCTTGGAGCGGTCCATTTTACTGTCACAATTGTCTTGTGACAGTTTGCAAGATAGTTCTTTATTCAGGGGCACTCCTGATGCCCACTTCAGAGACCTTTATTATAGGCAGATTTTTATCAGCAAATCACCAGATACTGAAAGGATTTCCTGAATGTGGGAAGCATGAACGTCTCCAAAATGGGTTTTGATTTATTTGCATTTCATGTTTCCAGACCACCCATCTCCCTGTACTGTATAATATCGACAAACAAACAACAAACAAACAAGTTTAAAGTTAAAATATTAAAGTGGATTTCAGATTAAAATGTTCAACACTATAAGGTTATAATATTATAACCTTGTGGTGAGATGGTCGGCAAACACATTTAATAAATAAATAAAAATAAGATAAATAATAAATAACAATTTCAAGTCTAGGTGGAGTCTAGTTCTTCCTCTCCTGCCCAGTCAAATGCTTGTTCAGTGATGGTCTCACTGAAAAGACGGAGGCACAGTATGGATTGGAGCAGTGGTGGGATTCGGCCAGTTCACACCACTTTGGCAGAACCGGTAGCTAATTTTTTGTTGCCCAGGCCCAGAATGGACTTCCGGAAGTGGCATCCACACAGAGAATTGGTTGTTCACATATTTGAATCCCACCACAGAAATGCAAAGGTTAGATATTCCTCTACCCAACAAGAGACATTGATCAAAGGAGATTCAGGTAGCACCTGATTTAACGACCAATCAAGGACAATTCTGAGTTACAAAGGACCTGAAAGTTTTGACGGTAATCCTCCACCCACAAGGTCATACGCTCACATTTTGAGTGTTTGACAACCAACTCACATTTCACAACCATTTGCAATTTATGACAGTTTCTGCCATAAGCTGGCATTTACTTCCAGCAAAAAAATGCCCATTGTGGACAATAAATTCATTTAATGGCCATGCCATTTGCATTCCCTGCAAAAAAAGATTGTAAAATCGAGCGCAGATACATGATGACCCGCTTAATGACCAGCGTGACTTGCAACCATAATTCCAGGATTGTTTGCAGTTATGAATCGAGGACTACCTATGTGGCAGAAGCTAAAGCCATCATTCCTAATGTGGCGGTCTGAGCTATTGTGCAAATATCCAATGTATTTGCTTATTTCACTGTGAACATTCAAAAATCTATTGAGGAAAGGTCTTTTTACTTCAGCTTCCAGCCTTAATTATCTAGACCCGTACCAATCGGGTTTCAGGCCCGGGTACAGCACGGAGACGGCATTGGTCGCGCTGGTGAATGATCTCTGGCGGGCTTGGGACAGGGGTTGCTCCTCTGTCCTAGTCCTTTTAGACCTCTCAGCGGCTTTTGATACCATCGACCATGGTATCCTGCTGCGATGTCTCAGGGGGTTAGGAGTGGGAGGCACAGTTCTCCAGTGGTTCTCCTCCTACCTTCTGGGACATTCGCAGTCGGTGTTGGCAGGAGGGCAGAGATCGACCCTGAGACCTCTCATTTGTGGAGTTCCTCAGGGATCGGTTCTCTCGCCTCTCCTGTTCAACATCTACATGAAGCCGCTGGGTGAGATCATTCGTGGCTTTGGAGTTGGGTATCATCAATATGCTGATGATACCCAGCTTTTTATTTCGACCCCAAACCACCCGAGTGATGCCCTCGACGTGATGTCCCGCTGCCTGGAGGCGTTCCGGGTCTGGATGGGGAGGAACAGGCTTCGACTCAACCCTGACAAGACTGAGTGGCTGTTCGTGCCGGCATCCCGGGATATTCCGATTATTCCATCTCTGGCCATGGGGGGTGAGCTATTACCCCCCCGTAGATAGGGCTCGCAACTTGGGGGTCCTTCTAGATTCACAGCTCTCTTTGGAAGAGCATATTGGAGCTGTGACTAGGGGGGCCTTTGCCCAGGTTCGCCTGGTGCGCCAGTTGCGACCCTATCTAGACTGGGATGCCTTGCGTACAGTCACTCATGCGCTCGTGACTTCTCGTCTAGACTACTGTAATGGTCTCTACATGGGGCTGCCCTTGAGGTCCACCCGGAGACTTCAACTGGTGCAGAATGCAGCCACGCGAGTTGTCTTGGGGGTTTCCCGATACTCCCATGTTACACCTTTGCTCCGCGAGCTGCATTGGCTACCGGTTGCTCTCCGGGTGAGGTTCAAGGTGTTAGTGATGACTTACAAAGCCCTTCATGGCATGGGTCCGGATTACCTTACGGCAACACCTGCGGCTGGCGTCAACTTCCCTCCGTCCAGTGCGCTCCCACAGAGAGGGCCTCCTCAGGGTGCCTCCGATCAAAGAATGCCGATTGGTGGCCCCCAGGGGGAGAGCCTTCTCTGTGGGCGCGCCAGACCTATGGAACCGCTTACCAGTCGAGCTCCAGATGGCCCCCGACCTTCGCTCCTTCCGGCGCGATCTCAAAACCTTCTTTTTTGAACAAGCTGGCCTGGTCTGACGGGATGGGGTTGGGTTTTTTATAATTAGTTTTAATTTTTAATATGTATTAATTACGGGCATAGTTGTTTAATCACTTTTTAATTTTTGTATTCTGTTTTTTATTATGTATTGCCCTGTTCACCGCCCTGAGTCCTTCGGGAGAAGGGCGGTATACAAATTAAATTATTAAATTAAATTAAATTAAATTAAATTAATTCTAGGTAAAAATAAGGTAAAAATAATAATCTCTCTCTTTTATAATTATGGTAAGGCTGAGCAAATACTTTGTGAATCACAAATGCCAGCAACATCACACACCCATATACTATATGATCCAGAATGGTAACATACTACAGAGGGAGACTGTTTCCTTGCAGTTGTGAAGGCTACAACATCCATTCATAGTAGATGCTTGGTTAGCAAACATGAGTATTAGATTTAGGTCACCTTTGAATGCCCATAAAAGTTTTAAGGAGTTTAAAGGCACCTTTAAAGCTGTGCTTGGCCACCCAACCATGCAAAGTGTGTATTCAAGTAATTTTAAGCTGTGCTTGAGGATGCAAAACAGTGCGCGCACTATTCTTGTTCAGGATTCCTGTGGGGGAAAAGAAGCCGATGGCGAGAAGAAAAGTTCAGAACAACAGAACAGAATAACATGAGTTGGAAGGGACCTTGGAGGCCATCTAGTCCAACCCCCTGCTCAGAAAGGAAACCCTATACCATTTCAGACAAATGGTTGTCCAATCTCTTCTTAAAAACTTCCAGTGTTGGAGCATTCACCGCTTCTGGTTTAATTGTTCTGTCAGGAAGTTTCTCCTTAGTTCTAGGTTGCTTCTCTCCTTGACTAGTTTCCATCCGTTGCTTCTTGTCCTGCTTTCAGGTGCTTTGGAGAATAGCTTGACTCCCTCTTCTTTGTGGCAACCTCCTGCAACAATTGTTCAAGGCAGAAGTACTTGTTTTATTTATTAAACATCTATGTTTTCTATGCTACCCATCTCCCCTAGGTCACTGAGCAGCTTACAGATTATAAAAAAAACCAATGGTTATAAGCAATTAAGATATTAAAACTATCCAATTTAAAATTTTAACCTTGTAGGAAAAACCAGGACTAGGAGACAGATGGTGGAAGGGGGGGGGGCAGAAATCGTCTTACCTCGTCAACCACCTCCAGCAGTGAGCACTCCCCCTCAGGACCCCAAGCCAATCAGCAAAATCAAGTTTTGAAAACTTTTCAAAAGATCAAAATTGTGGGGCCCGTTCTCACCTCTGGTGGTGGAATGTTCCACAGATACGGGGCCACAGCAGGAAAGGCTCTTCTCTTTGACCCTGCCCGTCAGAATTCCTTAGCACAGGGCTTTTCAACCTTTTCACCCATTGTACCACTTTTACGATATGGCGACATTCGAGTACCACCAGTCGCCTAGCAAGGTGTCAAAAAAAAGAGGAAAAAAGTGATGAAGTACAGGTAGTCCTCGACTTACAACAGTTCGCTTAGTGACTGTTCGAAGTTACAATGGCACTGAAAAAAGTGCCTCCCAAGCCACAGCCGAGCAAGACACCTGCCTGCCCGCCCGGTGGCACTCTTTCTCCTGTCCAAGGTTTTCATTGTTATGAGCGTTTCTGTTGAGGATTGGCAGCGGGGGTGGGGTGAGGGGGGTGTTTGGTTTTTATTCTCCCCGTCTGCTGGGTGGTTGCAGCAGGTTTTGGTCACTTCACATGACCCTGGGACACTGTCACCATCATAAATATGAATCAATTGCCAAGCATCTGAATGTAAATAACAAGACCCTGGAGATGCTGCAACATTCCAGCTGATCGGCGCTTCTTCTGAGCTCAACGGAAGCACCAGGATCAGCGCCGAGTTCCAGCTGGAGCCTGGTGCTGATCCTGGTGTTTCCGCTGAGCCCTGACAGCCCTGCAGCTCCAGCCATCTCTTGCTCAGGCTTGTGAGGTGCTGCCGCCGGTTCAGCTCATTCCCCTCCCCCACTACCACTTTTCTAGGGTGGTTGCATGCTACCTGCCAGGTGCCAATGTACCACAGGTGGTACCCGTACCACTGGTTGAAAAGCCCTGCCTTAGCAGATGACATCTGTAGCAGGCCTCTTCCACTGGCAGAAATGGGGCGGCTAGTCTCATTGGGGTGAGAAGGCTCCTCATATCCCAGACCCATATTGTATAGTGTAGGGGTAGGCAACCTCGGCTCTTTTATGACTCATGGACTTCAACTCCCAGAATTTCTGACTCAGCATAGCTGACTCGGGAATTCTGGGAGTTGAAGTCCATGAGTCATAAAAGAGCTGAGGTTGCCTACCCCCGTTATAGTGCTTTAAAGGCAATACTGTAACCAACATCTTGAATTGGACCCAGAAGCAAACTAGCAACTAATGCAGCTTGTGCAACAGCCATGTTATACGTGTCACCCTAAGGGTCCCGAGAAATGTCCATGCTGCTGCATTCTGCACCAGCTGTAGCTTTCAAATACTCTTCAAGCATAGCCCCACGTACAGTGTGTTGCAGTAATCCAGCTGAGAGATGACTAGGGCATGAGTGACGGTGCACAGGGCCTCACAATCCAGGTAAGCAGAATAAATATGAGGGAAGAGTTTAACACTCCCTTTATACTTTACTTTCAGTTGTTGACCCTCTGCTCCACTAGATGATGTTATTGGAATTCACATAACTTATATACCATCATGCTGTCCTCTCATAGTATGTACATTATTATTATAATAATCCTCTGTTTTCAACTGTAATGGAACCTGTTACTCATGTCCTAAAATGGGTCAGTCATGTGACGGACCTGATTTTATGACTGTTTTTGTAGTAGTTGTTAAGCAAACCTAGCAGTCATAAAGTACCCACCCTAGTCATTAAGCAAATGCCATGGTCGTTAAGTGAACCAATGGCTTGCTATGGGTGCAGTTTTGCCAAAAAGCCGAAGTAAATGCCAGCTTTCTGCAAAAGCATTGTACAACGCGGGTCACGTGACCAAAGGAGTGGAGGGCGACTATCAGAACTTCAAATCCAGGATGTAAGGCAGGTTTCTCATCGTAACTTGAGGATCTCTATAATTAAATCAAAATCAATGTGGGAAGGTCACAGCACTGTACACCAATTCATATGCAGCTACTAAAACTAAGGAGGGCTGATGTTTAGATCTTCTTTTTCCAAAGGAAAATGATCCTGCTGTGATAGTGTAAGATACTTTCCAGCTGCAGAGAAGAGCAGCCAGTTCTGGGTTGCAGAGGCCTAAAGTTTCTCATGTATTGCATTTAAACCCACAAGGCATTTTGGAGTGGGGAAATCATAGTCCAAAGTATCTTGGGAAAATGCAATAGATTCTCTGAAACGGAACCACCTTCCTCTTTCTTGTTACTGTTTCTGACTTATTCCTCTCTGACAACACACCTAGGGAGTGAGTGGCAAACACATTCCATTGCTCTAAAAATACAAGCTATAAATTACAGCAACAGCAACAACCCAATGCTCTAAGAATGCATCCAGTGGCTTATTGTTTGCTTTCTAAAGGGAAGGTTTTTTTAAAAAAAATCCCAGTAAAGCCACATCATACATAGTTACAGCCTGCTTCTCAGAAAATAAAATAAAATTTGCTTGCAACATACACACATACACACATACACACACACACACACACAAGCACACACAGACACACACACACACACACACACACACACATACACACACACACACACAGAGAGAGAGAGAGAGAGAGAGAGAGAGAGGATCACATTGATTGCACTGTCTGTGTGTTTTGCAAGCAGATGCCTTGTGAGTTTCCAATATTAATCTGAACTTGTCCTCTACTTTTTAACCGTATAAAAGCACTATTTTGCATGCATAAACATCCCACTCCTTGAAATCCGTATTCTAAAATTTGGCATTATTAAGTCTTGGTTTTTTTTGTTTTTTGTTTTGCTTCCAGGCTTGTAAGGGATGAAAAGATTAAAGGTTATGATAACCTGTGGAAGATTGAAGCCTTTGGCAATGATGACTATTTTGGCTTTCAAAGAATCAGATTTTTTTTTATGGTGGGGGAACTGACCTAAGTACGGTCAACCGAAGACTTTTCACTGCCTCAGACAAACAGTACTATGGACCTCTCTTTTCCATGTTTTGAAACCTACCTGACTGGGGGAAAAACCCAGAGGCTTGTTGTCATATAAAGCTCAGGCTAGCTTAAAATGAAGCATTTTAATCCAATGTTTGCATGTTTTCTCTTTTTAATGCAAAAGTCCAAGTCCAACGTGAAGGACTAATTATTAAGTTGATTTATTGCTATAAAGCCTATGCACAGGAATCTCAATTAAGTGGTTAGCATCTCCTTGGACTTAGATAAGGGTCAACAGAATTCAAGTGTGTGTGTGTGTGTGTGTGTGTGTGTGTGTGTGTGTGTGTGTGTGTATTGGCTTGGTTTGCTTGTGACTACATAGGGATTCTAGGATGATCCCTCTATTAACTCCGTCCCAGGTTCTGCCACTCTTCTACATTCCACTTGGTATTGCTGGTAATATTAACAGAGTAATGAGCATAAAATCTGGATTATATTTAGCATCTGTTCAGCGTATTTCATATCTAAGGGTTTTTGGAGAATACCTGGGGAAGACAGAGAAAGGAAGAGGAGAAGGGATCCAGGTTTATTTGGAATAGATGTAGTGAAATAAATGGGAAATTAATAATGATGAATTAAAGGTCCATTAACTGATTTGTTATATTGTGTAGTATTATTCAAGGCCAGAAAAGTTTATAAAGGGCAAACAGATGAACCCTTTGTATTCCAGGAGCTTGCAGATTAAAATTTGATATAGTAGACTAAAAAAGTAGAGTCAATGAGAAAGAGAGAAAGTGCTATTTCAGTTGCAAGTTGCAAGGCATAGATATCAAGTTAATTTTCTTAGAGTAGAACATGAGAATGTTTGAATCCTATTTTCTGTTTTCTACTCTGCCAGTAAGTTTCTCTTTGCAATTTTATTTCACTTTATTCAGAAACCAATTTTTCACCAAGTGACATTTTTGAAATTTTATTGTTCTACTTGTAAGCAGTTACTTTAGTCATAAAACACATCTCCATCTAAGGTTGCTTATAATATTTCATGCCAAAATTGTGTGGTAAGTTCAAGCTCTTCTTAGTTCCTAAAAGAAATAGAAAGGGAGATCCCGATAAATCAGAACTGTTGGCCCCTTTTCCATTGTCCCCTATAAAATAAAGGATATGTAACGCAAGACAATATTTTTTATAAACCCTTGTCAATTTTATCTTTGTAAAAGAACACGACTGCATTCATGGTCAAGTCAAGTCAAAAAATGGTTGCTCTGTTTATTTGTCCCTTCTGAATCAGATTCTCTTTTATTTTATTTTTTGCCAATCCTCTGTTATTTTTTAAATAAATTTTTATTTTACAAAACACCATTGCAAATTGAACATGATTGGAAAAACTGGAAACAAAGTAGGTATAGCTGCTAATGAGGACACTAGAATTAAACATGCCCCAGAAATTCATGTTGTATCAATTAGAACTCTCCACGGTTAGGGTCATCCATCAGGGAAATGCCAAGGATGCTAAATCAGTAGAATTGTACAACACAGAATCAGCCCTGTTTCCCCAAAACTTGACTGCTGGAGGTAGGCAACATCTGGACTGCTAGCTTTGTGTGAAAGCTCCCATCATCCCTCATCCCTAAAGCCAATAGTTCCAAAACATCTGGAAGATCACATCTTGCCTATTCCTGCAGGAGCCGATGCTGTTACCTCCTAATGTTGAAGATTTAAATGCTAGTCTGATTGCCTTTTGAAAACAGATAGTCCTCGACTTACGACCTCAATTAAGACCCAAATTTCTGTTGATAAGCAAGATAGTTGTTAAGTGAGCCGTGCCCAATTTTGTGAACTTTTTGTCATGGTTGTTAAGTAAATCCAGCTTTCTGCATTGACTCTGCTTGCCGGAAGCCAGCTGGAAAGGTTGAAAATGGCGATCAGGACACTGCAAACATTGTAAATACATTCCAGTTGCCAAGGTCACTTTTTATCACATGACCATGAGGATGATACTTCAGTGTAAGTACAAGGACTGGTTGTAGGTCACTTTTTTCAGTCCTGTTGTAACTTTGAACAGTCACTAAACAAATGGTTGTAAATCGGGAACTATCTGCATGGAAAGTGGGAAGGCGCCATCATACCTTGTCCTTTGTTTCGAAAAGCAAAATGCCTTGACAGGCCTGCACAACTTACCTGGAACAAATGGTCCAGAGACATTATCAGGAAGAAAGAGTTAAATATATTGTTCCTTAATTTATCGACTTTAAATGACAGTTTTTAAAGAATGCTTTGGAGAAAAGCCGCAGTTGTCAAACTAACCTTGCATGTAGTTACAATGTAAGGTGCAGTTTGACCCAGGGAAAAAAAAATATCACAGCCAGTCAAGAGCCTGCTTGCTAGCTTTCATTCCTAATTCTGAAGAAAATACAAAACCATAGACTTCCCCTTGGATGAGACAGAATGGCACCAGCCCTTGTGTAGCCCAATTTAATCAGTATAAGGCTAGTACTAATGGCCTTTTGTTTTGATATCAAGTAATTAGGAAGGATCAAAGGAGCTTTTTCAGAGCTGTCTTTTCTAATATTGGACAGGAAGTTTTATATCATAGTTTTCAAAGCAGCTCCTATTGCAAGTTTGCTAAACTAGCTTTGAAAAATCTGTCAGAAGGGCCATTTTCTGAAATGATGCTTTAATCCCATAAGCTTGAAGATAATGTACTGTATCTTCTTCCTCAACAATGCAATTTTGTCCAATGTGGTGTCTTTCAGGTAAATTTGGGGTTTAGCTTCCCTGATTCCCAATCAGCACATAAAAAGAACTGTGGTGGTTGTAGTGCACACATACCTGGAAGGCACTTGACAGAAGAACACTGCACTGGAATAATTTACAAAAAAAAAACAACCTCAAAAGGATCTTAAGTCCATCTGATCCGGCAAGTTTCTACTGAAAGTTGCTATACTTTTGAAGTTTATTGATATCAACATTTGCAAACACATCAAGTTTTTAAGAACAGTATTATTTGGCTGCTCAAGTTTTTAAGAACAATATTATTGGGCTGCTATGGGATCTGCATAGGACCCAGTCATGAAACCCAACTTGTTCACACACATCTTAATTATCATAGCCACTGTTATCTTTATAGCTCTTGTCCTAATTTAGCATGACAGTCTTTTGATAAACTCATAGTCAAGTCAATGTAAATTTCAGAACTATATCCACAGTGTGCTGACAAAGGAGTCTTGGAGAGAAATAGCTTGCAACAAGTCTGCAGCTTTTTCTTAACACTGCAGCATTACGCTCCCTAGAGAATTCTGGGAGTTGAAGTCCACACATCTTAAAGTTGGTGACATTGAGAAACGCTGATCTTATAGGATGCTTTGCTCTTAGAACTGGCATCAGCTGTTCGGAGCGTTAGGCCAGGCAGCCAGATTCTTGTCACAAATTAAAAGGTGCTTTGCATACATACATAATAAATGCTTGACATAAAAATCAAAACATTGCCGCAGCAGGGTGAGGAAACGGAGGCGAAAGTATGTTCATGCAAAATGTCACTTTCCGGTGCAGATCTACTGTAATCCAGGTGTCCTCTTGTTTAAGATTTCACTTCATAGGCAGACTTCATAGAAAAAGGGCTTATTGCCTGTTTCAGATATTACAAGTTCATCCCATTCTTCCTGCAGTAACTCAATCCTTTGTAACCCAAGCTAATGGAAGAATGGAAGCTGACAGATGATAGATGTATTTATTTATTTTAGAACGTACAATAACTCCTGCGTGGAGCGCTATAGTTACATTCAGGTGACTCTACTTCTGGTTGACTTGGAAACTTCTCACAGAGTTTCCAGGTCAACCAGAAGGACTGGGTGGCTTTGGGGTTGGGGTGGGAACTGGTAGGGCCAGAATGTACTTCTCAGTCAGCCTCCGTGCTTAGGTCTGTTGAATGGCTGCACAGGACAGAGACGGTTCTGGAAAATAACGGCTGTAATAATGCGAAGCTTATGTGAAACTACAAGGTGGGGGAAATCTGCTTGCATTGCAGTATTTTAATATAAAATAGTTTCACTTCCAAAATTTTTGTAGGTGACTGCTTTAATCCTAAATGTTTTTGGATGATAGAGTTTTGTTTCATATGTTTAGAGATGGTGATGTTGCTACTGCTGCGGGTGAAGATAATGATGATATATTGCCTTGGAAGAAGATAGGTTTGATTTTAAAATTGGAGGAAGAAACATCAATAACGTGTGCTCTGCTGATGACACTACCTAGCTGAAAATGCAAATGATCTGGAAGCTCTAGTGAAAACCAAGAAGAACAGTGGAAAAAATAAGACTAAGATTCAGTACTGTATAAAGATCAGAATTGTGCAGGTAATGGTTTTCCCTGTAACACTGTGGAGAAATAAAAACGGGACCTTGAAGAGGCAGAATAGAAGAAATATAGATATCTTTGAACTTTGGTGTTTTAATATCATGGATAGTCAAGGAAACAGATGACTCATAGAACAAATCAATCCAGAATATTCATTCAAAGCAGAAATGAAAAATAAACTTTCGACGCATGCAAAGACTGAGCTTTCTTGAGAAATCTATAAAGCTAGGAAAGGAGGAATGGAAAGAAGAGCAACCAGCAGCAGAGTGGATGGACTTAATTATAGTGATGATGGATTCACTTGTAATAAAAAGTCTATCTATATTCTGAGCTACTAAGAGTTGACACCAACTTGATGGCACATAATGAAATAGTCAATCAATCAATTATTAAGTAACAGATTGTCATGTGACAAAGGCCTTGCTGCCTAAACAAAATAGCAACACCAATCTAATGGAATAAACAGTGCAACCCAAAAGAATTTCCCTGTTAATCGTTTTAATGTCCAAGCTCTCCATTAAAGTGGCATAGTTTGTGGTTTTATACGAAGGGAAGATATTTATAGACAAGATCATTTGTAAGCTATATTGCAGTTACATGGACATTCTTATTGGGTACACGCTGAAAAGGAACATATAATGCAGGGGTGTCAAACTCAATTTCATTGAGGGCCACATCAGCATTGCAGTTGCCCTCAGGGGGCTGGGTGGGTATGGCCTGGGTGGGCGTGGCCTACTGGGTGGGCGTGGCTAGAGTGCGTATGGCCTACTGGGTGGGCGTGGCCAGCTCTACATCGTTCGCATCAAGGGTGCCTATGGGGGCCTGGGCAGGAGTGGGACAGATCTGAGGGTCTCTGACAGGAGGAGAGTCTCTGGGCCAGGGCCAAGGCAGTGGGGGCCGTTCCCTCACTGTTTCCAGGATGGCTTCGTAGGCCGCATGGAACCACTTCGCGGGCCGGATCTGGCCCCCGGGCCTTGTGTTTGACATGTCTGATATAATGCATTTAGCCAATTCTCAGATCAAATCCACAATTATTTATTTTGCACGCAGATACCAAGTTCTTACCAAAGTTTTTATTCAGGTTCTCTGTGATTTATCATTCGTAAACAGGGAGGGCCTGACTTGCATGCCATTCTGAAGACATTCTTTAAATAGAAATAAGCTTGGGAAACTCAACCAACCTTTCTGGTTGGCTCAGTCCAAGTCAGCCCTTCCTTTAAACAGCCAAGCTAAAATAAACACAACTAAAGTTAAAACAGCCACCTGTATTCTTGATTTCTCATGACTCAGAGCAATACAAGGCGAGATCACTGTGGCAGCTTATATTAAATATTACACAAGCCATCTGAACTCAGTGGCTCAGGTAGTCTGCAATTCTTTGGCTCAGGAAGCTGGACTGTTGTTTTAGGTTGGTCTGGCATTGGTCAAACAAGCATGCTGGATCTGCATATTTTTAATTTAAAAGCACAGTTTGTGTTTTTCATTAATCTAGGATGCAGATCATGCTTGTATCGTAAGAAGAATTGCACTTATGTTTAAGCTTATTCTACATGCATATTTACATGCTTACAGTACATACATATCTGCTACATTATTTCCTTTAGGGACAAGCAATCTTATGCAAAGAGCAGAAAGTAGCTAAGGCAAAGAAATTAAAGACACGAGAAGAAAGAAAACTAAATCCAGCTAAACAAAGTTTACAACAACTGTCCTTGCTAGACTTCCCCATGCCTTCCTACTTTTTGCAAACCATTCTTCTTTCTACCCATTACTTCATATATTGCTTTTTATTCTCCAAACGTCTCTCTGTCACGGGATTTCATCAACTCCATCCAAATGTGTGTATTGCTTGGGAGCTGCCATGGGTTGTGCTGTATAAGAAAGGCAGCTTACAAATCTCTTAAATTAATAAGTAGTATCATTCCAGCCAAAGAGGAAAGATAGTACAGTATAAATAGCAGTGTGCCCAACAGTGTCTACAGAGGGGAGGGTGTCAAAATCAATATATGTGATGATGGGATATTATTTAGCAAACCTCATTGTATCTCCAAATCACCTGGCATTCAAATATTAGGCAAAGTCTGGCAGCAGCTCTTCAGATTAACAGATTTTGTCAAAAGGCATAAAGCTTTGCTGTCTGAAAAGGTACTACTAGATTTCTTCTGATTTTTGGCTGCCACATATTAACACAATTGTCCGCCCACAATGCCTAGTATTCAAATATGACCATTCTGGTATTCATCAGGCCACTGTCTGGCTGTTCATATATGCACACTTTTCAAAATATAAAAAAAAACCATAGAAAAATGATAGTAAAAATGGTCCAGGCTGGAATGATTGCTGTACATCAGGGGTCTTCAAACTCGGCCCTTTTATGACTCATGGACTTCAACTCCCAGAATTCCTCAGCCAGCATGCCTGGCTGAGAAATTCTGGGAGTTGAAGTCCATGAGTCATAAAAGGGCCGAGTTTGAAGACCCATGCTGTACATCATTCTTCCTAACAGACCCAATAACTGAACACAAAATCTTACTTAAACAATGTGCTGAAAAGAGAAATACATTTTTCCATTCGTTTAAACCCTTATTTAAATTGGGCCTCTGATGTTCTATTTTCATTGCCAGTATTTTGCATATTACTACTCAAATAGTGGGTGCCTTTTGTAATAATAATTCATATTGCTGTGTCTTTTAAACATGTGCATAAAACTGGGCATCATTTATATTATTTTATTCATTCCATTTCTGTAGCCACGCATCTCAAACAAGTGACTCTGGACAGCAAACAATTAAAACAGTTCCAATATAGTACAAAATTAAATGCACATGGCAACTGAGAAAAATCAGAATCATAGATGTTGATATAGCCAGGAAACGGGGCTCTTCACACACTTGGGGATCCAGACTTAGGTACAAAACCAAGTCTTAAAGGTTTCATAAAAGGCCAGCAGAGTCATCCTCAACTTTGAAAAGACAATGTCCCAGAAGGCAGGGCTATGACAGAGAAGACCCATCTTCTAGCTGACATACGCAGGATACCCAATCTGCCAGGCCAAATTGGATGTTTTTCTTAACAACTGGCGACAAAAATAAAGAAAATGTATTCTGTTGCGATTTTTATAGTTTTTTTAAAACTGTTGTTCTATGAGCTTCCCAAAATTATTGTCAGGACCCACCTCAATCCACGTCTTAGGAAAACAAAAACTCTTGGAGTCAGTTCTAGTCCAAAAGGAATTTTTATTAGGACATACTTGGTTGTGGAAATACAAGACAGGACTTAGTATTGTTTTACAAATTGAAACTTTATAAAGGGTTCCCGGTTCAACCCCCCTTCCCTCAACCCCATTTGGTCAGCCCCCATCATTTTACTTCATGTCATCCCTTTCATGGGAAAAAAGGAACTTTGAATCTTTATGGTTATTGCCTTCTTCCTCTACAGAATTAAATGAAGACACAGGCCAGATGCCTTCTTTTCTAACCCTCCCTTTTGTTCCCCCAGTTCAAAAGGTTTCCCTTGGTCTTTGAAATAACCTAAGGCAGGCTGAATCCACATGCGCTCCTCCTTCCTTGGGAGATGGCAGAATCCATGGGGGGGGGGGGATAATGTTTTAAACATACATTTATGAATGTGATATAAATGGATTCTGACAATTATGGAACGTAAGATGGGTGGCTATGTATGTTTTTTAAATAAATAATAAAAAGTCAAAGTCAGAGATTGGCAGTCAAGAGCACTGATGTATCTCCTTTGGCATTCGACAAACTCTGCTTCTCTTTCTCTTTCTGAAAGATTATTTTTCATTAAAATGATGGATGGAAGGAATAAAAGTTAGGAAGCCAAAGTGCTATAAAGCCAAGCAGCATCCTCTAGCATCACTTTAACTTCCAGGAGGGCCTCTCACACTCCCATTGTTTAGTGTTAGAAAATAAAGATGGTGAGAGGGCTGTAACCACAGATCTTTGGAAATGCACCCACCTGCCTGCTGAAAAAGGACAAAAGAATAACGGGGTGATGGAAAAGTTAGCACAGCTGTCTTCAGTGCATGACTGAAGAAATCAAGATGGTGGTCATGTAGCGTGGTCAAAGCTCTCCCCCTCCATTTTTGGTGTCCCTCAAATTTCAGTTATTTCTAATGCCTATAATCCTGTCTCCATATTTCATATGGATTCGCACATTTCACCAGGCCATCCCACTTTGTTCAATTTTTGTTATTGATTCAGTGTATTGAACTTAGCTGGCCATTTATAAATTGTGGCGTGGTATTATCAAGTTTGGTAAACCCAGCAAATTGTGGCTTATTCAGGACAAACGATGGGAAAAAAAGAGTACAGCACAGTGTGCAGTCCTACTTGTTATTTAAAAAAAGTGTGGAAAGGCAAACTCTGGGGCTTCCCTCTTCTACCTTGATAAGAACTCAGAAAAGTGGGCACTTTTTCATACTAGTTTGATTACTAAGCTATGCCCTATACCAGGGGTGGTGAACCTATGGCACGCGTGCCCCAGGTGGCACATGGAGGCATCCCTGTGGGCACACACACCATCACCCCGAGCAAACGGGGAAATGTGCGAATGCACGGCGGAGAGAGAGCCTGAAGGGAACTGAAGAGAAAGCTTGGAGCGAATGGGGGGGGGGAATGTGTGAATGCATGGAAGAGAAAGAGCCTGGAGGGAACAGAAGAGCTTGGAGCAAACAGGGGGAATATGCAAATGCATGGAGGAGAGAGAGCCTGGAGGGAACGGAAGAGAAAGCTTGGAGTGAATGGGGGGGATGGTAAATGTGTGAAAGCATGGAAGAGAAAGAGCCTGGAGGGAACCATAGAGAGAGCTTGTACAGAGCAGAAAGTATTCATTCACACTTCCCGCCCCTCCCCCACCTTTGCTCCAAGCTGTTTCTGCTCCCTTCATTCACACTTCCTGGGCAAAGAGGGGGAGGGAAGGAAGGAAGGAAGGAAGGAAGGAAGGAAGGAAGGAAGGAAGGAAGGAAGGAAGGAAGGAAGGAAGGAAGGGAGGGAGGGAGGGAGGGACAGTGAGAGGAAGGAAGGAAGGAAGAGACAATGAGAAGGAAGGAAGGAGATGGGAATGAGAAGGAGAGAGGCACATGACCCCTGGGGATGCTGCAATGGTCATAAGTGAAAAATGGCCATAAGCCACTTTATTCATTGCCTTTGTAACTTCAAACAGTCACTGTTGTAAGTCAGGGACTACTGTACTTTATCACTTTTTTCCCCTTTTTGCAGGGGTGGGTCATCAAGTTTTTGACACCTTGCTAAGCGACTGGAAAAGCTCTGAGTTAGAGTACTTGGATTGCAGCTGCTTTCTTGCAGGTATGTGGAATGGCGTGGGACCCACAGGTTTTGCAAAGTTAAGTGAGGAACTTGGTTACAACTTATTAGGAAAGATAAAATAGACAACCAAGAATGCTTTATTGACCATTCTTTGTCCAGATTTTATATCATTTGCATCTGCTAGTACAGGCATTCTGCTTTCAGATTTCTGTTATTTTCAGCATCTGGTAAAATGAATGAGTACTTTTCCAACAACCTGTAAAATCCAAGACACAGTGCTTTCATTGTTTAATTCCCCCCTCATACAGTAGTGGCCAAAATTGTGGAAACCTTTTGGGAAAAGTGTACAGTAGAAATGTCACCTTTGGTTAAGTTTCCACCAATTTTTCCTTGTAATTTCTTTATAACCGTAGCCTTGTTCACTTAATAATACTATTTTACATCGCTTTCTGGGCAACCAGTCAACTCTTTGCACCATTACTTTAATTTTATTACATTTTACAAACTCAATGAAAGAACACAAAAAACACAACCAACTTGATAGTGATCACATAACACACTGACAAATGTCCTCCTCTCAGCTTCCATACATGACAATAATTGAATCCTACTGTGATCTGATTGGCTTTATTGCCAAAACAAGATGAGGAGCCTCCTGCCCACTGTCCTACCCGCCAGAGACCCCCTGGATCTCCCGCAACCCTGCCCGGCCCCCACAGGCATCCCTCCTCAGGAGCAACACCGAGGTGGCCATGCCCACCCATGCTGCCATGACTACCATAGCCACGCCCACTCAGTGGACCACGCCCACCTGACACCCGGCGATGCATAAGTGGGTTTTGGGTTGCAGTTTGGGCACTCAGTCTCTAAATGGTTCGCCACCACTGCCCTATATTGATGTTTTTAATTGTTCTTGCTAACACAGTTGCTCTCTCTTTGGGGAGAATCAAGCATGGATCCAATCTGGGTTGGTTACTGGGACCAGAGGTTTAGTCTTCCAAGCTTTCAGACTTGTGCTGGAGCCCATCCTCAGAGAACTTCCCTCCACCAGAATGTACATGTATAGAGAAAAGTTCCCGGAAGATGGGCTCCAGCACGGATCTGAAAACTTGGAAGACTAAACCTCTGGTCCTGGTGACTGACCCAAATTGTGTTCTGCAACATTATTTTGGGACACATATATTTGCCTTCATTCATGGAATCAAGCATGCTTTGATGAACTAACAGGACACATCTTCAATGCTGTGGCTGCTCTCTAGCCTAGAAAAGTCTTATTCACTTATTTGACATCATCTTGAGATGCCTCAGAATTTCCATTCATGACTCAGATGTTACATTATTCCTGTTTACAAACTAGCTTCCAAAACTTTCCACAAAGGTTGCTTTATTCTGGGATAAGGAAATCACCAGTACGAAGCGATATTTACTTTCAACTGTTAAATACAATATATGTATGGTAGTGGCCAATGGCCATGCTCAATGTGCCCCATTCGGCTCTTTTGGCGACCCAAACTGTTTTCTGCAAACAAAAGAACAAAAGCATCACAGCAACTTGCATGTCTTGAAGGATACCCAGAGGACAGGCAGGTGCTGAAGAGGAGGTCCAGGTGTGGATTTCAACTCCACATTTATCACCCAGTGAATTTGCAAGCTGTGTTTATTTATAAATTTGCCTCTCAGATTGCGGAAGATTTTGAATAGCATATCGTTGTATTTTGCATATTTTTCCTCTCCTGACATCCATGGAAAGTTGGTGGCATTTTTGTTTGTTCTTACGGAGGTTTCTCTCTCAAAATGAAGAGCAGAGGTTGGATGACACACAAGCAGCTGTATCACCAGTTGCATTTCTGAAATGAGTAATAGAAGGCTAAAATCTATCCTGTCTTAGAATAGAATAGAGCTGGAAGGGATCTTGGAGGTCTTCTAGTCCAACCCCCTGCTCAAGCAGGAGACAATATACCATTTCAGACAAGTGGCTGTCCAGTCTCTTCTTAAAAATCCTCCAGTGATGAAGCAGCCACAGCTTCTGAAGGCAAGCTGTTCCACTGGTTAATTGTTCTCACTGTTAGGAAGTTTCTCCTTAAATCTAGGTTTCTTCTCTCCTTGATTAGTTTCCATCCATTGTTTCTGCTCTTGCCTTCTGGTGCTTTGGGAAAATAGGTTGACCCCCCCCCTTCTTCTTTGTGGCAGCCCCTCAAATATTGGAATACTGCTATCATGTCATCCCTGGTACTTCTTTTCTCTAGACTGGCCATACCCAATTCCTGCAACCGTTTTTCATATGTTTTAGTCTCCAGGCCTTTGATCATCTTAGGTGCTCTTCTCTGAATTTTTTCCAAAGTCTCAACATCCTTTTTGTAATGTGGTGACCAAAACTGGATGCAGAATTCCAGGTGTGACCTTACTAAGGTTCTATAAAGAGGTACTAACTCTTCTTAATCTTAATCTCAGTTTTAGCCTGATACCAATTTATTAGCATTTTTGACTGGGTTTTGAACATTAGATTGGATTAGACAAATATTGCTGCTTTTAAAATGTAAAATTATTTACATTTGATAATTTATTATCTGGTAGATTAAATTAAGAGAAGAACATTTTATGAATGTTGGGGTTTTTCCTAGTATGTTGCCTATTAGTATTTTAAATTATTTTATATATTGGTGTTATTTGTTATAACATATAGAGAGATGATTTTATTGTTAATATCTAAAAGAAATACTAAAAGAAAGTTGGAAGTCATGTGTGTAATATTTGTTTGATGCATGTTTTTGTCACTTTTAATTGGCTTTGTTATTCTCTTTCCTTTTTCCCTTTATGTTATGGGTAGTTTGTATTTTAATGTTTGATATTAGAATCTAATAAAAAATATTATAGAAATGATACCCACTCATCAGCCAAGAAAAATAACAACAACAACTTTATTGATTAGCCCTTGGGCCATATCAAAGTGCAAAGTTCCAGCAACAAACTGTCACCAAAACTTGATAAAAGCAATCCAAAATGGAATTTGATAAAATACAATTTAAAATGGAATTAAAATAAAATACAATTTAAGATGAAATAGTAATAAAATACAAATTTAAGATATAGATAAAATATGATAACATTATATTTCGGAGTCGCCCTTGCAATCTACCCCAATCAGTCCCACATATGCAGATCTTAACCGGATCATTTTGTTTAAATACTGTGCTACGTTAAATGTTATTTTCAAGTTCTGACCGGACATAAGATAAATTATTTTGATATGGGGATCCCAATGGGTCATTTGTTTGGTATATAGACCAAGATACCTGTCTCTCACCCTCTTATACAGACAAGCCAAGAAAAATAAAAAAATCACTTTGAGAAAGATGACAGAGTTTGAAAAGCTTACATAAAGCTAAGGACATATTCACAAATTGTTGCTGAAATATGAAAAATGGATGAATAATTTGAGAGATGTAATTATACTGAACCAATGGAAAGGCTATGAAAACGAATTAATAATGTTTATTCCAAACTACAATTTAATTTGTACAAAATGTTCTATAGATGGTAGATAGCCTTCTCTGCAACAGCTAAGGTAGATAAAGCATTTAACAATTGTTGGAAATGCCATAACAAAGAAAGAACATTTTACCACATGTAAGTCATGCAAAGCAAAAAACAAAAACAAGCTCCAACATATTTGAAAGAATTGCATCAAACATCCAAACATTTCTAAAAATAACATTTGAACTGAAATTACAGGCATTATTCCAGAAAACATAAATGAAAAATTACACAAGTTACTAATACATCTGAATCACTGCAAGAACACACCTAGCACCAAATTGTAAAAGAGATACTTGGTCTATTCTCAGACTGGGAGAATAAAATAATAAAATATGCTGTAATGCCAAAATTGAGAGCACTGAATAGATCCCCAACAGAATTTTCACACTGAAATGACTCCCTTATAAATAATATATCAAAAAGCAAGGCAGATTTAGACATTGGAAATATGCTTTTTAGGGCTCAGATAGAAACTAACAACAGTTCCCCATGTTTTGATATAAAGTTCAAGTATCTAACCTATGGTTAGATATGGTTAGTAGTTGATACAAATAGGTGAGAAGAGCTATTGCTAAAATTTGTTTTCCTTTTAAAAAAAATTTAAATTCAACATGTGCAATAATCATAATAAGTGGGGAGAGCTTTGATTGTGGTCACCATCCTGCCTTTTTTGACCTGTGGGCATCTTTGAAAGTCTTTCCCAAATTTTTACTACAATAATTTGCTGACCCAACCAATCTCAGCCCAATCTACTCCCCGCCGCCCCACCCCAAAACATGTTAAAATGGGAAAAGTGGTGCAAATGAAAGGGAGCACATAGAGGAGATAAATCTAATACATAAATAGACAAATAAACAATTCTGTTGAGATAGATTAGTGCAAAACAATGTCGTTCTTTCAAAATCTGAGTTTCCATAGTTACGACTATATCCTTGTCACTTCTTATTATCATTTCTCATCAATCAGAGATTCACAGAAACAAGACCCATTTCATTACGTAAGTACAATCCTGTTTCCTGTACATCAGTATTTTTCCACTTTGGCAACTTTAAGATGTGTGGACTTCAATTCCCAGAATTCCTCAGCTAGGGATGTCTGCATATCTTAAAATTGCCAATGGCTGAGGAAATTTGGGAGTTGAAGTCCACACATCTTAGAGCTGACAACATTAAGAAACATTTACCCTATATAATGAGCCTTGGTGGAGCAGTGGGCTAATGCCTCCTTAAGTAACACCAGCTGCCTGCAATTAGTGCAGGTTCGAGTCCCACCAGGCTCAAGGTTGACTCAGCCTTCCATCCTTCCGAGGTAGGTAAAATGAGGACCCAGATTGTTGGGGGCAATTAAGCTGACTTTGTAAAAATGCCACTTGGGGTGTGTGTGAAAGCCCTAATAAGCAGGCATATACATAGAATGAAGGCTACTGCTAAACTTGTAAGCCGCCCTGAGTCTTCGGAGAAGGGCGGGATATAAATGGAATTAAAATAAAAAATAAATAAATAAAGAGTGACTCTGTTCTGGGGCCTTTACAAGCATTATGCCTCTAGAGTTAACTGTGACTTTATATAGAAAATATAAACCACTAGAGTCTTCTATACTTCAAAACTGACTTGGCCAAAGAAGACTCTGCTTGGGCATGCATCCTGCCTGAAAAAAAAGTCTTCCAGGTGTAATCCTAGGTTTCTACCTTCAATGCCAGCTGGCTGTTGATGAACAGGAATGGCAGGTGCCACAGTCACTGCTTTCTTAATCAAGCTGAACTCCTCATGCCACACCCCAGCCTCCAGTCTGCATCATATCATTTTTATTTTTTTAATTTTATTTTAATTCCATTTATATCCCGCCCTTCTCCAAAGACTCAGGGCGGCTTACAAGCTTAGCAGTAGCCTTCATTCTATGTATATGCCTGCTTGTTAGGACTTTCACACACACCCCAAGCGGCATTATTACAAAGTCAGCTTAATTGCCCCCAACAATCTGGGTCCTCATTTTACCTACCTCGGAAGGATGGAAGGCTGAGTCAACCTTGGGCATGGTGGGATGCGAACCTGCACTAATTGCAGGCAGCTGGTGTTACTTAAGGAGGCATTAGCCCACTGCTCCACCAAGGCTCTAATGTCACAAATGCCAGTCCCATAACCAGTTAAGAATATCAGCGGGGAGTAAAGTGGAGAGAGGAAGGGACGTAGGCATGGCCAAGGATGAACTGGCAAGCTTTAGATTCAGTCTACAAATCACCGCTGTAGAGAATAGTGAGCACTGAAACCCAGGTAGTCCTTGACTTAATAACGACAACTGGGACCAGAATTTCTTTTTTCTTGAGCTGTAGTGGTGCAGTGGTTAGAATGCAGTACTGCAGGCTACTTCTGCTGACTGCTGGCTACCTACAGTTCAGCAGTTCGATTCTCACCGGCTCAAGTTTGATTCAGCCTTCCACCCTTCCGAAGTTGGTAAAATGAGGACACAGATTGTTGGGGGCAATATGCTGTCTCTGTAAACCGCTTAGAAAGGGCTGTAAGGCACTGTGAAGAGGTATATAAGTCTAAGTGCTGTTGCTATTGCTAAGCAATGAATTTGTTAAGTGAGTCACACCTAACTTTACAACCATTTTGCCACCCTTGTTGAGCGAACATTACAGTTGTTAAATGAATCATGTTGGTCATTAAGGAAATCCAGCTCTCCCCATTGACTTTGTTAGTTGGACAAGAGCTGGGAAGGTCACAAGTGGGGATCATACGACCCTGCAAACATTGTAAATGCAGGCCGGTTGCCAGATGCCTGAATTTTGATCGCGTGAGTCTGGGGATGCTTTGAAGATTGTAAGTGTTTGTCCATCATTTTTTTCAGAGCCGTCGTAATGTGAATGTTCACTAAACAAATGGTTGTAAATTGAGGACTACCTGTACATTGTCAGCATTTAAAAAGAAAAATCTTTTAGTGTGGTATAGTTTGCCTGTAAGGACAGTCTCAGAAAATGGATAGGCAGTAAGCTTCTATTCATTATTTGGAGATATTTCTTGTTTTGGATCTAGGTCAGGGATCCCCAACTGCCAGGCCGCAGCCCGTTTGGCACAAGACCACACGAGTGGCAGATGAGTGTGCACCTGCATGCAGCTCCACTTGAATGAGCAGCAGGCACTTGTGATCATACATCATCCATTTGCACGGTGGCAGGCATTTATGCTCATGTATGAAGCTCACACAGGACCATCCCCTTTGCTCCCCACCCCCACCACGCCGGAAAAGTTGGGGACCACTGATTTAGTTAAAGACTGTCCCAAGGCCCAAATTATTCCAACCTCAGAAAATAATCTCTTGTTTTGCTGGATTTACTCATATAGAGTTTTAGCAGCAGAAATATATGCTGATAGAAAAGAAGCATAAATAATTCAAGAAATAACATTTTCTACTTATAATACTTTGACTATTTTTTTTTATTCTTAGTTGTTGGCAGGAACCTCTCTACTGCTTTGTCTGTTTTCTAGGAATGGGCCAACTAAAAATAAAATTAAAAAGCTCAAAAGAGTAGTTCTGAATTTGTCAGAGCTTTAACCAATGAAGTCTTCAAATATGCATGCCTGTCCAGTTATACAGTATCTCATGGGCTTCCTGATTTGTTTCAATGTTTGTATTATTAGTGTAGCTACAGCTTGCCTTTACAACTCTTTTTGAGTTAGAGATTCGATGATATCATTCCCCCAGCTGTGCATTTATTGTATGATAAATATATCTTGCAAAAATGGTTAGCTTGGAAATTGGCTTTGTAGGGACAAAGAAAAGGATAATTGCAGCTGCTGTTGTTGTTAAAACCACACTGCATGGACACAGTGCAAGTTTTATAAAATAAACTTCTGCCAAAAATGGTAAGAGCCTTGGTGGAGCAGTGGGCTAATGCCTCCTTAAGTAACACCAGCTGCCTGCAATTAGTGCAGGTTCGCATCCCACCAGGATCAAGGTTGACTCAGCCTCCCATCCTTCCGAGGTAGGTAAAATGAGGACCCAGATTGTTGGGGGCAATTAAGCTGACTTTGTAATAATGCCGCTTGGGGTGTGTGTGAAAGCCCTAATAAGCAGGCATATACATAGAATGAAGGCTACTGCTAAGCTTGTAAGCCACCCTGAATCTTCGGAGAAGGGCGGGATATAAATGGAATTAAAATTAAAAAAAAATATGTGGAATGAGCATTTGTCACATGTCCTTGAAAAGATGTTATATATACTATTCTCTAGGCAAAAGATGAGTAATTTGTGCCCCTAGCCCTGCTAAGAGCCCCCAAAATCCTGTTTGGTTTAATTGCTGAAAACTAACAACACAGTTGTTGGAATTGCTGGAATTTGGTATGTCTAGTTTAATGAAACCCTTCATGGATTACTGCCTTGTCGTGGTGAAGGGGCTTGTGTAATTCAATGAAGCTATGAGCTGTGCCGTGCAGGGCCACCCAAGACGGACAGGTCATAGCAGAGAGTTCTGACAAAACGTGATCCACTGGAGAAGGAAATAGCAACCCACTCCAGTATCTTTGCCATGAAAACCCTATGGACAGTACCAAAAGGCAAAACAATATGACGCTGGAAGATGAGCCCCTCAGGTCAGAAGGCGTCCAGTATGCTACTGGGGAAGAGCAGAGGGCTACTACTAGTAGCGCCAGAAAGAATGAAGTGACTGGGCCAAAGCCGAAAGGACGCTCAGCTGTGGATGTGTCTGGTGGTGAAAGGAAAGTCCGATGCTGCAAAGATTTTTTCTCCATAGGAGCCTGGAATGTAAGATCCATGAATCAAGGCAAGCTGGACACGGTCAAAAAAGAGATGACAAGACTGAACATCGACATCTTAGGAATCAGCGAACTAAAATGGACAGGAATGGGTGAATTTAATTCAGATGACCATCAGGTATACTACTGCGGGCAAGAATCCCTCAGAAGAAATGGAGTAGCCTTTATAGTCAATAAAAGAGTAGGAGAAGCAATACTGGGATACAATCCCCAAAATGACAGAATGATCTCAGTTCGAATCCAAGGCAAACCATTCAATATCACAGTAGTCCAAGTCTATGTCCCAACCACTGGTGCTGAAGAGGATGAAATTGACTGGAAAATAGGGACCACTACAGTGGGAAGGTAACAGCGTTCCATGCGCCTTTGGCATCTAGTCATGCCGGCCACATGACCACAGAGACATCCTCGGACAAGCGCTGGCTCTTCGGCTTTGAAACTGAGATGAGCACTGGCCCCTAGAGTCGGAAACGACTAGCACGCATGTGCAGGGGAACCTTTACCTTTTTACCTATGAAGCCCTACAGCACCTTATAGAACTAACACCAAAAATGATGTCCTTATCTGTTACATGTTTTGTGCCAGCCCATGGAAGTTCCCCAAATAGGTCATCAGATGGAGCAAAGAGGCTTCTTTGCTCCCCTGCAGCAGCCCCATTGGCGAGAGAGTTTTATGGCTAGGGAGGGGCCGAGACCCCCCATAAATACCTCTGCTCAGGGGCTCCTTCTTTGTTCTGCTTCTCTTTCTATCTTCTCTCTTGCATGCATTCTCTACCATACAAGCATGGATGCTTCCATGCCATATAACTCTTTTTATATAACCTGTCGATGAATAAAGCTTCATAATGACTGCATCTCTGCATTCTGCCTATTTCACTTGGAAGCACCTTAACGTTCCATCGATCTCTTGTGAAAGCTGCTTCACAAGTTGGTAGCAGAGAGGATGGTTAAAGGGAACGCTTCCAAAGCCTGCAACTAATGCCTAGATTTGAAACTGAAATGGATGGCCGGAAATCCCAGATTGTGACCAGGAGTCTTCAATCAAGATCAACAGCTCTAGCCCCTGAAGCAAGCTCCGCTCCAGGTTTGAGCACAGATGGCTTCCTTCTGCACGCCACAGAGGGAAGCTTGGAAGTTTTACAGTCCACCCAAGACTGTCAAGATGCAGCAGAAGCGCTCCGGGCCCAACGCAAGCAACGCGTGGATCAAATGTCTACACCGGAATGCAAGGAACTGCTTCTAAAACTCCTTGAAGTACAGGAGACCCCACAAGCCTCTCCACGAAGGACATCAGTGCAGAAGGACTGTGGATGCCGGGTAAGCCCCCCCTCAGCCACCACGAGGCCCCTCAATATGGCGCCTGCCACCCTGAGTAACCCCGGGACCCCAGGGCTTTCGGCGTGAAATCCCCTGCCTAACTGTGACCTACAGCTTCCTGGGGCAACAGGAAACAAGATGGCTGCGCCCAGGGAGACCGCATGGCCCGGCACAGGAAGCAAGATGGCAGCCCCCTGTGCGCCCACATTTTCTAACAAACAAAGGCCTCAATTAAGTCTGGAGGCCCAGCAACCCCTGGCATCCAGCCGTAGCAACATGCAAACTCCTGGGCTCTCTCCAGCAGAAACCCTCATGACCTATGATGGCAATAAGACTGCTCATTACCCCCCCAAGGCCCCCGACCCTCTCTCCGGGGCCCCCAGCCTTCCTTTCGCCCCCGCCCAGGCACTCTCCTTACTTGGCCTTCGGGGGGGTTGGCCCCCTCCTCCAGCATCGGCTTTAGCCATCCCCAAGGTTTTCAGGGCCAGCGATGGGCTTCTCAAAGCAATCCAAGGCCAGGGGGGCTCCAGGAAGGTTTTCCAGAGTTTTTTCAAAACCAAGTGCCGGCCGGCAATCTTGGGCACCGCCCACCCCCTGATCACATGTTTTCCGAACATGCCCAGTACGGGCTTTTTAACCCAGAAGGGGGGCCATCTGAAAATCAGAGAAATATACCACCAACGCCCACTAGAGGGGTACCTTTACCATTTTTTTCTATGCCAACCTCCCAAATGCTCCAGGAATGGGATAAAACGTTTCTGCTTGCGTCCACGTTGCATCCCAACTTTGAAAAACTGAAAATTGGGGGTGAGAACTACCACAGTTGGAATAGAAATTTACACGTATGTCTATTAAAGGATGGGATTCTTGAAATGGCCCTGAACCCACCACCTTAACCGTGGAGCTCACGAGAAGAGTGGCTTCATAGACAGACTTTTTCTACTCTGATGGCTTCCATCGATGATAATTTGTTCCCTAGCATTCCAGATGGACTCACAGCTTGCGCAGTTTGGCGGTTATTATTCAATTTATTCAACAGCAAGAGCATGGGTTCTCTCACCAGACTCACAACTGAGTTTTACAACACAAGACTCAGGTTTGGGGCCAGCATGGCAGAACATCTTGGAAAATTAAAATCCCTCAGGGCGCAACTAATGTCCAAAAATTACCGAATACCTGAAGAGAACTTGGTCGCAGTTATTGTGGCTTCCCTGGACAAAAGTTGGAACAATTTTATTATTTCCCTGGAAGGGGGCAGGAATGAACCCATGCCTCTGTCCTATCTCGAGGGCAGACTCATTGACGAAGATAGCAGACGTAGACATACGGGAGAATACAACAGAGTCACCAGCCAGCCAGCCAGCAGACGACACCGCAACTCAGAGCAGGTTAATGCTCTACTCAAGTGTTTCACCTTTGGCTCTGAGGGGCACCTCAAGAAGGACTGCCCCCATTTTCAACAAGGCCCCAAGCGTGGTCCCAATCAAGGTAGGGGCAAGGGACAAGGAAGGGGCCGTGGCGGGGCCAAAAGTACTAACAATCTTGTGTCTACCTGTGCCCCCACCACAAGAGCTGATAGCTCCACTGACTTATGGTTACTGGACTCTGGAGCTTCATCTCACATTACTAATGTGAGTCAAGGTTTTAAAAGGTTAAAGAAAATTAACTCATCTGTCAAGGTGGCCAACGGTGATAAAGTTTTAGTTATTGGGGAGGGCACGGTTTCTGTACCCGGGCTTGGAAAAGTTGAAGGTGTCTTACACGCGCCCTCTATTGCCAACAACCTATTGAGCATTATCAAGTTATGTGACGATGACGGGGTGGAAGTTTTATTTCGCAAAGGGGGAGGTCATGTCACCCGGGACCAGAGGGTCATTGGAAATATAGCCATCATAGATGATTTGCCATATTTCTCCCCCTTAGAAGGGGCCTCACAGACAACCCCAAGGCTGCTTAATGACCGCAAGGGTGAAGCGGTTGCATCCAAGCCCCCACAGCAAGGCAGTGTGGATAAGAAATCCCAACCTCAGCTGTCACCTGAAGCACCGCTCAAGGCAACCAAAGCCAAGAGGGTGTCAGTCGGGAAGCCACTCCACGATAAGTGTGCCCATATTTTGCACCGAAGATTAGGTCATGCAAGCTTCCCTGTGGTTAAAAAGACGGGAGAGTTTGCTGAGGGAGTCCAGCTCAAAGATTGTGAGGTATTCCTGGACTGTGCAATCTGTAAGAAGTCAAAGAGGAAGGCTGCGCCTATTCCAAAAACATCACTGCGTAAGACCCAATTCCCATACCAACTAGTTCATGTTGATTTGGTCGGGCCTTTCACACCATCCCTAGGGAAAAGTCAGTATTTTCTCACTGCAGTTGATGATTTTTCATGGTACGGCCACGTGTATATCCTCACAGAAAAATCTGAAGCCTTTGACGCCATAAAATCACTCTACAACTTTGTAGAGACCCAGTATAAAACCAAGATCGCACAACTGCAGAGAGACCGCGGGGCTGAGTTCATGTCCCGAAAATTCCAGGACTGGGTAAAGCGTAAGGGCATCCGCCATTTTCTTACCGCGCCTTTCACCCCAGCTCAGAATGGTGTGGCAGAGAAAAGAAATGGAGTCCTACAAACTATGATGCGTAGTCTGATTGCAGATGCAGGGGTTGCAGAATCATACTGGGCAGAAGCTGTAAAATATGCTAATTACACCTTAAACCGCACTTGGAGCAGTGTTGTGAACCAGACCCCATATTTCCTAGTTCATGGCAGGAAACCAAATCTTGGACATTTACATGTGTTTGGGTCCTACGCATGGGTTCACATCCCCAAGCAGCTGCGGAAGAAGGGGAGATCTGTCTCCCAGAGACTGAGGTTCTTGGGCTACGCTCCTGGCTCCAAGGCCTACCGTTTCCTGGGAGAAGGGGGCAGGATTGTGACTTCCCAATCTGCCTCCTTCGAAGAGGACTCCAATTGGGCCCAGATACACTCCAATGATCTGAGCCCATATATCAACCGTCCCAGCAAGGGCACACCGACTATGACATCACCTGAGACATCCACATACCCTGCCACCGATGAAAGTGTGGAACAAGACGAAGATGTCATCCCACCTGGTTCAGATGGGGAGGATGAGCCGTCCAGTTCCCCAGCAACGCCTCAGAAACCCGCGGAAGAAAAAGGTGGTGAGTGGCAGAAGGTAAGGAGGTCAAAGCGGTCCAACAAAGGCATCCCGCCAAAGAGAATTGACATTGGGCACATCGCGTCTGTTAACAGCGTTGTGGTCACCCCAAAATCCTTCTCTGACATCCAGGAGCTACCCATCGAAGAACAGGAGAAATGGCAGCTCACGATGGAGAAGGAAATGCAGAGCTTAAAACAATTCAAGGTCTTCACCCCCCAGCAACCTCCAAAGGAGAGGAAAGTCATTGGCACAAGGTGGGTTTACAAGGCAAAACCACTTGCCAATGGCCTCTACCTGTATAAGGCCCGTTTGGTAGCTCAGGGATTCGCCCAACGCTATATGGAAGACTATGGCGAGACATACTCTCCAACTGTCCGGGCAGAGAGCGTCAAGACCGCCCTCGTGACTGCAGCCGCTCTGGGGGAGGAAGTCTTCCAATTCGACATCCAGATGGCTTACCTCCACGCCAAATTGGACCGGCAGATCTACGTGAAGGCCCCTCCTGGCTACCAGCAAGAAGGGGAAAATACATGGTTACTTCACAAAGGGTTATATGGTCTCAAGCAGTCAGGGAAACTATGGTATGACTGCCTTAGAAAAAGTTTAGAACGAGTTGGTTTCACTGCATCCCGTGCAGATGAATGTGTTTTCACACGCAACTCAAAGGGTACCACAGAAAGGGTGTTAGTTTATGTGGATGACCTACTATATGTAGGACCTGACAAGGAAGGGTGTGATGAATTTGCCAAGGCCCTGGAAGAAAAGTTCACTTTGAAATCTTTGGGGCGGGTTGACAAGTACTTGGGTGTGCATATTTTGGCCACTAAGGGGGGGTTCGCTCTATCTCAAAAAGAAAAGATAGAGGAGTTATTGGCCAAATGCAAAATGGCAGAATCTAATCCCACGCATAGCCCAATGCAAAGCGACTTTTACAACCATACTCACAAGGACGGTCCTGAGTTCACAGATAATACGCTTTACAGATCTGTGATTGGCTCCTTGCTATATATCAGCAATTGGAGCAGGCCTGACATAGCTTTAGCTGTAAATCTATTGTCCAGGCATGTGGAACACCCAAAGGAATTCCACTGGACTGCTGTTAAGAGGGTACTTAGGTACCTCAGGGGCACGACCGATGCCCTCCTTGTGCTGGAACCAGAGAAGGGGGAGACGGCCCAGCTCTCTGCTTACTCAGACGCAGACTGGGCTGGCGACACCAAAAGTAGGCGGAGCACTTCTGGTTTCCTCATATTGCTAAATGGCTGCCCAATACATTGGCATGTTAGGCAACAAAAATTTGTTTCTTGCTCCACGGCCGAGGCTGAATATGCCAGCCTGTCAGACACGGCCAATGATTTGACTTGGTTCAATGATCTGATAACGAGCATCTGGGCAGCTCCTCCTCTGCCCATCCAAATTCTAGAGGACAACACAGCCGCCATTGCAATCTCGGGGGCTTATGCAGTAGGCTCTAGATCTCGCCACATAGACATACGCTATAAAAATGTCAGACAGCTTGCCAAAGAGGGTTTTATACATGTAGAGCACTGTAATACAGCTGACCAGATAGCTGATCTGTTCACCAAACCTGTTCCCATTGACCGGCACAACCTTCTGTGTAAGCGTTTGTGTTTGGCCTTCTGAACGTTTTTATACATGTCTATGACACCTGCTCGCCCCCTCACACACATTCACTGGTCCCTGTCATTGGCTGGCAAGAAGGGGAATTGTTACATGTTTTGTGCCAGCCCATGGCAGTTCCCCAAATAGGTCATCAGATGGAGCAAAGAGACTTCTTTGCTCCCCTGCAGCAGCCCCATTGGCGAGAGAGTTTTATGGCTAGGGAGGGGCCGAGACCCCCCATAAATACCTCTGCTCAGGGGCTCCTTCTTTGTTCTGCTTCTCTTTCTATCTTCTCTCTTGCATGCATTCTCTACCATACAAGCATGGATGCTTCCATGCCATATAACTCTTTTTATATAACCTGTCGATGAATAAAGCTTCATAATGACTGCATCTCTGCATTCTGCCTATTTCACTTGGAAGCACCTTAACGTTCCATCGATCTCTTGTGAAAGCTGCTTCACATTATCATCATGGGGGATGGGAATGCTAAAGTAGGAAGCTAAAAGATAACCAGAATAACAGGCAAATTTGGCGTTGGAGTACAAAATGAAGCAGGGCACAGGCTGATAGAATTTGGTCATAGCAAGCACTCTTTTCCAACAACCCAAGAGATGGCTCTACACATGGACATCACCAGACGGTCAACACAGAAATCAGATTGACTATGTGCTCTGTAGCCAAAGATGGAGAAGTTCTATGCAGTCAGTAAAAACAAGACCAGGAGCTGACTGTGACTCAGACCATGAACTTCTTGTTGAAAAGTTTAGGCTTAAACTGAAGAAAGTAGGGAAAAGCACTAGGCCACTCAGATATGAATTAAATCATATCTCTGTTGAATATACAGTAGAGGTGACAAATACAGTAGATTTAAGGAATTAGATCTGAAGAACTATGTGCCTGAAGAACTATGGACAGAGGTTCGTGACATTGTACAAGAGGTAGCAACTAAAACCATCCCAAAGAAAAAAAAATGCAAGAAAGCAAAATGGCTGTCTGAGGAAGCTTTGCAAATAGCTGAGGAAAGGAGGGAAGTGAAAGGCAAGGGAGAAAAAGAAAGATACACCCAGTTGAATGCAGAATTCCAGAGAATAGCTAGAAGAGATAAGAATGCTTTCTTAAATGATCAGTGCAAAGAAATAGAAGAAAACAATAGAATAGGGAGAACCAGAGATCTCTTCAAGAAAATTGGAGAGATGAAGGGAACGTTTTATGCAAAAATGGGCAAGATAAAGGACCAAAATGGCAGGGACCTAACAGAGGCAGAAGAGATTAAGAAGAGGTGGCAAAATTACACAGAACAACTATACAAGAATGAGCTTAATGTCCCTGATAACCACAATGAGGTGATCACTGACCTCAAGCCAGACATCCTAGAATGTGACGTGAATTGGGCCTTAGAAAAGCTGAGCAACAACAAAGCTAATGGAGGTGACAGTATTCTAGTTGAGCTGTTCAAAATCTTAAAAGACGATGCAGTAAAAGTGCTACACTCAATTTGCCAGCAAATTTGGAAAACTCAACAGTGGCCACAGGATTGGAAAAGATCAATTTACATTCCAATTCCAAAGAAAGGCAGTACCAAACAATGTTCAAACTATCGCACCATTGCACTCATTTCTCATGCTAGTAAAGTTATGCTTAAAATCCTACAAGCTAGACTCCAGCAGTATGTGGATCGAGAACTACCAGAAGTACAGGCAGGATTTCGAAGAGGCAGAGGAACTAGAGATCAAATTGCCAACATACGCTGGATCATGGAGAAAGCTAGGGAGTTCCAGAAAAACATCTACTTCTGCTTCATTGACTATGCCAAAGGCTTTGATTGTGTGGATCACAACAAACTGTGGCAAGTTCTTAAAGAGATGGGTGTACCAGACCATCTTATTTGTCTCTTGAGAAACCTATATGCGGGTCAAGAAGCAACAGTGAGAACTGGACACAGAACCACTCTTTGGTTCAAAATTGGGAAAGAAGTCCGGCAAGGCTGTATGCTGTCGCCCTGCCTATTTAACTTATATGCAGAGCACATCATGAGAAAGGCAGGACTAGATGAATCAAAAGTTGGAATTAAGATTGCCGGGAGAAATATCAACAACCTAACATATGCAGATGATACCACTCTAATGGCAGAAAGTGAAGAAGAACTAAAGAGCCTCTTGTTCCGGGTGAAGAAGGAGAGTGTAAATGTTGGCTTGAAACTTAACATTAAGAAAACCAAGATCATGGCATCTCGCCGTCTCAACTCCTGGCAAATAGATGGGGAAGAAATGGAGGTAGTGACATATTTTATTTGCCTGGGCTCCAAGATCACTGCAGATGGGGACTGTAGCCAAGAAATTAAAAGACGCTTGCTCCTGGGGAGGAAAGCCACGGCAAATCTAGACAGCACACTAAAAAGCAGAGACATCACCCTCTCAACAAAAGTGCATATAGTCAAGGCTATGGTCTTCCCAGTTGCAATGTATGGCAGTGAAAGTTGGACCATAAGAAAGGCTGAGTGCCAAAGAATTGAAGCCTTTGATCTATGGTGCTGGAGAAGACTCCTGCGAGTCCCTTGGACTGCAAGGTGATCAAACCAGTCAGTCCTAGAGGAGACCCTGACTGCTCTTTAGAAGGCCAGATCCTGAAGTTGAAACTCAAATACTTTGGCCACCTAATGAGAAGGAAGAACTCAATGGAGAACAGCCTAATGCTGGGAAACGTTGAGGGCAAGAGAAGAAGGGGATGACAGAGAATGAGGTGGATGGATGGAGTCACTGAAGCAGTAGGCATGAGCTTAAATGGACTCCAGAAGATGGTAGAGGACAGGAAGGACTGGAGGAATGTTGTCCATAGGGTCGCAATGGGTTGAACACGACTTTGCAGGTAACAACAACAAGTTTAATGAAAAGAAGGATGAGGGGGGACATGATAGCAGTGTTCCAATATCTCAAGGGCTGCCACAAAGAAGAGGGAGTCAAGCTATTCTCCAAAGTGCCTGAAGGCAGGACAAGAAGCAATGGACGGAAACTAATCAAGGAGAGAAGTAATCTAGAACTAAGGAGAAACTTCCTGACAGTTAGAACAATTAACCAGTGGAACAACCTGCCTCCAGAAGCAGTGAATGCTCCAACACTGGAAGTTTTTAAGATGAGACTGGACAGCCATTTCTCTGAAACGGTGTAGGGGAGTGATGTCAAACTGCCGGCTTGCAGGCCGTATGTGTCATTCGGAAGCTGCGCCCAACCCATGGCAAAACTGTCCCAATATAATGCGCGACATCACGTGACGTCACAAGTTTGACATGTCTGGTGTAGGGTTTCCTGCCTGAGCAGGGGGTTAGACTAGATGACCTCCAAGGGTCCCTTCCAACTTTTTTATTATTATTATTATTATTATTATTATTATTATTATTATTGTTATTGTTATTATTATTAATATTGTTGTTGTTGTTGTTGTTTATTTTGACATGGAAAAAACCTAAAATAGGCACTTCATAGTTCAATAGGAAAACAACTCCCAAACTGTCTCAAAATTCTCAGTCCTAACTGAATGGAGTACAGTTCCCTTTGCAGCTCTAAAGCATCCCTCCAATATTGAGGCTTCAGTTAGCAAAAGGTTTCTCAGTTTTTCTATGCTACAGAAACACAATAATGGGTGTTATTATTCCCTTCCATCAAAGTCTAGAGAGCTAATGCCAAAAAAAAGAAAATTAGACATTTAATTAGTCATTTAATAGTGACAATAAGCCTATCAGTTATAAACCATCTTTAAAATGACCAGGATTTGTGTCTCACAACTCCACTCAAGTCTACTTAATCCACATTCAGATTTGGGTAGTTTTCATTGTTTGCAGTCATATTAAACATCAAGATCCTCTGAAACCACTTATGTTTTGAGATGAGTCACAAAGAAAGTCAGAAAGAATGGTAAGAAATCAGAACGACTCTGGTAGCAAACATCATAATAAAAGTTATTAAAAAGCACATGTTTTCATGAAATACATTTCATTTATAATCATATATGTTAATCTGAAAAGTTACGACCAGATGTATCTTTTGGCTACCATAGAATAACATGATTGTCCTCCTAGAATGTCTAGAAAGGCGGGCAACTGTCAAATACAGAAAACTGTCAGCTAATTAATGCTCACTTAATTTGTTCTCAAGCTGTCCTTTAATTTGGCTTGTCTCCTCTGTTTTCACCAGATCTATCCTGAAAATATCCTATCCTTTCTTCACAGAGAATGAAAAGAAATGGCTAATTTCTTCTGTCCTTGAAGGTTTCTATGTTTCTCTGGATGCATTTCTAAACATCTGACTCCTTTTGAAATAAAATTCCCGGCACAATTTGATGGAAAGTAGATTGTTAGCAAATACAAGGAAATGCACTAAAAAAAAATCAGCATCTTTCCATTTGCAGCAGTAGCAAACTTCCATTGACTTCTTCACCTACAGTTCTGCAGTTGGATACCCAAATGTTTAAATGAGGGGTTTGTTCCCCATTTTTAATACCGCAATGAGGATTTTGTATGCTTAAAAGTAGAGCTTTTTTTGTGTGCATTATAGCATTGTTTCTCAGTCCTGCCAACTTTAACACCTGTGAACTTAAACTCCCAGAACTCCCCAGCTACCGCATGCGAAAAGAGAAATACAGAAGAGAGATAGAGAAAAGACACAAGAGAAATACAGAAAAAACAGAATACAAAAATAAATGAAGAAAAAAACCAGCAACATCTCACAAATTAATTATGAAACTGTAATTCCAAAACAATGGAAAGGAGGAAAGGTAGAAAATTAAACAAAGAAAAAAAAACCCTAAAATTTTAAAATACTAATTTACTATATAAACCACCTAAACTGCTATATATTATATAAATGGATTATATTTAGCAGTGGATCAAACTATGCAATATGTCTATTTTTATAACATATTATGAACCCTGTGCCAAAGAGAACTTTATCAATTAGTAGGAAAAAAATGCCTTTTCCAAAATGGATCAAGTATGCATTTGTTAAATCTGTCTTTGTTACATGTGGTAATAGCATTTTCCCAATTTCTTAATGTTTTGGCTGTTCCCTACCCCTAATATAATCAACACTCCTTAAAAACAGTCAGATTCCACTATTTTGAAATGTAATTCAAAATAACACTGACATCTTTAACTTGAAAATATTTACCCAGACATGACACTTTAAATTAAAGGATATTATCCTAACCAAAGCTTAAAATATGTATTTTTCCTACTTTCCACTTGATTTTTTGGCAGTATGATCTTGACGTCTCCAAAGTCATAGAAGAGAGACTGGTTAGCCACAGGCTGTGAATTTACTGCAGGCTATAAAAAGCTATTTTCTCCTAACACAGAGAAGAAAATCTAACAAACACAAAAATCAACTTTGTGTTATTCTTGCATCTCTTTGTGTTGTCTTATTCACTTGATGGATCTGAGAAATCTTGTACATATAAAAAGTTCTCCTGATTTTTTAAAAAAAAATGCAAGCAAGCCTTTTTTTTAAGATAAGAGTCCGTTACTCTGATTATCAGGATTTGCTCCTCTGAAGACCAGCAGGCACATGAAGGAAAGAATTTGAACAATTCTGTCTCACACATTTTTGGGTCTTATCCCAGCCCTTGTAGCTTCTGCTTTGAAAACTGTGCATGGTTGAGTTGACTCCTGGAAGGAAGTGACTAAGCACATTTTTGTCTAAATGCATTGTCTAGCTGAGGGGGAAAAAATCCTTCTGTTTGCCAAGTTATACTGCCAAAAATAGCGTGCAGACTGACATGGAAAAAACTGCTGCATCTTGGAATTAATTTTCTACTGATTCAGGAGGTCTAGGCTCCAAAAAGATATAAAGAGTCTATTATTTAACAGGCAAGAAAATACAGGTATTTCTAATTATTATCTTACCTCCGCAGAACCCTTTGAGAAGAACAGGGTTGAGGTGGCCACAGGGGAATTCAACTGGTATAATCATGTTCATTATATTAGATGCCCGGAAATTTTTATTCCTTTTTTGGTTCTGTCAGACACTCGGTACTACTTTCCCCCCCATCTCTCTTACCTATGTCACATTTAACATTTTCTATTATAATTTTAAAATTATTAAAAGATTTATATCTACCCTGAAATATAAATATAATTATATTTATTTTATTTTAGTGCTTTCAAATCAGTTTTTGGCTCCTGGCAACTGCCTGGACATGTCCCTGCAGTTTTCATGGCAAGGTTTTTTTTTAGAAGTGGTTTGCCATTGCCTCCTTCCTAAGGCTGATAGCAATAACTAATCTAAGGTCACCCAGTTGGCTTTGTGCCTAAGGTAGGACTAGAACTCAGAAGCTCCTGGTTTCCAGCCTGGCGCCATAACTATTACACCAAACTGGCTTTCAACCAGTTTTTAAAAAATGTAAAAATAAACAATAACAATTAATAACAGAGTCAATAGTGACAGAAGCTTTTGACTTGCAGAATAATATAATACCAGTACATCATCTAAGACAGGGGTGTCAAACTCAATTTCATTGAGGGCCGCATCAGCATTGCAGTTGCCCTCAGGGGGCCGGGTGGGTGTGGCCTGGGTGGGCATGGCCTACTGGGTGGGCGTGGCTAGAGTGCGTATGGCCTACTGGGTGGGCGTGGCCAGCTCTACAGCGTTGGCATCAAGGGTGCCTATGGGGGCCTGGGCAGGAGTGGGACAGATCTGAGGGTCTCTGGCGGAAGGAGGGTCTCTGGGCCAGGGCCAAGGCAGTGGGGGCTGTTCCCTCACTGTTTCCAGGATGGCTTCGCGGGCCACATGAAACCACTTTGCGGGCCGGATCTGGCCCCCGGGCCTTGTGTTTGACATGTCTGATCTAAGATATTGTGATTTTAAATTGTAATTCTAAAAAGATTTAAATGTTTGATCCTGCTTCACATGTGGAAGTTTATCATTGGGGGCTAGGCCCCAAATTGAGTAAAAATGGGTTCAGATGAGATGGCTTCCTTAATGAAAGCCACAAAACTGTAGAATTCCTTTCTTGCTGATGCGCCTTATACAGGTAGTCTTCAACTTACAACAATTCATTTAGTGACTGTTCATAGTTATAACGGCACTGGAAAAGTGATTTATGACCATTTTTTACACTTACGACCATTGTGGCATCCCCTTGGTCATGTGATGAAAGTTCACATGCTTGGCAACTGGTTCATATTTATGACGGTTGCAGTGTCCTGGGGTCGTGTGGTCACCTTTTGCAGTCTTCTGAGAAGCAGGGTCAATAGGAAAGACAGATTCACTTAGCAACTGTGTTACTAACTTAATAACTGCAGTGATTTACCTAACAAATGTGGCAAGAAAGGTCATAAAATGGGGCAAAATTCACTTAACAAATGTCTCACTTAGCAACATAAATTTTAGGCTCTAGGACAGGGGTCTTCAAACTTGGCCCTTTTATGACTTGTGGACTTCAACTCCCAGAATTCCTCAGCCAGCAAAGCTGGCTGAGGAATTCTGGGAGTTGAAGTCCACAAGTCATAAAAGGGCCAAGTTTGAAGACCCCTGCTCTAGGAGTAAAAGCTGGTGTACTTAAATGTTTCTGAAGTTCATTGATCCAAAAATTAATTTTTGTATTTGTTTTTGTATTCTTTGGACTTCTCATAAAATGCTTTAAGGTGGATGGATATCAGATTTCTTGTCCTGACCTTGTAAGAAATTTGAGGGCTCTTTGACTCCCATGTACAGCCAGGGCTCCCTTCCGGTTTCAACTTAGAACACAGTCCTGGGAGAAAAATACGTTATACTCCCTAAAATATGGAACATTTAAATAGATGGAAATCAATGTATACTCCTGATGTGGAGAAATGAATTCAAGGTATATATATTATTAATTTTGAAATGTCTTTGTATTCAAAAAATAACAAGATGGAGCAATATGTTTCTCTAAAGGTGTTGCATAGATATTTTTTTTAAAAAAAAATAACTATCAAGATTGAACTAATCTTGTGCTAATATCATATGGGCCTTATTTTTTTCTTAGCACCTTTTTCACTCTCTCCTTATGTTCATTTTATTTTAATCACCGTAACATATGGAGTTTCCTATTGTGCTGTCGCCGATGTGTCTCTTTTTGTTTATTATGCTTCACTAATAAAATTAAAATAAACAGGTCTCTCACCTTCCTTCCACCATTTTCCTCTAAGGCCGAGGATCTACTTGGAACATGGATTCCCAAAGTCTTATTCCAGCATCCTAACAATGCCCCATACCCCAGTGTATCAAAGTTAATGTGAACTTTGGTGTACAGGTAGTCCTCGACTTATGATAGTTCATTTAGTGTCAGGATATTGAATTTAGTAGCTGGAACAGTAAAATGTATAATAGGCCAGAACACCCAGTTGTATTTGATTAGTTAGAACAGCAGCACGGTTACTGGTGGGACAATATTGGAAGAAGGATAGTTTGCCTACTATAGAAGAATGGGTGTTTAAAGTTTCGAATCTTGCAGAAATGTCTAAGATTTCTGCTTATTTGAAAGATCATTCACAGGAAAGATATATTTCAGTTTGGAGGAGATGGATAGATTATATTCAGAACAAATATGGGACTAAAAAGTTCCATTTAGCTTATGAGTAGATTTTAGTGGGATATTGTTATTGGTACTTTGTTTGTAGTTATGTTAAAGGGGAGTTAAAGCACATTATGAATTTGGTTAATTGTATATTATGCATAATTTTTATTTAGAATATGATTACTATAACTATAATCCTGTATTTAGCTCTGGGAAGTGGGGGGGAAGTGGGCGGGTTTGGGGTGGGGGGGATTTGGGGATATATTGTAAAACTTTGTTTTTGTAAAACTCTTTAATAAAAAAAAAAGAACAGGGGTGTCAAACTGCCGGCCTGCGGACCGGATGTGTCGTGGCAAAACCACACCTATCCCATTGCCAGCAATGGGAAAAAAGTTACGATTTGTCGCGACACGTCACGTGACGTTGCGAGTTTGACACCCCTGAGTTAGAGAGTGCTGACTCATGCACGATGCAATCTACCCTATGATTGGTTGCTGTAAGTATAAAGGGGGAGTTTCCCTTCCCCCCCACTTCATTTTTCTTCTCTGTGTTCTGTAGACTGTTTAATTTACCTCAAGATGTTCCTGTTCTCCTGACTATCTTGTGTTGTTTCTTTCTGGATGATGACAAAGACTGCTCTAAGTTTGAAAGTTAAATATATTTATGTATATAAAAGACAACAAATTTGTGTTAGTGTCTGTGACTTCACCTGGACAGCTGCTGTGCAATTCCATGACATTTAGTGACTGTTTGAAATTACAACGGCACTGACAAAAGTGACTTTTTACCATTTTTCACATTTGTAACCATGGTAGCATCCCCAGGGTCATGTGACCAAAATTCAGATACTTGGCAACTGATTCACATTTAATGATGGTTGCAGTGTCCCGGGGTCATGTGATCCCCTTTTGCAACCTTCTGACCAGCAAAGTCAATGGGAAGCCAGGATTCACTTAACAACTGTGTTACTAACAATTGCAGTGATTCATTTAACAACTGTTGTAACAGCGGTCATAAAATGAGGCAAAATTCACCTAACAGTCTCGCTTACCAACAGAAATTTTGAGCTCAGTTGTGCTCGTAAGGACTACCTGTACAGTGAGCAAGCTTCAAATGAAAACGACTCCCATCTAAGATGAGCATTTTGACTGCTCCTTTTTAAATCATATTATTTTGTGGAACAAAAATGCTTGTAAGAACAGTGAAGAGCGCAGCCTCTATACAAGGTATTCTTCTATCCTACTGTGGCCTAAATTGGACAAGGAACTTGATATTTACAGTTTTTCTGAAACCATATCAATGTATTTTTCTGTGTAATAAGTATGCAGGCATAAAGTACATTCTAAGAAAAGTATACGCTATAGCAGGTGTGTTCCTCTGCAAGTTAGTCTGAGATTTTCGCCTCTCTACTCTTCTTCTGCCTTCTTTGATGTAACATCTCTTTCCCCATGTTATATTTCAAAATTATTTGAAGGTTCTGGTGAGGAATTAAAGAGTCTGCTACAAACCATCTACCAAAGATTTTATTCTGCCCTGCAATTGACCTGCAAGTAAATTGGATGGACAGAAATTGGGGATTCGGCATCTCTCTTTCTCTCTTTGAATTGTGTGCCAATTATTTATTTTTATTTTTTTATTTTAATTCCATTTATATCCCGCCCTTCTCCGAAGACTCAGGGCGGCTTACAAACTTAGCAGTAGCCTTCATTCTATGTATATGCCTGCTTATTAGGGCTTTCACACACACCCCAATGCACTGCTTGGTTCACTAGCAAGTTATCCAATAAGACATACTGAAAGTTTGCACCTAAGAAGACCATCAGTAGCCTTCATCAGTGCCTCTTGTTATCCCATACAACCAACACAGAACAGATACTAAAATTACCGCTAGCAGAACTATTATGCGATGTAGTTACTAGCTTGCCTTCCACAGCTGGTGCAAGGTCTGCTTAATGTAATACATACTCCCTTATGAGACTAAGCATTACATTATGCGCAGCTTTGGGAAATCTTTATGCACAGCTGTTGGGAAATACTGGCCTTTCTGGAAAACAACGTACGCCATACGCTATTCTCAAGTTTTCCTGAGAAGCAAAGCTGTCACCTTGGGAAATCTTTATTCCATCAAGCACTAATGTAACCAGATGTGTTGAGGCTAATTTATTAATTTGGCCTAAAGGGATTTGAAAAGAAAACTTCCGATCTCCTTTCATTTGGAGACAATGATTAATCTGTGGAATTAACTGAAACCCACTAGCCATTAAAAGGTAAGAATCAAAAGCCCGCTTCTGTTGGAAACTTGAAGAATGTGTGTACAAATAAAACCAAAGGAAAACTGAGCAGTGCAATCTTTTGCATGTCTATACATGCAATTCTTGTTGCATTTAGTAGAATTCATAGCCAAGGAAAATTTATGATTTCGGTACTGGAGTAGGGATTCCTTTTTCCATATTTTTGTATTATCACTAAGGTACAGGTAATCCTCAACGTACAACCCCAACTGAGCCCAGAATTTATGTTGCAACATGAGATATTTCTTAAGTGAGTTTTGCCCCATTTTATGACTTTTCTTGCCCCAGTCATTAAGTATATCACTGCAGTTGTTAAGTGAGTGGCATAGTTGTTAATTGAATCTGGCTTTCCCACTGACTTTGCTTATCAGAAGGTTGCAAAAGGTGATTCCCAAGACCTCAGGACACTGTAACCGTCATAAATATGAACCAGTTGTCAAGCATCTGAATGTAAGTCACATGACCACGGGGATACTGCAACGGTCATAAGTGTGAAAAATGGTCATAAGCCACTTTTTCAGTACTGTTGTAACTTCAAATGCTCACTAAACTAACTGTTGTAAGTTGAGGACTACCTGTATTCTGAAAAGCCACTTCAGGGCAAAGGAGTAGACTGGGAAAGAATACATGAGCTGAAGGGCCAGAAATAATCTGCATATATTTACATATTACTGTGTTCCCACAATTTAGATATCCACAATGGAATGTAAAACTGCAAGTGATAATGGTGTTTCATCTGGAATGAAGAAAAAGATACAACGAACAATGGGACCATTATTTGAAATGTATAAAAAAATTCGTCTCGACAGAATTCACCTTTTGATTTTATTTAACAGATTCTTTTAGCGGGAAGATGAGAACTTTTAATTTACTACCAGGATAAATCTGAGCAAGTCAGGAATGTTTCTTTTCCTTTTCTACTCTGATCAGACGTTCAGCATCTTCACTGGCAATCTTTTTGGTGCCTCCAGGAATTCAGCATATTTTGTCTGCCAACTGCAGTATCCCTGTCAGGAAATGGATGCCCCAAACATAATTTCCTTGAACAGTTCTTGCTGAGAAGGATATGCTTCTAAGCAGAGTAATCCATGGAATAACAATTTCTTGTCCCAGTATTCTGGGAGGTTTGTAATTTTAGCTTTAATCCCTGTTTAGAAAAGACACTCAACAAAGATTGGAAGCATCTGCCATCACTCCACCTCCCTTAAATCCAAAGCAACAGATTCGGCATTAGGAGAAAGGAATGTGGAAGTGTTAAGGGTTTTAAAAAAATAGTCTGTTCTTTCTTCACTTAATTGTAGGGTTTGGAAGAGGGGCGCTATTCTCTGTGATCATCTCTAATCAAATTCTTGTGGGGCTCTTTTGATATTCTACCTGCATTAAGCAGAGGGCTATGCCCCAAGGTTCAGAGAAGCATGGGATCTATCGATCAATTTGGATCATGCAAACCCACCTGTCTCTCCCTCCTTCCTTGTTTCCACTCACCCACTCACCCACCCACCCACCAATCCATCATAGCTATCCTGAAGCAATAAATACTCTGTTTGATCTGGCTTTGGCTTCTGAGATCTTCTGAGGCACATGGATCCTAATGGCTAGCAACATTTATTTTTAAGAAATGATATATGGTTACAGAATTAGATCAGATCAGACTCCGGTTCTGTACCTGCCCTTTGCAAATGGTAACATCTACTGCTCTAGAGTTATGGACTGCACTGGGCATAAGGCCTTCATAAGCCTTGTCTTCATTGGAGGTATCTATTTCTTTGTGGGGGAAATTCTTCTGTTTGACACTCAGGGCTAGGTAACCTTGGCTCTTTTATGACTCATGGACTTCAATTCCCAGAATTCCTGAGCCAGCATGGAATTCTAGGAGTTGAAGTCCACGAGTCATAAAAGAGCCAAGGTTGCCTACCCCTGCACTAGGTCCATTATGACAGTTATTTCACAACTCCACCTCTGGACATGATTTGTTGTTGTTAGCTGCGAAGTCGTGTCTGACCCATCGCGACCCTATGGACAATGTTCCTCCAGGCCTTCCTGTCCTCTACCATCTTCTGGAGTCCATTTAAGCTCACTCCTACTGCTTCACTAGACACGATACCACTCCTAAAATGCCCTCCACCAGGACATACTTATTGCCAAGGTCTTCAACGGATGCCCCAGTTTGTTAAAATTAAATGGGCTCTGGGAACCTCTGTAGACAGATTCTGACATCAGAATGACAACTTTAGTACCAGGTGCAACCCCTGATTTGTAAAGACACTTTTCATGATTTTAAAGAATTACCTGGCCAGGCATATGATCCCTAAAAGAAACGTCTATTGATCTTATGTTGTTGGCAATTTCTCTCACTTCACAAACATAACAACAATCTGAAAAGTGAGGTACTTTCTTCAATTTTTGCATCTCTTCATTTGGGGCAGGACATTCTGCCTTTGGGGCACGCTCTTTTCTGCAGCAAGTATCTTCAGAGCTTCCACTCTGTTGGGGCAGATGGTTTGGATTGTGGGCACAGTCCATTTGCCTTCAGGGACAGGAGTGTCTAACCTTGCCAACTTTAAGACTTATGGGCTTCAACTCCTAGAATTCCTCAACCAGCATGGCTGGCTGGGGAACACTGAGAATTGAAATCCTATATATCTTAAATTTACCAAGATTCTTTACCAAGATTTACCAAATTTACCAAATCTTAAATTTACCTTCTCTAGAGCTTTGTGTGGGTAACTGAGGGATTGTTCTAACAACTCTTGTAGGCCAAGAGAGTTGCTTAGCTCTGGTACTGGCCCTTGATCAGTTCAGAATTTCTTAGCACCTCCCCCCTCAGCTTTGTATAATCCTCAACTTAAAACCATTTGTTTAGCAACCTCTCAAAGTTGTGATGGTGTGGAGAAAAGTTATTTATGACCAATCCTTGCACTTATGACCTTGCAACACCCCCGGAGTCATGTGACAAAAATTTGGGCCTTGGCAACCTGCATGTATTCACAAAGGTTGCAATGTCTAAGGATCACATGATCACCACTTGCAATCTTCCCAGCCTGCGTCCAACAACAAAATCAATGGGGGAAGCCAGTTTCACTTGACAACCACATGATTCACTTAACGACCCTAATTATTCAGTTAATAACACAGCAAAAAAGGTCATAAAATCAGACGTGACTCACTTAACACCTGCCTTGCTTAGCAATGGAAGTTACAGTCCCAACTGTGGTCATAGGTTGAGGATTATACCTATATTGAAATTTTCTAGCTATAGCTGTTAAGACAGGGGTCTTCAAACGTGGCCCTTTATGACTTGTGGATTTCAACTCCCAGGCGTGCTGGCTGAGGAGTTCTGGGAGTTGAAGTCCACAAGTCATAAAAGGGCCAAGTTTGAAGACCCCCCCTGTGTATTAGGATGAAAGCTTTGGCTCAAACACTCACCATTAGTCTTGGATGGTTTCATTTCTGCAGCCTCACAGTCATCTGCTTTCTTATGTCAGCATTTTTATGCAGGCCCAGCAGTTTCTACTGGTGCTGATTTCCTTTGCTGAAGGCCAGTCTTTTCATACATTAGATTTATCTTTGGCACAAAATAACCACTGACATTTCTCAGTACAAGGACTCGGTTATCCATAACCTCAGCAGCAGCAATAGTGGCAATAATAATAATAATAACAACATCAACAACAACAACATTGGCCAGGGGCATCAAGACATAAATGAGGATATATATCTCACTGTAGCCTTCATGTGCATTCAGTTTGGTAGCAATCTACAACAGGAAAATCTCTGTTTCCGGGCGCGGCAGGGAGGGGGTGAGGGGGTGGAACACGGTGGTGGCGGAGCACGGGGGGGCTTACCTGGTTAGGCGCTGGGCAAAAGGGTTTGTAGGGGAGGGGTGGGGGAGATATAGGGAATGGGAGGGCGTGGGCGTGTTTGGGTGGAGTATGGGTGGGTGCTTTGGGCATGTATATAGCAGCGTTGGCTGCGGGTAGCGGCCAACGCTGGCTTTGTTTCTTGCTGCGGCTGTTGCCTTGAGGAATAAAGTGCTTTCGGTTCGCAGTGGAGGTCTCTCGTTCCTGTTTACGGTACTTCGCTCTGCCTGCTGCAGGACGAGCTTTGACATCAGACCGTCCAGCAAGAGAACTAAAGTTAATGGTCTCCAGTGAGGAAAAATTAGGCAAACTGCCCAATTCCACGCTTCCAACCAGAATTCTTAATTGCAGATATTTCCAGAGCTGCAAAGTTCTTCAGATTTCTGACCTCATACTTGTTCCGTACAAACTGGCCTTCAATTTCAATAACAATGATAATAAATAAGTTACAATAATTTCTCTCAACGGACTCTAGTTTCATTTTCCTAATAAGGTAGAATTGTTACTTTGTAGCTCTTCGTTTCTTTTTGGCTCCTTCTTTTGCTATATGAAGAGTTGTCTCTTCTCCTATATTCACTGTTCTCCCATTAAACCACCAAATGTTCATAATAGGATCAGCGATCTCTTGGTGGCTGGAGCTACACATCTATTTCATGGAGGAAATGAGGCATGATGATCAAAAACAGACGATGCCTACATTTTCCATAGATTATATGTTGTGTGAGGTTCTTCATTTTAAATCATATTAGTCTGTTTTCAACCCTGCTTCATGAATTTTGTATGTCTCTAAGCCTAAATTGGCAGGAACCATACAGCCAAAATGTCATATCATGATCATAGGAGGCTTTGAGGACCAGGAAAAAGGACTTGGGGATTGCACATTGCCCACTTCTGCCCTAAAGTAACACTGCCATGGCCACTAAGAAATAAAAATCTTCACTCATTTGATTTGTGTGCCAATTAAGAGTGTCACAATGATTCTGATCTATATGGATGTTACAAGTGCTTAAAATTACCATACCTTAATTATTTGTCCCTCTTACCCTATAACAACCTATTTAATTGACAAGAGGTATCTTTAGTAAAGTGGCTTATTCCCCAAATGTAAGCTGAAATTGCTTAGCTGTTTTAATTGTGTAAACTTTATTTTAAACGACGCTGAGTCAATATTGGACCAAGAGGGTTATTTTAAAGGATAGAGTGATAGGGCGGAGTGAAGGCAGAGACATATTCTGTTCAGTGTAAGTGATGTCTCTGATCTCTGTAGGGTTTGCTTCGAAACATACATAGAGGAGACTGTCTCAACTTGTGCTGTGCATTTATGTTGAACTACAATCTGCATAATTTCCCGGTTAGCATAACCAATGGGCAAACTGGTTAAGGAATTATGGGAATGTTGTCCAATATATCTGGAAGGCACTAGACTGAGAAAGATTGGGTGGGACTATAAGCATATTTTATTCCAAGAATGATTGATGCATCATGACTCAGAATGCTGCTACCTCAGCAGGTAAAAGAGACTTGCTGATGTAACACACGTAAATGCTCTAGGATAATTGAGACACACCCTAGTATTGTTGCTCATAAAAATGGCATAATGACTATGAACTATTTGCATGTCAACATCTTGTGCATGATTTGTAACATGACCCCACATTTCATGCAACATGTTTTAGGTGCCTCCCAATTGCCCAAATGGTGACAAATTCCAAGAATAATGTTGTTGGGTTTACTTTCTATTGGAGGGAGAAGTACGGGGAAACCTGAGTATTTTTATCAACCAAAGTATCCTTAAAAAACACACTGGAGAAATTTATTTGGTCACTAAGAATTAACATTGACTTGATGGTATATAATCAATCATAAAGCCTATGGAATCTGCTGAATTTCAACTCCCAGAATGTCTCATTATTGGGTACGCTGAATGGGATTGCTAAATTTTGCAGATCGGCAACATCTATAGGACTTCAAGTTTCCTACCCAAGTGATAGTTTGCTCTGTGTGAAAATGTTCACACCATTACAAGTCAGGAGCTCCAGTGTAGAATTTCATATTTCCAGAACAAAATGAAGATTCATCCCGACTTACACACCTCTTAGTCCCCAACTGTGAGGGAGGTGTTTACAGTTTAGTGGTAGAGCACTTGTGTCATATGCGGAATCTATTAATTGGCATTTCCATTAAGGCATACAAAAGGTAAGAAGAAAGATTTCTACCAATCAGACCACACAATCAACATTTGATGATTTAATTGGAACATATCAGCTCAAGCTCAGAAAACCACTAAGCACATATCTGCATGCCTTCTTCTGTATTTTAATGACAGCTGGAGGCTAAAGGAGCCTAAAGAAAGATTTAGGAGCTCCATTTTTCATCTTATCACAGCTTGAGTTGCCCAAGGCGGTTTGCCTGAGGCACTTTCAGCCCTTCCAGGTAGACTACACAGGAAACCAAAACTTGACTACTAATGCTAACTTTACTGTAAAGTTAGAGTAACAGTATCATGCATTTCACTCCTAGCCTGCCTTTACTTTCCAGAGGGACAGTCCTTTATGAAATGCTGTCTCCAATTCCTCCTTTGGACTCAGATCTCTCATATCAGACTTTTGTCTAGGCCAGACATGTCAAACACAAGGCCCGGGGGCCGGATCCGGCCCGCGAAGTGGTTTCATGTGGCCCGCGAAGCCATCCTGGAAACAGTGAGGGAACGGCCCCCACTGCCTTGGCCCTGACCCAGAGACCCTCCTTCTGCCAGAGACCCTCAGATCTGTCCTACTCCTGCCCAGGCCCCCATAGGCACCCTTGATGCGAACCATATAGAGCTGGCCACGCCCACCCAGTAGGCCATACGCACTCTAGCCACGCCCACCCAGTAGGCCACACCCACCCTGGCCATACCCACCCGGCCCCCTGAGGGCAACCGCAATGCTGATGTGGCCCTCAATGAAATTGAGTTTGACACCCCTGGTCTAGGCTGTGGATCTTCCTTTTGTCTTCCAAGGTTATTCTCACATCCCATCAGAGTTTCTTACCAAGACATGTTCTACACCAGGGACCTACATATTGGTTCTGATGCTGTATATTTGGACCGTTCCTTTCCTCTTGATCCTGACCACTGTGCCTACTTCTTTTTACTTTGCCTGTGTGGCTCACCAGATTTGTGTTGTTTTTGTGAATGGTATTTTGTAGGAGCAATCAAATGGTCAATCATATGATGAGGCAGCGTCCCTAGACTCTTATGCTGAGAATTTGCTCTCCCCATCAAACGCTTCATTGGGCTTCTGTTTTACCAGGTATATGGAGTTGAGATTACTAGACAGGTCTAAACACAGAACTTCCTGTGTAATCACTGCTGTATCGATCTATATGCAGATATGAACACACACACACTTGTCACATCCAATCAAATCCTAGTTTTAACCTTTTCCAAAGCACTGTCTATTCAGGATATATTACAGTCCTTAATATTATCCTTGGAAGAGACAAATTCATACCAATCCAACATCTAACTTGAAAAAATATATCCTATTCCAAAAGAGAAGACAGTTAATAGTGATGTGTCTAGCACACTTCATAGCACACTTTTTTTAAAAAAAAAAGTCCTCTCAACTAATTCCTTAGCTTAGCGTATTTTTTGTTGATTATTAAATTACTGAGGTGGATTAAATATACCCAGGAGTTTCCTGTAGGGATTATGCACATGTTTTTTCACTGTTTATTGTGTCCAAGTGCCTGTTTTGTTATAACTTTCATGTGCTGAATCAGTACAGTGAAAGGATCATCAACTTCTAAATATAGCAAATCTCTTTAAGATATATTGTGGTCCTCACTCCCCTGTAGTCACAATATTCCCATTTGAAATCAATGTTTGCAATTATTTATTAGGTACAAGGTACTGTACCACCCAAAAAGATAGAATTCAGACTTGAAGGCTTTACAGTTTAAAATAAATGTAGGAAGAACAACAGAGGAAGAGGAAAGAATTGGAGGGAGGAGTATGAAAAGAGAGAGGAAGCTGAATAATATAAGGTCCATGTAATGGACTTTTTGGTATTACTCATTATTTCCATCACCATCACTTTGTATCCACCACCTTCCCATCACCACCATTTCCACCACTGTCGTTTCGTTGTTGCATGACATTATTATATGGAAAATACCCAAGCGGTCACACTATCATTCAGAAACTGTTTGTCTCCAGTGAGTTTACAGAGCCAAATAGATGAGGGTATTCCATCAGAGCAAGCAGTGAGTTCGCACAAGGACACGTTGCTGCCAGACATTACATCTTTCGACTTCTGGGGGTTCCAAACAGAACTGAGCACAAGAAGTCTTTTGCAATCCTCCAGCCAATTTACGGGCAGAGGAACTGGGTGAACAATATTTGTGATTTTCTTTACAGGAAATTCTCCAGCAATTTCTCCAGTGACTTTTGCACCACTGGGTCCTGATGTCTTGTTCTGGGATTTAGCAGAAACATAAAAACCCATAAAGACCACAAAATGCTAGAGGAATTATTGCACAGTGAAGGACTGTGTCCTGACAGCACCTCTTAGCCATCTCAGAACTACCTCAGTGGAAGAGTGCCACATTAGATTTTCTCTGAAAGTCCCTTTTCCTTTGAAAAATGGCTACTTATGCAAAAGATCCACAGCACCACTAGAAGGTACCAGAGACAAAAAATCCCTACTCATTGCTGCCACCTAGTGAACTTACAGAGGTTTTGCAGCTCATATATGGTAGCCCTAAAGCAAATTCCCTTTCATCGGACTCAATGACAATTTACAGATAGATGCAAAAGAAATTTCCTGTAAGGACTAGTGCTGTATGCATTTGATGGATGTGCCTAACTTGTTCAGGATATGACATCACAATAGGAACCTGCCCTCGGTTTCTTCCTGTTACATTTGTCAGCTTATCTGTACTCATAACAACTCGTGGTCTGTAACCAGGGCTTTTTTTCTCATAGAAGGCTCAGAACGGAGTTCCGGCACCTTTTTTGGATGGAACCTTATAGGCTAGGCAAGGTGGGTTGTATGACATGTGTAAGTTCCGGCACCTTTTTCTTTTACAAGAAAAGCACTGTCTGTAACACTTTAAAAAAAAGTAGTACTGCCAAAAAGATATTGACAAATGTTCTAACTCCCCCCCCTTTTTTTGCTCTTCTTTGAGTACAACCTGTACCGTTTTCATTCAGACATTGGCAACACTGTACCTCTTTTATGCCAATTACCCTTTATATATTTTGAGCTAGTGTCTCATTAGCTGCCAAGCTTTTGTATTGGTGTTCAGCTGCTACAGTATAGATGTAGATTTTTACAGGGAAACACAGTGGTGGGATTGAAAAACCTGAACAACCGGTTCTCTTATTGGATGTAGGCCTGGGCCTCTGAGGCCTAGAATGAACTTCCGGATTTATCTACCAGTTCTGCCAAACTGGTGAGAACCAGCTGAATCCCACTCCTGGGAAAACCTACTTTTTGTTGTCGTCTTTGGACAGTCTATATGTTTGTTTTGTCTGCATCTCAACATCACTAACAGTTCAGTAATATTAATATTTCTGAAATGGAATTACATGGCTTTTAGCAAGCTTGATGTAGCTCCATGAAAAGACCAATGGTATGTATTGAAACAGCTCATCTAGATTTTATACCTATGATCAACTCTGATTTGAAACAGAAAATTGTCCTTTTTTTCTTCTGAAAAGGCAGTTCTTGTCAGCAATGTTATAAATCATAACATCTTTATTATTTATTTCAAATGTATGTACTTCTGAAGTAAAAATGTCCTATCAAATTAAATATATTGCACGCTTCAGGATTATCAGTACCTTGATACTGAAGCTGTTTTGACCTCTAAAAGTTCCCTCACATGAATTCACATCTGCATGAATTCCTTTTCTGTTCTTTGCATGGTAGAATTGTGTAAAAGGCACATTTAGATTGAGAGTCATAGGAATTGTATAAATAAACTGATTTAGGAACAGAGCTCATATCAAATGAAAGTAAGACAGTTTAAAAAGTAGTAGATATTTCTTTAGAATATAAGAGTTCCCAAAGATCTCTGTGTACAGGGATTTTTAAAACTGCTGAATTATAATCAAGACAAATTAATTTCCCTTGGATTATGGAAAACTATGATAGGAAGGAATACTTAACTGGAAAAGCGTTGTATCCTAAAGGTTAAAAGTTAAACTAAAGGAAGGTTCAGGTTGTGAATAATCTCCCCCCTTTTATTATTTATTTTATACATTTATGTAGCTTTCCATCTTACATATATGACTGAGTGATGTACGTAGTTAAAAACACAAAAGGGATGTAATTAACTCAAACCATAAAAAAATAATCAGAAAACCATAAAAACCATAATCTTCAGGCGAGCAAACTCAATTCCCTTAGTAATATACTGTAGCCACTTTGTAGATCCATAGCCACAATATCAGATCTCCAGGCCAAGTAACAAAGTCAGGTGTTCAGGCCCCTCTGGAAGGAGCAAGATCAAGGCCCATCTGACCCATGATGGGATGGGACCCACAACATGTTTTTCCTGCCAGACATAATGGGACTAGTAGATGTGATTTTGTGGAATCCTTGGTACTTTCTGAGCTTAGTGGATTTCTTGCAGACATTTCATTACCAAACTAGGTAATATCATCAGTGCTAAAGAGGAGTGGGGCTTGCTCTTATTTTTACATACTAGTGGCTTGTCCTGTCAGAACTGGTGGAAGTAATCTTGGGGGTTCCTTGATTAAGCTGTTGTTTTTCCATTAGCTTGTTTGTTAGTAGTCCTTGATTGGGATATTGTTTACTTCTTTGCTGTTGGTCTAGTGTAAACCTTGGTGTTAATCTCTGCGCATCTGAGTGTTGATTAATGGTGAGGAGGTGTTCTGGCCTTTTTATTTCCTTCTTGGCTTTTTAATTGTTTCTTTTGAGTGATATGTAGATGTCACTTATGTCTATGCCAAAAGTCAGACAGATACTTCTTGAGTGTACAGAGGAATTTCATGATTTTTCTCACGACTCTTTCCAAATGCTATGTGGCATTAAAAAAAAAAGCTAACATCCTGGGTTTGGTCTCTCTGGATTAGGAGGGGATGGAGCCACTTGGAGCTGTGTTTCCTAACTGGGCACAGGTTAATTCTTGGAAGGTAGAAATTAAATTGTGGACTTAGCAAAGCAGTGGAGCAAATAGGAAGGCTGAGATGATAAGAATATCAGCTACCAGAAGGACTATTCTCTGGAAAAGGAGAAGCCCTTGGAGATGTCCAAATCTCATAAATTGGTTGCTATAAGGGGAAAAAACCCAGATGCTTTCAAATGCAGGCAAAACAATGACATAAAGCCTTCATTTAATCCAAAGTACAGGTGTGGAGTGAAGGCATGCAAAGCACTTAATGTTACGGTCACCTATATGTGCAGAAAGGGTCTCAATGTGGGAATGTTTATCTAATTGTGGGAAGAGGAAAAGTAAAAGCTTTCCACCTTCATTGCCTACAGTTGCCCATCTTCCCTGTAGTACTGAAGTTAATTTATAGCATTATCCAGCCATCACTGGGGCAATATGAAACTTCTCTCCATATTATTGATGTATCATTGCCACTATGCCTGGATGGCCCTATAAATCACTTGTGAAGATAGTTTCATAAACATCAGTAACACTTTAACATCTATTCCTCTCCTCATATAGCCAAGGTGTAAGGAATGGATTTTTCCAGATGGTGCACTAGTGCAGGGCTTTTCAACCAGTGGTACGGGTACCACCTGTGGTACATTGGCACCTGGCAGGTGGTACGCGACCATCCTAGAAAAGTGGTAGCAGGGAGGGGAATGAGCTGAACCAGTGGCAGCACTGCAGAAGCCTGAGCGAGAGATGGTTGGAGCTGCAGGGCTGTCAGGGCTCAGTGGAAGCGCCAGGATCAGTGCCAGGCTACAGCTGGAGCTTGGCGCTGATCCTGGCGCTTCTGCTGAGCCCAGAAGAAGCACCAATCAGCTGGAATGTTGCAGCATCTCCAGGGTCTTGGGATTTACATTCAGATGCTTGGCAACTGATTCATATTAATGACGGTGACAGTGTCCCAGGGTCATGTGAAGTGACCAAAACCTGCTGCAACCACTAAACACCTCCCACCCCCACTGCCAATCCTCAACAGAAATGCTCACAACAATGAAAACCTCAGACAGGAGGAAGAGTGCCGCCGGGCGGGCAGGCAGGTGTCTTGCTCAGCTGTGGCTTGGGGATACTTTTTTCAGTGCCATTGTAACAGTCACTAAGAAAACTGTTGTAAGTCGAGGACTACCTGTACTTTATCACTTTTTTCCTCTTTTTGGTGGGGGGGGGGTCATCAAGTTTTTGACACCTTGCTAGGCGACTGGTGGTACTCGGATGTTGCCATATCCTAAAAGTGGTACAATGGGTGAAAAGGTTGAAAAGCCGTGCACTAGTGGACATGCTGGCCAAGGATGATTCTTAGAACATGGTGTAACGGTTAAGGACTATGGAACAAGGACCAAGGAGGCACAGGATCAATCAATCAATCAGAATAGAGCTGGAAGAGAACTTGGAGGTCTTCTAGTCCAACCCTCTCCTCATGCAGGAGACTCTATACCATTTTAGACAAGAGGCTGTCCAGACTCTTCTTAAAAACCTCCAGTGATGAAGCACTCACAACTTCTAAAGGCAAGCTGTTCCACTGGTTAATTGTTATCACTCTTGGGAAGTTTCGCCTTAATTCCAGGTCGCTTCTCTCCTTGATTACTTTCCATCCATTGTTTCTTATCTTGCCTTCTGGTGCTTTGGAAAATAATTTGACCCCCTCTTCTTTGTCGCAGCCTCTCAAATACTGGAATACCAGGGAGATTTTATTAGGTGACTCTGACGCAATCTCTCTCTCTCTCAACCCAGCTTATTTTATGACTTTTTTTTTTGTGGAGTTAAAATGAAGGAGAACCCTGTGTGGAGCTGTATGTGATCTAAGAGAAAAGGTGGGATATCAATTCAACAAATAATTGTTTAATTAGAAATGTGTTCCTCTTTTCCTCTACCTTGTTGCTTCTCTTCTCTCTCAAAGCCACGGTGTAGGGTTATTTTTCTCACCCACATTTGCTTTTTGTGTCAATGCCAGCTGCAGAAACAATACATATATTTCTGGAGGGCTCATAAGTTTCAGCAAAATCCGTATGAAGAGTGCGCTGTCATGCCTTTATAAGGAAGCAAACACTCCTTGTAGAAAAATAGAATCAAGATTTGAAGATAAATCCCAGTTGGATATGAAGCACTGACAAACAAGGTGGAGCTGGTTAAGATAAAACTGTAAGGTCATTTGCACTATAATCAGCTTTATTAATTAAATTTTAATAGATGTGAGAGGTCAAGCCTTGCCTTGGCTGATAGCCAGGTAGCTTTAGCACATTTTATTTTTAACACGATCATGTTGCCATGACACATTACACAGACAACAGGAAATACATTAATACTGATAACACAGGGTCTGGATAATAAGATCATATAGTTTAGTCAGTAAGTAGTCATTTGGTTGTATCCAGGCTGGCAGTGTCATGAATTTCCTTACGATGTGCTGCCTTTGTTTATATGGACAGAAGAAACATAAATTCCCAGCATTTTTTCTCACAAAACTTCCATGAACGAATTTGTACTAAATTCCCTTTCTGACTATACAGTATAGCAGAGATGTGATAAAAATGGGATGAAATGTTTCTGGTATTTTACAATATGGCACACCAAATCACTGTTTTATTAGTCATGTGTAAATACACCTTAATTATTCAATAAATGTGTAACACACATTTCTATTTTTTTTTAAATTCCATTTATATCCCGCCCTTCTCCGAAGACTCAGGGCGGCTTACAAACTTAGTTAATATTTCTATATTAAGCTACAGAGCTCTAGAAGTATGCAGTTTTTTTAAAAAAAATCATTGGGATCCAATTGTAGAAAAACAGATGAGATAAGAAGACTGAATCTATTTAACTGAATCCATTAGTAGAAACAATCAACTTTTGGTAGTTGAGTGCTGCATTCAAGCTGACAGTCAGAGTTGGTTACACATGTCAATAGATATCCATTTTGGAGAATCAGATTTTACTTTGTTCTTAAACTGAAATATGCCTGCATTAGGACTTCTACTATGCTTTTCAAGAATTTCCCTTTTCAAAATCAAAAGGTAGCAGAAAGGGACTTAGTATTGGTCCTGGAATCATACTCTATCAAACCCTGGTATAATGGGTAATATGGCACCTTCCGGGTTGTTAGATTACAATTCCCATCTTTGCTGTCGGTCATATTGTCAAGAGATTATGAAAGATGGAGATGCTGAACATCAGAAAAAGCACACATCAAGTCCACATTCCTATTCAGTCAGACATCTTTTTCATTCAGGAAGTTTAAGAATTAACTTTTATAATCATTAGATCAAACGGTAAATATTATTTCACAGAATGGAATGATCACTGACAGCTAAAAAGAAGTTAATATAGCTTTTATGCATAAAGAGGGAGAAGATTTTAACAAGACTTTAGCAAGAAAGTAACAAGTTCCGTGGTGGGGCAGAGGTTACAATGCAGTATTGCAGGCTAATTCTGCGAACTGCCAGGAGTTCGTTCCTGACCACCTCAAGGTTGACTCAGCTTTCCATCCTTCCGAGGTCGGTAAAATGAGGAGCCAGATTATTGAGGACAATATGCTGACACCGTAAACTGCTTAGAAAGGGCTGTAAAGCACTGTGAAGCAGTATATAATCTAAGTGCTATTGCTATCAACCAATATCTTTATTGATTAATGGCTACAGATTGTTTACCATGTTTGTGGCTGGAAGGCTGAAAATAATTTTACAGAAATTTATTCATGAAAATCAATGTGTTTGGATATTCTTGAGCATTTGGGGCAACACAATGAAAAACAAGCTGCACAGATCTTAGGTGCCTTTAACAATTCGAACAATCTTCTTCTTTAGATTTCTGGAATAAAAAACTTGGAGATAATTTAATTAAATAGGTAAGATTGATTGATACCTCAAAGAAAGCACAAATGATTATTAATGGAAAAGTAAGAAAACCTTGTGAGATTCAAAGAGGGACAAGATAAGAATGCCTGCTGTCTCCACTCTTTTTCATCTTACTTCTTGAAGTATTGACAGGTGCAAGAATTGTGGGAGTAAAAATGTTAATCAAATTGCTGATGAAGAATTTAGCAGCAAGGGAAAAGCTGTCTTGAATAAAAGCCTTTGGAGTGAATTGTGGGTGGCATTTTATAATGCAACAGAGAAAAAGATTGATGACTGTGAATTTATAAGTCAGAGAAAAAAGAGAAGAAAACAGAAAAACTCAGGCAGTTGTGCAGAGTCTGATTGTTTCAAGGAATAGATAATAATTTCTTTGAAAACAATTCCATTGTTTAAGCAAACGCACCATTCCGTATGAAAGGACAGAGTTAAAATTTGCAACCCAGAGATCGAAATAGGCAGAGAGAAAGAGAGAGATGCAGCTAGTCCACAGGTCTGCAACCCACGGCTCCGGAGCCGCATGTGGCTCTTTCAGCCATCTCCCGCGGCTCCCAGTCCTCTGCCATGTGCAGTCCAAAAAAAAAAGGCGGGACTAAAAAATTTCAACCAATCAATTCAAATAGGCAGGGTAGGTGCATATTTTGCCTTGGCTCCACTCTTCAATCAAACCCTGTTCTGCGCATGTGTGCATGTACGCGCATGCGCACACATTTTTTTGCGGCTCCCAGTTTTTCCTTTTGTGAGGGAACCGGTTCCGAGTGGCTCTTTCACTGTTTCAGGTTGCTGACCCCTGAGCTAGTCCATTAACAGAGCATCTGCACTCAGCCTCTGAGTATAGTTTAGGCCCAACTATCTATACTGCATGTGCGAGTGCGATGTGATCAGCATTGTGAAACGTAAAAAACTACATTCATAATGTTGTTAATGTATAAATGGCATCAGAATTCTTCAGCTAAGAAATTTCCTTCTTAATTGAAATAAATAGGGCAATTTATCCTTTTTTGCATTTCTGGAAGACTGCAAATTAAGGCAAAAATGAGGGATAGATATTGACAGACATAAATGAATGACTTCTCGAGAAATCTACTATTTGGTTCCAAAACTTTTACTTATTCTGAAATGCTTATTTATTCTGAAATGCTTTCTTTAGAATGGAATTTCTGTGCCTTTTCCATATCAGCACTATTTTCAGTGTTATGAAATAAAGAGAGCTTTTAATAGAAAATAAAGACTATAATAAACATTATAAGGTAATTACATTGCTGAAAATATTTTCAAAGAGCTTTTCAAATAGCTTTGCCCCTTAAAATAGCACTGAGTTGTTTTAAACATATGCATGAAGTTAATAACTGGAGTTTAGATAGTTGCAAGGGACCAAGAAGAACACACTGCATAGTTGAAATAAGAAGCAGCTGTTATTTTTATTAATATATCATTTCAAACAAGACCTAATAGTTATTGATAAACACATTTTCAGGCTAGAATTCTGTTATCTCAAACTGGTGCCAGGATCATGTTCTCCAAATATGGATGGCCATTTCTGACTCTTCAATCAGCATGGCTATGATAAAGCAGTCTGGGGCATAAAGGTAAAGGTAAAGGTTCCCCCATAGATGCATGCTAGTCGTTTCCAACTCTAGGGGCCGGTGCTCATCTCTGTTTCAAAGCCAAAGAGCCAGCGCTTGTCCGAGGACATCTCCATGGTCATGTGGCCGGCATGACTAGACGCCAAAGGCGCACAGAATGCTGTTACCTTCCCACCGTAGTGGTCCGTATTTTTCTACTTGCATTTTTACGTGCTTTCGAACTGCTAGGTTGGCAGAAGCTGGGACGAGTAACAGGCGCTCACTCTGTTACACGGCACTCGGGATTCGACCCGCCAAACTGTCGACCTTCTGATCGACAAGCTCAGCATCCTAACCCACTGAGCCACTGCGTCCCTTAGTCTGGGACATACTGGCAGGGAATTCTGAAAATATTAGTCTAAAGCAGGGGTGTACAACCTTAACAATTTTAAGACCTGTGGACTTCAACTCCCAGAATTCTTCCAGCCCGCATTCAGCACTTCAGCTCTGTTGGTGCAGATGGCGTGGATTATGGGCAGAGTCCAACTGCCTTGTGTTGCTGTCAGATTTCTCTCTAAAGCAGAGTGTCCAACCTTGGCAACATGAAGACTTGTGGACTTCAACTCCCAGAATTCTCCAGCCAGTATGTTGAAGACCACAAGTCTTAAAAGTTGCTATGGTTGGATACTCTTTGTCTAAAGCATCTGGAGGGCATTAAGCTGGAGAATGCCGATACAGCAATTTACTTGGGAATGAGTCTCATTTAATGCATCTGGAGGAGTGTATACTCGATGCTCTTAGACCAGGGGTGTCAAACTCAATTTCATTGAGGGCTGTATCAGCATTGCGGTTGCCCTCAGGGGGCCAGGTGGGTATGGCCAGGGTGGGTGTGGCCTACTGGGTGGGCGTGGCTAGAGTGCGTATGGCCTACTGGGTGGGCATGGCCAGCTCTACATTGTTCACATCAAGGGTGCCTATGGGGGCGTGGGCAGGAGTGGGACAGATCTGAGGGTCTCTGGCAGAAGGAGGGTCTCTGGGCCAGGGCTAAGGCAGTGGGGGCCGTTCCCTCACTGTTTCCAGGATGGCTTTGCGGGCCACATGAAACCACTTCGCGAGCCGGATCCGGCCCCCGGGCCTTGTGTTTGACATGTCTCTCTTAGACAATTCCTTGGATTATACAAAGACTATCTGATCTGGTCAGAGGATTCCAGAACTGACTCTGGCATCATTTGATATGAAGTTGCCTACCACTGGATTCTTTTATAAAGGGATGAAGTACCAAGAATTAGGTTGGGTTAAGGGAAGGAGTGTTTGTAAGGAATAATGGGATCCTTCCTGAATGTGAAAAGAGTTGTGAGTGGAAAGTTAAGTGACTAAATCTCTAGACTTTCCCCCCGAAATGAATCCATTGCTCAGGTAGATTAACTAGTGAATGCAGTTCCAGAAAAAAGTAATTTCATTAACACTCAGAATGAAAGGTTGGTAGCAATGAGATCAAGCTTCATTGTGGACCAAATGAAGGAACTGAGCGTTGCATGGTTCTCCTGGATCAGGTTTCCCTGCACAGTTACAGCTGTGCTTCAGCCATATCCCTCTCAAATGGCTGCTTGGCGCCATTGACCAACTCCCCTCCAGACATGTCTGGAACTGGTTCATCTTCCTCTGAGCTGACATCTGGAGAGGTATCTGGGGAAGCGTCCGAGTGAGTCATCACAGCCGGTCTCCTTCCAGGTGCAGTTCAAGGTGTTGTGATCTCCTTTAAAACCCCTCGTGGCATAGATCCAGGTTCCTTGAGGGTCCGTCTCACCTCACTGGATTGGCTTGTACCACTCATGCTGGCAGAGGAGAAATGCTGCAGAGGAGGCATGCTGCAGGTCCCATCAGCCTGATTATTCCAGCTGGCTGGGACCAGGAGGAGGGCCTTCTCTGATGTTGCTCCTGCCCTCTGGAACATCTTGCCTCCTGATGTGGGGTTGGCCCCAACCCTCCTATCCTTTCGTAAGGATCTCTGCCAGTTGGCTTGGAGCCCTAGTGGGGGAACAGAACAGAGGAAGTGGTAATAATAAATAATAAACCTTTATTGTCAAAGTACAACATGTGTACATTGAGATTAGCTGAGCCTCCCCACTCCCCTGGTTGGTTGAATAACAACAGATCCCACCTCCCCCTTCTCCGTCCCCACCCTCCCGATGTGTCCTTAGATTTTAATCTTTGATTTTAATTTACTTACATTTTAATGTATATGTACAGACATAGTTTTATGACTGTAAGCTGCCCAGAGTTACCCTATGGTAAGATGGGCGGCCAATAAATTTTATAAATAAATTAAAAAAATCTGTGCAGCCTCAAATTCTCCTCAAATGCCAGGCCTGCGTGTGGAATAAAAGAGCTACTGTAATTGTTAATATGGTGTATTGGTTAATATGATGAACTAAGAGTGGGATGACCAAAATTGAAGTCCACCTTCAACTAGGGAAACTCACTATGGACCTGCAGTTCTGTCTCTGCTCAATTTGTCAACTTTGTTGTCATGGAAGGAGAAGAAACACTATATTTTCTGCTTTGAACTCCTGATTGAAAGGATGGATAATGAATCCAATAAATAAGTTTGCTCTTGGAGCACATTCTTACTGTCTTAGCTCAGTGACTGGATATAAGAGCAATAAATATCACATTTTCCTCTCTCTTTTTTGAACCAGTGAGCTCATTAGCTATAGTAAATAGCGAAGAGAAATGTGGTTAGATGTTTCTGGAGTCTATCACTGAAAGAATGTGGTCCAAATATGTAGCATACATAGCCTACACGGCTCCTTTCTGATACTCAATGTGCCCCAGAAACTTAATTCAAAAGTTGAACTAGAAACTTTTAGCTTTAGGCCATGGTGAAAACATCCAAATCAAAGGCTTCATTTAACATCTGTGAGGCCAAGGGCATAAATTCAGCTCATAAGAGCGTGAAGGTGATCTTGGGAGCTTTGGTCAATACAGCAGCATTTCCTGAAATGCCAACTGAATAATTCAAAAGTTTCCAAACAAGGCAGGTTATGCAATATTAAGGACATCCCAGCTACAGTATTTTTGATTCATTCTGCCCTGAATTAGAACAATTTTTCAAAAACTAAACCAGTCTACGAAACAGATGGGAACATGGAGGAAGATAAACTGATTTTGCTTTCTTTTTGAGAGGTCAGTAATAAGCAAGTTTTGCTCTTATGGCCAGGCAAAAATTCTTTCCTTGCTAGCCTTTTTCAACACATGCATGCATATGAACACACAGATGTACACATACACAGCAGTGGCCTCAGCATGTTCTTGTGGTTGCTGTCAAAAGGTATGTTTCATTATGATTCAGAGGCAATATATGAAAAGAACAAGTCTTCTGGCTGAATATTTGATATAGGGGAGTGGTGGGAGAATTTCCCTTTCTTAAAATTCCTAGCAGTGATAGTTTTTGAGATAAAACACCAGGCTTACAGCACTGGTAGCCTGCATTTTGTTCGCTGCTCTTGCTGTATAATAACAATAATCTGTCAGGAAACAAGAAGACAAGGGGGAAGTACTATTTTTGGTAGGAAAAAGCTCTAGATCAAGCAACCAGATGTGGCTAAATGTCAGCTCCCAGGAGCCTAAGCAAAGAAGACCAATGGGGAGGGTTAATGAGGGTTGACATGCCTTAACATCTGGAGAGCTGTCCTTTTCTCAATAGAGTGAAATATGATGGCAGGCTCTTAAAAAGAGCATCAACCAGAGGCCTTGTGCTCACCTCACTTCCTGCAAATGTGGGCTCCAGACCATTTTTCTGCTCTGCTTCCAGTGTTGTATTTCTGTCCTTCTGTTGGCTTAAGTGCTACTGTCTGGTTTGCCTGGGAAAATGATGAAATGGTGCATTAGAGGACTGATTAAAAAGCTGTCGTCCAAGCATCTCAGACCAGAGGGCATTGTCTTAAGCCAGTTTAGAGTCAATCCAACAAAAGCAAAGGAGAAGAACATCTTAAGGATACAGTGTGGACATGTCCCAAGGCCCAAGCAAACTTTAGACACCTACTGTAAATAAATTAATAAATAAATTAAGGTATTATTAATTAATTGAGTCTCAGACTCACATTATATCAAGTATCTATTTTAACCTTGCAAGGTAGGAATGGTGTTCAGTTTTAAAGCAGGCTTCATGAAAGAGGGATTATGTCCTAAACCTTGGGCAGACCCCATTGCCCCAAAGTTATATTGCCCTTTTCCTTCTTTCGATTCAAAATGCAAAACTCATCATAGCCAAGTCACTCAGTAGAATTAACAAATCTATCACAATCTACATTTCATAGAAACAGATTGATGGCCATCAAGTAGCAGTTTTTGCTGGCAGGTTTTAATGTCCAGTCTTGGGTTGGGAAACATGGCTTGCTTGTTTGATTTACTTGCTTATAGAATTTCTAGACCACTTCAGCCTTAAGAGTCTCTAAGCATTTTACAAAAGAGCAACAGTGGCCTAGCCACTAGTAATAAGATGCAGTAAAATAATTGACACATTTGCCACTGCCAATTGCACAACAGCTAAGTTCCAAAGGACTTCTGGAGCAGCTACGTTTTTAACAACTTCTAGAAGGCCAAAAAAAAGAGGGACGCGGTGGCTCAGTGGGTTAGGACGCTGAGCTTGTCGATCAGAAGGTCGGCAGTTTGGCGGGTTGAATCCCGAGTGCCGCGTAGCAGAGTGAGCGCCTGTTACTCGTCCCAGCTTCTGCCAACCTAGCAGTTCGAAAGCACATAAAAAAATGCGAGTAGAAAAATAGGGACCACTATGGTGGAAAGGTATCAGCGTTCCGTGTGCCTTTGGCGTCTAGTCATGCCGGCCACATGACCACGGAGACGTCCTCGGACAAGCGCTGGCTCTTCGGGTTTGAAATGGAGATGAGCACCGGCCCCTAGAGTTGGAAACGACTAGCACGCATGTGCGGGGGAACCTTTACCTTTACTAGAAGGCCAAAATAGCTCTGTTGCCTTGGTGGGAGCAAGCTGTTCCATACTCAGAGAGTCCCTAGAAAGAATACTCACTTTAACCCCCTTTTTGTCCCATCTTTGATTGGGGGTCTTCAGCAGGCATTCATTCTCCTTTTACTCAGACTGGGCAAGTAGGCTCTATCTACAGTAGGCATTCTCAAAAATACAGGTTCGTTTCTCTAGAAATTTATAAGACTTTTAATTCTTTGGAATAGGCATAGTTCTTTGCAGTTCTGTCCACTTTTAGCTTTGGAAAAGGTTTTTATATCAGTTATAAACTGCCAATATAGCAGAGCTGGGGCTGCAATTAGAATCAATGGCTATCATCGCTCACCAATAATACTACAATGGGGAAGCAGACAGTACTCATATTCTCCATTTCTTTTTTTTTTTTTTGCAAAAGCAATTGAACAGCTTGCTGAATTTATGGCTGATCATACTTCAAAGGGAGTTTTCATCAATGATATTGAATAAAAAAAATCTTATTTGCTGATAATGCTGGATTTATTTTTTTTAATCTCATAAAAGCTGCGACATTTTGCTTGCTCAGCTTTCTTTCTTTTCCAAAAAAGCTCCTGGATTAAGGGTCAACTGCAACAAATCTGATTTAGGGTAAATCTGCACAGCAGCCTAAGCTCCTTCTTCCCTTGTTGTTTCTAGGGGTTCCTGAAAGTTGACTTTCAAAATTTCAGATTCCCAAGAAGCTGGGCTAGTGGTCACTTTGAAGTTTGGCCACTGCAAAGCCTAACCAGTTGTTCCCCTCTTGATCTTCTTATTTATGCAAGAGGGCAAACTTACCTGGCACAAATATCAGGGTACCCAGTGCTTTTTTTTGTAAAAGAAAAAGGTGCCGGAACTCACACATGTCATACAACCCGCCTTGCCTACCCTACAAGGTTCCATCCAAAAAAGGTGCCGGAACTCCGTTCTGAGCGTTCTATGAGGAAAAAAAGCCCTGAGAGTACCTACATTTTCATTTTAAAGTCAGGGCTTCTTACTGGTCTCTGTGTCTCTATTGATTGATTGATTTTTATCCCACTTTAATATTTCCCCACAACAACAACCCTGTAAAGTAGGTGGGCCGAGAGAAAGTGACAAAATAAACCAGGGGGCTTTCATGCCTAAGACAGGGGGATGCTAACAAAGGTTGTAACTGTGAAAAATGGTAATAAATCACTTTTTCCAGTGCTGTTTGAATGGTCACTAAATGAACTATTGTAAGTCAAGGATTACTTGTACTACAGACCATTCACTTTGAACAGCTTGGAATGGAAACGAGTGGTTTTGAACTAGAGCACGGGTCAGCAACCTGTGGCTCCCAGTCGCCCGGTGTGCGCGCACCTCTCCGAATGGGTGGAGGTGCGCGCGCACCACTCCGAGCAGGAGGAGGTGCGCGCGCACCACTCCAAAGGTTTGGAGAGCTGCGCGCGCACCTCTCTCGCACCTCCGCCCGAACACCCATTTGGAGACCTGCTGGTGTTCGGGTGGAGGTGCGGGCCGCGGCAGCTTTCTAAACCGGCACCAGCAGGTCTCCAAACCACTGTTCAGGCGGAGCTGCACGTGCAGCTCTCCAAACCTTTGGAGAGGTGCACGCGCAGCTCCGCCCGAACACCCGTGTCGAGACCTGCTGGTGTTCGAGCGGAGGTGCGGTTTGGAGACCTGCTAGTGCCGGTTTAGAACCGGCACCAGCAGGTCTCCAAACGGGTGTTCGGGCGGCAGTTTGGAGGTCCCGGGGGTGGCTCCGGCGACGCCCGGGCTGAAGGCGGCGATGCAACCCAGTGCCTGTCACCACGGAGACCCGTCGCCGCTGCCGTGCAGGTGCGTGCACATAAAAAAAAGTGGAACCACGCACATCTATCCACGCACGTGCATGCGCAAAAAACATTCTGCACATGCGCAAAACATTTTGTTGTATGCGCATGCGCGTGCATGGATGCACGCGCGCGGCTCCCACTTTTTTTTATGCGTGATGGAACCGGTTCCCAGTGGCTCTTTTGCTTTTTCAGGTTGCCGACCCCTGAACTAGAGCTTCAAAACGTGGGCAGGGGGCTTTGCAATGGGTTGGAAATGGGTGAGGATGATGTCACACATCCCTGTACTCAAAAAACGGTGGGTGGCCCCTTGAAACAAACAAGTTCAGTTTCTCCAGCTTAACTCTTACATTTTATTTCTTAAAATATTTGTCTATATGCCATGCAAAAATTATTAACCAATCGGTAACAAGAAATTACAAAATATCAGTGGCTAAATTTAAATGGGATCGTCAATCATGGTAAACATTACATTTATCCCTTTAGGCCACGCAGCGTCTATAAAAATGCAAATATTACTGTTCTTGTTTCTTCTTCTTTCGTTTTTGAGCAATGCCTGTCACAAAAGAAATGGAAACAATAGCAGCTGCTTTTTTGTTGTTTCAGGGGAAGGAGAGAAAGGAATTTAAATGTCTGAAGTCAATTTAACTTTGGGCAGAGTAAAACATTTTACCATGACCTAATCTCAGTACATACCTGCTGCTTCTCTCTTGTAGATTCTCTAAAATAACAATATATCAGTTTTGGTTTCAAGACCTCCCCAGAACATATCAAACTGTTAGGGATTCCTATTTTAAGTTTCCTCCAGGTCTTTTATAATTATCCACAAAGTACTTTTTATACAACTGGCCTTAAGGATAGTTACAATTGTTTCCTTCATTGCTTGACTCTATCATATACAGTTTGCCTAGTGTCCCCCCACCAAAAGTCAACTTCAAACTCTATCATCTATCTATCTATCTATCTATCTATCTATCTGTCTGTCTGTCTGTCTGTCTGTCTGTCTGTCTGTCTGTCTGTCTGCCTGCCTGCCTGCCTGCCTGCCTGCCTGCCTGTCTGTCTGTCTGTCTATCTGTCTGTCTATCTGTCTATCTATCTATCTATCTATCTATCTATCTATCTATCTATCTATCTATCTATCTATCTATCATCTATCTATCTATCTATCATCTATCTATCTATCTATCATCTATCTATCTATCTATCTATCTATCTATCTATCTATCTATCTATCTATCTATCTATCTATCTCACACTTCTGAACTGCCCATCTTCCTCAAACTCAGCCTGAGGAACATTTTTTTTAAAATAAAAACCCTGCCATATAATGATTCAACTTATTTACCTGAATGATTTATTTTTCTGTTATACACTTAATTAAAATGTTACATTTACAGAACAGTAGGCTCTAAGGTGGAAGAGAAAACAGATTTAGACATGACACTTTCTGCTCTCCAATAGACATGTTAGTGGGATTGGCTGCTATCAGAACTATTTTTGTTCTTTTTTTTCTTTCTGACTTGTTTTTTTTAAAAAAAAGCTGCCTTAGAAGTTTAATACCTTTGGCTTAAATGGTGACTTCACATTACTAAGGGGATCTGCAGTTCTGTTTTCAAATACTTTTGCGAGGTTTTAAAAGAATGCTTTAGGCATTCTTCCAGCAGGAGAGTGATATTTTAGCATTTTCACCGAAAGTGAAAAATCCAAATAAGATATTGCTTTACACAACTCCTCCTTGGCATTTCTTGCTGCATTGCCTTTCATTTTATTTGATTGTTTGAATATGGATATCTGCAGCTTCAAAGTGCAAACTTTTCTTGAATTAAAAAAATTGAGGAGACAACAATACATTTCCCCTTTTTTTTCACTGAAAAGGTTGTGTCCAATTCTAGGGGGTGGTGCTCATCTGCAATTCACAGCCAAAAAGTCAGTGTGGATGTCCGAAGACACTTCCGTGGTCACGTGGCTGGCATGACCATATGCCGAAGGCACATGGAACACTGTTACTTTCCCATCAAAGTAGTACTTATTTATCCCCTGGCATTTGCATGCTTTTGAGTGGCTAGAGTGGCAGGGGATGGAGCAAGTAACAGGGGCTCATGCCATCATGACATACTTAGCTCTCGAACTGCTGACCTTCCAGTTGACAAGCCCAGCGTCTTACCCACTTCATTTAAATATCAGAATATTTCCTCTTTTTTTCTGCACAAAGCTCCTCATTTAGGAGCCCCTTCACTGGAAAAATGTGCCTTAAAATGTCTTGTACTTTGTTGCACGATAACCCAAGGAGATATACCATCATATCAGAGCCACCTTTTAATGATCCAAATATTTATAGCCAATTTTATTATAGTTGAGCATTAGGTGTATGCTGTGCTAATAAAAGTGTTTTGATGAAAACATCATGAACAATAAAAACTGGTATGATTCTATGATCCATTCCAATGTTAGAATTTTTATGTCCTAGAAGCAAGGCCTTAGCACATGCTTCATTTGTCCCCAAAATGCTTTTTCAAAAGGCAACTGGACTTCGTTTTTTCCCTTAAAAATGAGCTTCATTTCTCATTAAGCCCAATGAAAAATTGATCTGCTTAATTTAAATGCAAGGTTATACCAAAAGAAACAAATGCTGTAGTGAATATCAGTGTTTGATGTTATCCAGCAATGCTTTCTGAAAACCTGATTGAAGACAGAATAAGGGTTGCATGGCTGATAAAAATAACGCTACTACTGCAGGCTCTGAATCAAAGATGGAACTGTTATTAACAAAGAAATGTCCAAGTTCACATTAGGGAATCTTGTATAACATGTTTTTGCTCAGAAATAGAAAATGCTCCACAGTTGTATGGTGTGTCTTCTCCTGGGAAAGCAACAAGTTGAAGTTGCATAAAATAAGATCTATGGGACAGAGATGTTCATAATAAGATTAACAATCATTTGTTTTTTTGTTTTCAGAGCTGAAGAAGCTTCTTGGATGAGAAGCGAAACGTTTTCAGAGAAAAACAGAAAAGTCCAGTTGCCTCATGAAAAAGCACCTTTGAGATATATTTTTTTTCTTTCTGGCTTAAGCATTTACATCTATCATCTCTCTCTCTCTCTCTCTCTCTCTCTCTCTCTCTCTCTCTCTCTCTCTCTCTCTCTCTCTCTCTCTCTCTCTCACTCACTCACTCACACATCCAGGGCTTTTTTTGTCATAGAACGCTCAGAACGGAGTTCCGGCACCTTTTTTGGATGGAACCTTGTAGGGTAGGCAAGGCAAGTTGTATGACATGTGAGTTCCGGCACCTTTTTCTTTTACAAAAAAAGCACTGCATCTATCTATCATCTATCCACCTATATCTATTTCTTTCCATCTCAATCATCTATTTCCATCCATCCAGTCAGCCAGCCAGCCAGCTAGCCAATCATGCCCTGGGAAGATTCATACAAAAAAACCTGTGAAGAAATAAGATATGAAATACTTCCATAAAGTGCAAAGCAGCCAACTTTCCTGCTCTTCTAAAGATAACCTGGTTAGCGAATGGGCTTCCACGTACATGTTCTCTCTTGAGAAAGAACACACGAGGATCCCAGGTCTATGAACTGGTCCTGGAAGTAGGACTATCAAATTTAAGCTGCATAAACTGTTTTGACCACTAGAATGCAACATAAATAAATAAGTAAAAACATTGTCCTCATCTAGCGGCCATCTTAATTCTTGCACCCAAATTTTGTTAATCCTACACGTAACAGGATATATAATTTAAACAGCATGGGACAAAGGATCTTGGATTTGAAGAGCTTGGCTTTTTACCCAAGTCAATTATTGAGAGTTGTCATCAAAGGCAGCACTGCACAGAGCACACTGTAGTAATTAAAACTGGTAGTTATGAAAGCTGGAATCAATTTCATAAGAAGAGGAAAGCTTTTTTTCATTCATTAAACTTGAGAAATACTTCACCTACTCCTCCCTCTGTGGGATTCAGCCCCAAGTAGATCTTAATTCATCTGAACTGAACAAGTAACCATATCTTGGAATATTTCTGAAAATGCACCTAATATTGCTCCGTTCTGTTTCTAGGGCACAGTGCCCTATTTCTCCTGAAAGCTTTGTTTTCCAAAGTAACCATAAAGAACAGCGTACACATACTGTATAAAAAACAAATATATTCAAAACAGGCAATCTACTCCTCAAAAGCCACACAATTGAAGCCACAGAAGGTGCTTCCCAGCAGAATCTGTAATTAGCAAGTTTGAAAACGGCCTAATCATTTGCAACATCTGTCATTTGCACTTTTCAGTCCCTTCACCTCCAGAATCCTGTTTTTCCTTCCAGCAGTCAGCACTGATTAATCTCAAAAGTAACTTTCAGTTGTGGAGACAAAAGTTAATATTCAAGGACAGGCAGTCTAGAAATGCAAAGAAAAATGAGCGTGGTGAGCTGGGCTGGTTACAAATGCTAGAAGAGAGATGGAAAACATGAGTCACCAAAGTTGCAAGTAGCTTCAAGCCTTTTTTTTGTATTGCCATCAAACACTTTTCCAGCCACAACGGTTGAAAACTAATGGGATGACCTCCCAGCATTGTGAGCCAAAAAAAAAATTAAAAATCTAAAATACACAAAAACTGTAGTGTTAGAACTGTGTATGTTGAGGGAGAGAGCATGATGCTACTCACTCTCCATTAGCCATTACCAGGGGTAGGCAACCTTGGCTCTTTTATGACTCGTGGACTTCAACTCCCAGAATTCCTGAGCCAGAATAGCTCAGGAATTCTGGGAGTTGAAGTCCACGAGTCATAAAAGAGCCAAGGTTGCCTACCCCTGTCCATTGCTATCAGTCAATCCACTTCAATCCTCAAAATTCTTACAAATGTTATGTGTGGTTGATGGCTATCAGTGGTTGCCCACCTCTTTGCTATGAATGCCATACCTTCATCCTGGGGCCTGACCCATAAAAGATGGAATTCCTGCATGGAAATTATTTCCAGGTTGGAAATATGGTTAGAACAGACATGTCAAACACAAGGCCCGGGGGCCGGATCTGGCCCGCGAAGTGGTTTCATGTGGCCCACAAAGCCATCCTGGAAACAGTGAGGGAACGGCCCCCTCTGCTTTAGCCCTGGCCCAGAGACCCTCCTTCTGCCAGAGACCCCCAGATCTGTCCCACTCCTGCCCAGGCCCCCATAGGCACCCTTGATGCGAACAATGTAGAGCTGGCCACACCCACCCAGTAGGCCATACGCACTCTAGCCATGCCCACCCAGTAGGCCACACCCACCCTGGCCATACTCACCCGGCCCCCTGAGGGCAACCGCAATGCTGATGCGGCCCTCAGTGAAATTGAGTTTGACACCCCTGGGTTAGAAGGAGGGGAAATAAAAGTGCTGTGTTTGTTGAGCATGCCTGGCTGAGGAATTCTGGGAGTTGAAGTCCACGAGTCATAAAAGGGCCAAGTTTGAAGAGCCCTGTTTTAGCCATAGGCTCTCTGAATATCTTAGGAAGGTGAGAGATAGTATTAGCTCTCATGCTTCAGAGCAAGGCATGAAATGTTGCAAACAAATGGCATGGGATATTTTATTTATTTATTTGATTCTTATCCTGCCTTCATTGCTTCCTAAGTAACTCAAGCTGGCAAACATCACAAATATTCTTCCCTCTTCCTATTTTTGCCACAGTGATCCTGTGAAGTAGGTAGGGCTGAGAGAAAGTGATTGGCCCAAAGTCATCCAGCTGGTTTTTCATGTTTAAGGCGGAACTAGAACTCACTCTCCTGGTTTTTAGGCCAGCAATCTTCACCACTACACCAAACTGGCTCACTATCATTATTAGTTTATATAAACTAATTACATAAACATTATTAGTTTCCTCAGAGAATCACACCAAGGCTTTTTGCCTGCAGCTAGCAAACTAGATGGTATACTAATAGGAATATAGCTTGTCAACCTCCCGCAAGTAATTAATATCATATAATTAATTAAGTAATTAATCAATTAATATCATATAATTAAATCATATAATTAAATCATATTCTTTACTTCAAAGTACATTTTAAAGCAAAAATTTTGTGATTTCCACTTTTAGTGATCAATACAGATCAGTCTATAGCAGGCATGTCAAACTGCCAGCCCACGGGCCGGACGCATCACGCCAAAACCGCACCTACCCCATTGCTGGCAATGAGGAAAAACTTGCAATACATTGTGCAACATCACGTGACGTCACGAGTTTGACATGCCCGGTCTATAGTTATAAGAATCATTATCTTTCTGCAAAGCCACCCATTTATTAATGTATAGTTTTGCTTACATATCATTTATGATTAGCTAGATGTCTGCATCACTGGGAAATTAACTCATGAAAAGAGGGCAGAAATGCCCACTATTGGTGATTTTTCCCTGTCTTCCAAGTTCAAGAACACTTAATTTTCATTGTCTACTTTATTCCTCCAGGTTTTCTTTCCTTTTGGCTACTTAAACCATTTACCTTAATTGCATTAAATTCCAGGTGGGGGCTTGAAAAAGCTGCTGCTCTCTGGAGTAACTATAACAATTGCTGGCATTATGTTGCATCAAGTCTCTTATATTTTGCAATGCACAAGGAAGGCTGAATGGGCAATCTTGGGAGACTGGATTTTGTATCCGGGCTGGTGAATAGTCTTGTAGTAATAAGGAGCCATAGTTTACATGGGGTGGAGGGGAAAGAAAAATGCCACAATGGGAAAGATGGTGATACAAAATGAATGCTGTCAAAAATGTGGATAGGAATGGAATTTTCTACTCAGAGGTGTCCACAAATGACAAAATGGTGGCTACAAGGAAGCAGCTGAGGCTCTGCCTGTTTTCTATGTGTGTCCCACTATCACGGCTGCCATCTTGATTATTTTTATGATATCCTGAAAACACTGGTGATTTCCCTTTGTCTGGAAGATTTGGGATTTCGTTGCTGTATATCCATGCTTGCACTCAAACTTCTGGGACTCCCATCACTAAACTATAGGAAACCACAAGGCCAATTTTTGATGATCAACCCAGCCAAATTCAGCAGTGCAGTTAGAGACAGTTCAGCGATCCACCAAAATAAAGATGTTGGGGACTCTTCTACCATAGACCATTCCCTCCTGATTTAAAAATGCTTTATCTGCCAACCAGCAACCCTCAAAACAATGCCTCTTTTTTATTTGACTCTGTTGCATTGCATCCTTTTGCTCTCCCTGCTGGCACACTGGCATTGCTTTTTACATTGGCCTTATGTGAAGCCATTTGAAGCTATGGAAGGAGATGTTCTAATCTAAGCCAATCCAGAGGAGGAACTGAGCTGCTGGTTGAGTACTGAAGTTGATTTTTTTTTAACATCCTTTTTTCATGTTCTGCCCCATGGCCATTATGTTCTGTATCCAATAGGCAAGAACAAACAGTAGACGTCTCTGTTTTTGAGAACTCTTCATCCTGGATCTTGAAGAAACAAATTATTCCCTTGGGATAGTAATGGGGGAATCATCTCAATAGGATGATATTGGTGCTAAGGAATATCTTCCCTTCCGACTTTTTTGGGAGTATGTGTGTGAATTGTGTTTTTAATTTTTTTATTTTGCACATTTAGTTATTTGTAGCACCATGGATGTTTTTTGACCAAAGTAGGAATGTAGAAGGAATTTTTTGGAACAGTACATTTCCCTGTTGTAGAAAAACCTTCAGAATGTCAACATAATTTCTTATTCCACTGCACGGTAGTGGTTAGAATGCAGTACTGCAGGCTAACTCACTGCCAGGAGTTTGATCTTGACCGATTGGCTCACGGTTGACTCAGCCTTCCATCCTTTCCAAGGTTGGTAAAATGGGGACCCATATTACTGGGCGCAATAGAATGACTCTGTAAACCACTTAGAGAGGGCTGTAAAACACCATGAAGCAGTATATAACTCTAAGCGCTGTTGCTATTGCTATCATTCACAGTTGGCATCTAATGGGCTTTCTCTGTAGGGAAAGAAAGCTGTGTCCAGGTGTGATGAGGTTCAGCAACAGTACAGTAAGAAGGAATGGCTTCCCTCTTCAGCTTTTCCAAAGCTCTCTCTCTCACTCTTTTTTTTTTTTGCAGTTATGTTATAGAGCAGAAGGGGAAGAGACAATTTTCACAAAGTGAAATTCCCCAAAACAGTCAATAGCACAGAATGCTTTTTGCCTCTTTCTCATTGAACATCTGCATATATTAGAAAGTGCACATGGCCCAGATAATAAACAGATAAAGAAATTATATAATCTGCTTCTGGGATATAAGCTGTTCGAGGAACAAGTGAAGGACCCTATGTTGACTTGGGCTAAAAATCTGGGACATGGCATTGACCTTGATACATGGCAAACGCTCTGGGACAGAAATAAAAGAATAACACTGGCTTCATCTTACAAAGAAAACCTATTCAAAATGTTCTACCGATGGCACCTTCCTCCAGCACGTTTAGCCAAAATGTATAAGACAGTATCTCCCAAATGTTGGAAATGCTCCGAAGAATTAGGTACATATTTTCATACGTGGTGGTCCTGTAGCAAGTCACAAAGATTTTGGCAAATGATTTGGACATGGCTAAAAGAAATATTAAGACAAGAAGTTGAGTTCAGTCCAGAATTTTTCCTATTGGGCATAACAAAAGAGAAATACCCCAAAGACGAGTTGTATCTGATGACTCACATTATTACAGCAGCAAGAATGTCATTTGCCCAGAATTGAAAAAGGAGTGAAATTCCAGTAGAAAATGAGGTAATAAGGAAAATTTGGGAATGCGCAGAAATTGATAAATTAACTTTGGAAATTAAAAATAAAGACCAATCAGGTTACTACAAAATTTGGAATAAATTTTATCTTTGGCGGGAACAAAAGGAAGGTCTCTACTAGATCTTACAGATTGGTTGATTGTTCTAAGTATTGTATTATATATAATTGATTTGTATCTTAAGTGTATTTTATGTGTACATATACATATATGAATATTGTAGACAAGAAGGTATGTCAGTCCGTTTGTACCGTGTCCAATGTTTTAAATAATAAATTTAATAAAGTTTTTTAAAAAAAGAAAGTGCATATGCTGTTTGTTTATTGCTGTGGTGAGAAGTGATTGGAGAACTTGGACTTATTTTGCTTCTTCCACATCCTGGTATTCAGGGGCGTCCACCAGTGAAGGCGATCAAGGTGGCAGCTGCTGCAGTGCAATGAAACCTGCATTTTTGACTTTTCTGACTTCCCCACTCCAGGAGCGTTCCTCTTATAGATGTGGGTTATACTCCATAAAACTCCTTTTTACAATCCTGTAATCCCTTAATGGGGTAGAGTTGGGGCGAATGGATGGGATGGACTGGTCAGATGGCCTTTCTGACACCACAGGGACTCACAGCAGATTTTTTTTCCTTTGCGCCCTGAGAGAGAAACATCTGCCACTACCTGGGCCTGAACTCTTAACCTTCTGAGTAGGAGGTGAGCATCTTGACTTCTAGGCCACCATGCCACTCAGTGTGGGCTATAGTGAATAACACCCACAAATGTTGCAAAAATAACACTGAGTACTTATTATACAAGTACAGTAGACTATGTGATAACTTTCTTTTCCTAAGTGGAGATGAGAAAAGAATAACCTCAGAATGATCTCAGGAGAGATGAACAGATTCATAGAAAACTTGGCTCAAGGCTAATTACAACTACCTTTTTAGAATGAACAGGCACTATTTCAAGAGGGTTTTCAGGCTATAGCAAAATTGGATTCTGCACAAAGGTGGTAGGTATCTATTGCGCAAAAAATGAAGCTATTGTTTGCAGCAATGATGCATCATACTGAACTATTGAAAACATGTTGATTTGAAAAATAATTAGGTACACCAGCTATTCTGTTTTGGCCAAAATGTTGTTGATTATCATAATTCAGCTCTACACTCTGAAAAGAGCATGTGCAGAATATATATGCAGAATTGACAATGGCAAAAGTTTTAAATGAGAATTGGAATCAGATTAGGTACAGTGAATCTTGAGTATTGCACTGATATCTATGCAGCAAAGATGTAAATCCATGACAACCAAACCAGACTACAGAACATTGCATGCATGTTCAATTTAACAAAAATCCAACAGGTAGAATAGCTACAAGTGCATTTGAGTAGGAAAAAGATAGTTTGGGTATGAAACTCTTTCAAATAATCAAGAATTAATCCCATAGGATGTATATCCCCAGCACATCTACATTAAAAAATTAGTGGCATCAAATGGGCTGTAGGATATACAAACTTAATCCATCTGATTCTTTGAATGAACCTTTTTATTGTTAAAGTACAACCATGTATACACTGAGATTGGTTGAGCCTCCCTTCGTGCCCCCACCCCCAACTTACAGTGACACAAACCCTCCATCTTATTAAATCATGTGAGCTAATTGCACAACACACCGGCCTCGCAAGTCAATCATACATAAAGTTTATAAAATTATATCCCGTTCAAAAGCCTAACAGCCCATGGATAAAAGCTGTTCTTCAGCCTGTTGGTGCGGCTGGCTATACTCCTATATCTCCTACCCGATGGTAGGAGAGTAAAGAGATACCGACCAGGGTGTGAGTCATCCCTGAGAATTTTCCTCACTCTTTCAAGGCAGCGAGCCCTTAGGCTTGAACAAGATTATACTTGCTTTCTTATATAGATCTGACATCCTTTCTGCTAGGAAAAAGAGTATATAGACAGTATTTGGACCTGTGTATTTGATACCTATTTTTCAACTTATATATATTGATAGGAAACCTAAATGTGATTTATTTTCACTTTTTTATTATTAGGATCATTCTTAGGGTCTTTACAGACTTAGTTCTCATCTGAAGAACGGAGATTATGCTGCATTCTTATTTCCTAACATGGCAAAATTTAGTTGGGGTGGGGGGAATCTGAGCATCCTTGTCTGCCCCTTTGTATTAACCTTGAGAAGCATTTAGCTTAAGAAAGCCGAAGAAAGCAACTTTCTGAATTGCAAGGCCTTCTATCCTGGGAAATAAAAAAAGCAAAAAACCAAACCCCAGTCATCCCAATATTCTTAATTCATAGCAGTCCTGGGCCCAAGCAACTTCAGCAGCCACTGATAAAACACAACACTGAAGCTCAGCAGGGCGCCGATGGACATTGGTGAAAAGGCCAACTAAGATCAGTATCATTTGTCAGATCTGTTTATGAAGCAGAGAACACAAACCCTTTGTCATCCACACTGGGCACAACAGAGAAAAGCGGTAGAGCCTTCTCTGCCAAGCTTTAAAATGAAAAGGATTACCCAGTCAAGTAGGTCTGGGTTTTCATAGCTGAAAGAAAAATATGACACATGAAGATGAAAACAGTATTTGCAGACATAATTAAAACTGCACCATTGGATCAGACTTCCAAGCATTATTCTTCTCTGCAGGTTTGATTTATTGTCAATCTCTTATCTTGCTAAAATGTCTTTTACTTATTTATTTATTTGTTTACCTAGTGTTGTAAATGAAAGCCAGAAGGGCTGCCCTTGATCTGGATATGTCCTCTGCACACCGAGGCTGCTTTGAAGCCAGCAAACCATCTATGGGTGCTAGTATTCAAGCCATATGGATCTATTCACATGTTTGTGCATATGTGTCTTCTCTCCCTAGAGGCCCCGTTCCTCCCTTCCAATAATGAATTTAAAGGGAAAATATCAGCTGATGGTCTCCTGTGAGAATGGGTTTCAGAATGATTCAGATAATTAGTCATGTAATAATGCCTTCAAGGCTTTGAATAAAGTTATATAGCAACTAGAAGAAAGTTGAGACCAAAGTTCACATGCCATGCAGATAGGCGGTAGCTTAAATCCTTTGAAGGTATGAATAAGCTGAGAATTCTTTCCAGGAATTTTAGCTAAAGTGGTTGCAGTGGAAGTATGTGGGTAAATGTACATTCAGGCTATCTCAATGGGCAAAGGCAGATGGTCATATTACCAGTTGTCTTCCGGGTGAGGTTCAAGGTCTTGGTGATGGTTTTTAAGTCCTTACATGGCATGGGTCCGGAATACCTCGGGGACCACCTGCTGCCGGCGTCGACTCCCCTCCGCCCTGTGCGTTCCCACAGAGAGGGCCTCCTCAGGGTGCCTCTGGTCAGAGAATGCCGCCTGGTGGCCCCCAGGGGGAGGGCCTTCTCTGTGGGCGCCCCAGCTTTATGGAACCAACTGCCGGTTGAGCTCCGGATGGCACCAGATCTTCGCTCCTTCCGGTGCGGGTTAAAGACCCATCGATTTGAACAAGCTGGCCTGGCCTGATGGGGGAATTTTAGGGTTTTAATGTCTCTTATATTTTGATCGTTTTAATTCGGGCAATAATTTAATCTTCTTTTAACTTTTGTATTTCTATCTATATGCCCTGTTCACCGCCCTGAGTCCTTCGGGAGAAGGGCGGTATAAAAATTCAATTAATAATAATAATAATAATAATAATAATAATAATAATAATAATAATAATAATAATAATAATAATATTCACACACTATCCTCCAATCATTGAGAGGGCAGAAAAATGTGTTAGCAAAAGTTGCCTTGTCCCAACAGTTGAGTGGTATTCTGGTTTCAGGAATAAGAATGATCAGTGGAGCTATCTTGATAGTTTTAAGACAGAACAAATTAGGGAAAGCAATTATAGGCAGTCCTCAACTTGTGACAGTTCATTTAGTGAGCGTTCAAAGTTACAACAGCACTGAAAGAAGTGACTTATGACCATTTTTCACACTTACAACCGTTGCATCATCCTCATGGTCACGTGACCAAGATACAGATGCTTGGCAACTGACTCATATTTATGACAGTTGCAGTGTCCCTTTTGCCACTTTCTGACAAGCAAAGTCAATGGGGAAACCAGATTTAACAGTTGTTTCTCATGTGGCTGGGTGGTGGGAAGAACAATGACCATCATTGTCCTGTTGTGAGACAGAGTTGGACAAGGGTAAGTGAATACAGGTAGTACTTGACTTACAACAGTTCATTGAGTGACCACTTGAAGTTACCATGACACTGAAAAAAGTGACATCGTTTTTCACACTTTGAAGCATCCCCATAGTCAAGTGATTAAAATTCAGACACTTGGCAACCAACTCATATTTATGACGTCTGCAGTGTCCCTTTTGCAACCTTCTGACGAGCAAAGTCAATGGGGAAGCCAGATTCACTTAACAACCGTGTTACTAACTTAACAACTGCAACAATTCACTTAACAACTGTGGCAAGAAAAGTCATAAAATGGATCAAAAATTTACCTAATGAATGTCTCACTTAGCAACCAAAATTTTGGGCTCAAACCTCTGTATGTGAGATGGAAGGTATAGCCCATGGATCTTAAGTGATTCAAACACAGCTAGCAGGTACAAAGATTCTTCAGTCAGCGACCATGGAGCTGGGTTATTGTGTGGGGGGTGGGTTGGTTTAGTACTCAAACACACTGCTTAATTCCAGGTTGCTTCTCTCTTTGATCACTCTCCAACCATTGTTTCTCGTCCTGCCCTCTGGTGCTTTGGAAAATAGTTTGACTTTGTGGCAGCCCCTCAAATACTGGAATACTGCTATCATGTCTCCCCTGTTTCTTCTTTTCTTTAGATAAACCAGACCCAAGTCCTGCAGCTGTTCTTCATATCTTTTAGTCTCCAGGCCTTTGATCATCTTCATTGCTCTTCTCTGAACTTTTTCCAAAGTCTCAACATCTGGATCCCAGTGAAGACATAGACTGACTACAGGAATTGGAGGGCAACGGAGGGCAGCATCAGATTAACTTTTCCAGATATAATTTACTTGGACTTCAGTAAGGCATTTGATAAAGTAGATCACAACCTACTACTTGATAAGATAGAAAAATGTGGGTTAGACAGCATCACCACCAGATGGATTCATAGCTGGCTGACTGGCCGTGCTCAGCATGTGGTCCTCAATGGAACGGCATCTACATGGAAGGAAGTGTGTAGTGGGGTGCCCCAGGGCTCTGTTCTGGGCCCAGTGCTCTTCAACAATTTGGACAAGGATGGGGAACTCATAGACATAGATGGGGAACTCATCAAATTTGCAGACGACACCAAGCTGGCAGGAATAGCCAACACTCCAGAAGATAGGCTTAAGATACAGAAGGATCTGGACAGACTGGAACACTGGGCACTATCTAACAAAATGAAATTCAATGGTGAAAAAAGTAAGGTTCTACATTTAGGCAGGAAAAATCAAATGCATAGGTATATTATAGGTGGTACCTTGCTCAATAGTAGTAACTGTGAGAGGGATCTCGGAGTCTTAGTAGACAATCACTTCAATATGAGCCAGCAGTGTGCTGCAGCTGCCAAAAAAGCCAACACAGTGCTAGGCTGCATTAACAGAGGGATAGAATCAAGATCAAGTGAAGTACTAATTACCACTTTACAATGCTTTGGTAAGGCCACACCTGGAATACTGCATCCAGTTTTGGTCACCACGATGTAAAAATGATGTCAAGACTCTCGAAAGGGTACAGAGAAGAGCAACAAAGATGATTGGGGGACTGGAGGCTAAAACATAGGGAACGGTTGCTGGAATTGGGTATGTGTAGTTTAATGAAGAGAAGGGTGAGGGGTGACATGATAGCAGTGTTCCAATATCTCAGGGGCTACCACAAAGAAGAGGGAGTCAAGCTATTCTCCAAAGCACCTGAAAGCAGGACAAGAAGCAATGGATGGAAAATAATCAAGGAGAGAAACAACCTAGAACAAAGGAGAAACTTCCTGACAGTTAGAACAATTAACCAGTGGAACAACCTGCCTCCAGAAGCGGTGAATGCTCCAACACTGGAGGTTTTTAAGAAGAGACTGGACAGCCATTTGCCTGAAATGGTATAAGGTTTCCTGCCTGAGCAGGGGGTTGGACTAGATGACCTCCAAGGTCCCTTCCAACTTGATGATGATGATGATGATGATGATTACTTCAACTCAGCTCACTTCCCAATACTGGTGGGCTGGGAGGCCCAGAGGAAGGCAAATGAGGGAGGCAAGAGGGAGCTCTTAAAAAGAAGTCAGTTTCATTTTTGTCTAGTGTTGTAAAGGAACGGGGATGCTTGTGATGAGTAGCGAGAGCCAGTAACATCTCAAAGTAGTCTTGAGAAAGGACAAAATGGTGCAGGGGTATGCAAAATAGCGCTGTCATCCCAAGTAATGAGAACAGTATAAAGTACTGCCATGGGAGATCATTTTCAGCAGCTGCAGAAAAACCTATAATGTATCTACTGATGAGAGAACCAGCAACACAGAATTTCTCAGTTTAACTCAACCATCCATGAAGCACAGACGGTCTTTCTCTCAAGAGAGTACTCAGCCTATTTTTTAAACAAAAGTCTAGTGAAAGACAGTACATCAGCATTGGGAAAAAAAAGATCCAGCACCTTTCTAAAACAACTTTACACACACAGATTACACACACACTCATAAGAGAGGTGACCAGCATTTTGAAAACCATCATCCGGCATTCCACAGGTAGCTTATCTCTGCAAAAACAAGCCAGAATAGACATGATTTGCAGTCACTTTAGCTTATGCTGGTCAGTAGGAACTGGGCAGGTCCTATGCCCAGACTGTACTATCAACCATATCTTCCTAGACTGTGTCCACAGCAAACAAATTTATTGGGAAAAAGTAAAATACTTCTTTGAAACTGGAACAGCTGAAGGCAAGTTTTAGATGGCTCATCTTTGTTGAAAGAATGAGACATGAGGCAACATCATGAAGGCATTTCATGTAAAAGTAGATATTGATCTATATTTGTATGACTGCCTGGGTCAGGTAAGATTGGACCCAAGTTGCCAATTTTGTTTGTTTGTTAATTATGTTTACTAACTATTGTAATCACAACATTTAAAAAAATTAAAAGATCCACTATGTAATGAAACTCTTTAAAAAACAACAACAAACCATCCCACCCTCTCATGGCAGGAACTTTTTATCTGAAAGTACAAGTGAAGTCCAGCCCACCAAGAGAGAACAGAAGCAAATCCATGCAGGTTTACTTTATCTGTTGCCCCTGTCTGCATTGGATATGGGGCACGCCTGGGTCGTGCATGGCTGACGAATTCTGGGAGTTGAAGTCCACAAGTCATAAAAGGGCCAAGTTTGAAGGCCCCTGGTTTAGATCTATAGAGGAGCCAGTGGAGAGGGGTGGGGGAGATTGAGTGGTCTAATGCATAACTGAACTTGCCTAACCCTTGTTACTGCCCCCTGATCAACAGAAGATGAGATAAGGGGCTTGATTGCAAACGGGAGATCTACCCATTTTGATCGTGCCTATTTTGTTTTAGGAAGGTCTCAGAATGCATTTCAACCCTCGCTTTGTTTGGGAAATGAGATACACCACTAAGTCATGTCCAAGTTTTCACGTGGTTTCTGCTGCTGTGACATTGTTTTGGCTATGATTTATAGCCCCTGCTCACTTAATATTTAGTATATTTACTTAAAACTTGACATACTGTTTGGTCCTAACATTTAGGAGTATTTAGCATTAGATTATTTTGTTTCCACTGAAAATTCATGCAAGAATCATGAGTTTGTATGAAAAGATATTTATTTTTAAATTTAGCCAAAACAGCCTCTAAATTAGGCACTAATTTGCTGTAGAATCTGCATGTTGTATAAATAAGTCTTTTTTTGACTACTGTGAACCAAAGTGCTATACCTATTATTGATTTTCATACAGGAAATGGGACATTCCTGAATGTTTGAAGTTGTATGCAGTCACTGAAAATTCACGCTAGGTTAAATTGGATTTGAACAGTGGTGGGATTCAGCCGGTTTGCACCTCTTCGGCAGAACCGGTAGCTAATTTTTTGTTGCCCAGGCCCAGAATAGACTTCCAGAAGTGGCATCCATACAGAGAACCAGTTGTTCACATATTTAAATCCCACCACTGGATGTGAATATCAAAACATTTGGCAGCACAAAGATTCAGTGGCTATATTACCATGTCTGCAGCATGTATATTTAGTAATGTTGGCTTCTAAGGAATATCAGTGGATCAGGGTGATTATTTTGATCAAGATCCCTTTCAGAGTTGTAGTAATCCTGCTACTGAAATAACGTTCATTATATATGGTGTTCAAAACTTTTCCAGTCAAGGAAGTTTATTGGTTTCTATTTGGCTTAGTAAATGTCATGGGAGCCGCCTAGTGGTCATTTTGTAAAACTCCATAGAACAAATGAAATGTTCAGATGCTCCTTGAAACAGTCCCGACTGTTCAGTTGGCTTTATGTTTTATCTGTTTTTATACATTTGGAGGGGTTATTTTTGGTTTTATGCACTACACAGAGTCCATTGCAGTTGGGTGGCTATAACAAATTGAAATAAATAAATCAATCTGGGATGATAATAAAAAGTAATAAGGATCTATTGTGGGTTTTTTTTTCTTTTTATCAAGAACCCCCTTTGTTTTTGTTTTATTTTTTCCCCCTGAATAAAAAGCAAGGAAACAGAAAGAAAATTTGAAATCATGAAAACCAAGACAGAAAATTGACTGCATTCTATAACTGTTGCTGTTTTTCCTTGCCCTTAAGGTAAAGGTAAAAGTTCCCCTGTACATGCGTGCTAGTCGTTTCTGACTCTAGGGGGCGGTGCTCATCTCCGTTTCAAAGCCGAAGAGCCAGCGCTTGTCCAAGGACGTCTCCGTGGTCATGTGGCCGGCATGACTAGACGCCAAAGGCGCACGGAGCGCTGTTACCTTCCCACTGTAGTGGTCCCTATTTTTCTACTTGCATTTTTATGTGCTTTCGAACTGCTAGGTTGGCAGAAGCTGGGACGAGTAACAGGTGCTCACTCTGTTACGCGGCACTCGGGATTCGACCCGCCAAACTGCCGACCTTCTGATCGACAAGCTCAGCATCCTAACCCACTGAGCCACTGCGTCCCTTGCTTGCCCTTAGTCTTAGTTTTTGTAGAGCTCCAGAGTTCAACAAAACATGGTGTGGAAAAACCCTAGTCAGAATCCACAATATCTGCTCGCCCTTTTGTTATTTTTGTCTTACTAGTGTTTTTTTTATCCCAATTATTTCCATCAGAGTCTCAAGCCGTTCATTTCTCTTTTTATCTCCTGCCTAATTTTTGCTCTTTCTCTGTGTATAGTACATAAGACTTTTACTACATTAACAATTCTTATTCCACTTCAGTTGCATAGAAATATATTTGAAATATTGCAGAATTTTAAAATGTTCTCTCATACTCTTCCCCTTTAAAAAAATACACCACCACTATTCACTTTCTTTTACCAAAGGCAGCTACTGTATGTGGTTGTTCCCTGCTCTGGAGTAAGAATTTAAATCTTTTTTCCCAACTTTTTTCTAACAAAAATTCCAGTGAAGTTTTTTTTTTGTCCCCAAATAACAAAGTTACTATATTTTGCATGGTCCAAGAATTTGTCTAGTCTTCTTTATGTATTCATTTGTCCTATGTCTCTGTTGGGCACTATCACGTTCTTGTGAAGCTCTAAAATTCAACAAAATACAGTGTGAAAACCCTGGTCTGTATCCACCAAATCTGTGTTCCTCTCCTGAATTGTGTATTTTCTTAATACTTAGTTAATGTAGCATTAAATGAATAGGCTGTGAAAATCAGGTACGAGTTGAGCATTGCCAGACTGGTTTCAGCTTCCAACCATATTCAGAAGTTCTGATAAAGGAATCTAAAAGACAGTTCTCACATGTTGCCCTCAAGATGTGTTGGATTTAAATTCTTATAATCTCCCAACTAGGATATCTGGAATTGTATAAAGGGAATGTATTTCAAAACATATGGAAGGCACCCAGTTGTGAAATGATGGCTTGGATGCTGAAACTGAGGTACAGCAATTCCTCCTTTTATGAACAAGATCACTTTATATCTGAACCAAATGTTCTTAGAATTACCTTATATATTTGACATTTTATTCCACCATTGATCAAAATCATTTGGTGTGCATTTCAGAAGTCAACAGTTGTTCTCTACCTCTAGATCAGAGGTCCCCAACCTTTTAGGCATCAGGGACTGGTAAAATGGAGAAACGTTTTCCAGTGGACCAGAGGGGTGTGGTTTTGAATACTGCCTGCATCCCGAGGATGGAGCTTTTCTTGTTTGTGCAGCCTGCTTGCTGGCATGCTGTGGACCGGTGCCGGTCCATGGACCGGGGGTTGGGGACCCCTGCTCTAGATATTTTGGCAAATATAGTCCGGTTAGAGGACACTCCAAGAAGACTTATATGTTCTTTTTGAATTCACATCCAGATCACCTTTTGAAATTCAACTATTTTTAAAGTCAATATTTTCTATTTGAGTAGTTATTTGCCCAAGATTAATTATCTCAAAGAAAACTTGTCCCAATCTGGAATGTTGCAAGGTATTTTCTTTTTTTTTCTTTTTAATTTTATTTTTTGCCTACTTGTGTGGTATCAAGTCATTTGCAACTCCCATCAACCAAACTGATAGATTTCTCAATGACAATTTCTCCCTAACCTGGCCTTGCAGGGTTTCCATTGGTACATTCATTGCCACTGTACATGAGTCCATCCACCTTGCTAATGTTCATCCTCTTCTTTTTCTATCCCTCTACCTTTCCCAACATCAGGGCTTTTTCTGGAGGGTTCAGTCTTCACATAATGTGTCCAATATATGATAATTAGAGCTCTATGGCTCTAGTGAGGACTCTGGGTTAATTTGTTTGTTGATCCACTGGCTTGTTTTCTTGGCTGTCCACTGTATTTTCAGGAGCGTCTCAAACACCAAAGTTCAAAAGTATCAACATTCTTCCTATGCCACATTTCCAACATCCTTGATCTGTATCTCACATCAGTCTGTAACTCATATCAAAGACTTGTATCTTGATCTGTATCTCATGTCTTGCTACGCCTTTCTTCTGATTAGTCACATATATTGAAATTCCGGAGAAGATTATTTTAATCTATCCAATCTTCCTTGCATTCCAAATATTTTCCTTACTGATGCCAAGAAACTGTGATGTTCCTTTTACCTTATATAAGACACAGGAACTTTGGATGTGTGAAAGAGCTGCTACAGTGGTAGCATAAGTAAAATAAGAACGATAAACAAAAAACAGAATATACTGTATCCTGTGCTTTTGAACACTAATTTAGTGATTAGTGTTTGTTGTGGAAAGGAGGAAGGGGGGAAAGGAGAAGAGATTACATGCATTAAAATATGAGCTTGGTAGACACTATTTTAATGAACATAAGTTTTCCCTCCCTATAAGGAGGTGTATAGAATATATACACAGGTATAGAATAGGTGTGCCAGGCTCCATAGTAGGATCTATCATTTAAGTATGAGCCAGCTGTCTGTTGCAGCTGATTAAAAAACCCAATATAGTCCTAGGTTGCATTCTTGATAGGTATCAACAGAGGCAATAGTATCAAGATCACATGAAATGTTAGTACTGCTTTATATTGCACCACTAAGACCACATTTGGAATACTGCATCAAGTTTTGGTCATCACAATACAAAAAAAGTGTTGAGACTCCTGAAAGAGCGCAGAGAAGAGCAACAAAGTTGATTAGGGGACTGGAGGCTAAACCCTACAACAAACAGTTGAGGGAACTGGGACTGCCTAGTCCAGGGGTCTTCAAGCTTGGCCCTTTTATGACTTGTGGACTTCAACTCCCAGAATTCCTCAGCCAGGCATACTGGCTGAAGAACTCTGGGAGTTGAAGACCACAAGTCATAAAAGGGCCAAGTTTGAAGACCCCTGGTCTAATCTAATGAAGAGAAGGACTGGAGGTGATATGATAGCAGTCTTCCAACATTTGAGAGGCTGTCACAGAGAGAAGGGGATCAACCTATTCTCCAAAGCAGCTGAGGGAAAGAGAAGAAGCATAAGATGGAAGTTTAACAAAGAGAGGTTTAACCTAGAATTAAGGAGAAGTTTCCTATCAGTGAGAACAATTAATCAGTGGAATGCTGCCTCCAGAGGTTGTAGGTGCTGAGGTTTCTAAGAAGAGATTGGACAGCCATTTGTCCAGAATAGTATGGTGTCTCCTGCTTGAGCAGAGGGTTGGATTAGAATACGGGTGTCAAACTCGCCATGTCATGTGACGTGTCGCGACATATCACGACTGTTTTTACATTGCTGGCAATGGGGTGGGCACGGCTTCGGTATGATGAAACCGGCCCACGGGCAGCAGTTTGACACCCCTGGATTAGAAGAACTCCAAGGTCCCCTTCCAACTCCGTTATTCTATAATTCTGTAAATATGAGCTGTATTAGAGACTGAATATGTAGGAAGTCCTAAGATTTCCACTCCCTGAATAGCGATGTTGCTGAAGTTCATAATTTCTTATTCGTAATGCACACTGCAGTATTTGCCAGTGCTTGTCTTCAGTGCTACATTGATGCTTGCTTTCAACGTGAATTTTAATGTGAACCAGAGAACACAGCCATCCACTGCTAAGCAGTGCTACTGACAGTAGGAAAGTCTTTTGTCTCTCGAGTGCCTGATATGTAGCCACAGCAGATGAAGGGCCAGGAGCCTCCGGAAAATGATATTTCTCCAGGTTCTATAATTATCTTCCCAATCACATCAAACGGGAGATGACAGGAAAGGCACTTAACCTTTTTCCCATCCCTTTCTAGACAGTACTTTCATTCTGCCTGCGAGAACATTCAGAAACTGACAGTGTGCATGATTTGGCATATTTGCAAAGTTGCAAAGCTACCCTGCTTTTCAAATATCTGCTAAGGCACCTCCAAAGCTCTTGGCACCAGCAAACATCCTGACTCAGGCAGCAACACAAATGGGGTTCATGCCCCCATTTTAAAGGGCAACAGAATTTATTTCCCTGCTTGTGTGCCCTCCACCCCATCCCCCCAGGCATCAGCTAATTTGGTCAGCTCATTGCTGGGCTTAGGAAGTAAAGAGAATTTTGAAACACTGCAGACTTAGCTAGCTTTTCAACCAGCTGCCTGGCCTGGCAGAGTTATACTCTAGCCCAGGGGTGTCAAACTCAATTTCATTGAGGGCCGCATCAGCATTGCGGTTGCCCTCAGGGGGCCGGGTAGGTATGGCCTGGGTGGGCGTGGCCTACTGGGTGGGCGTGGCCAGCTCTACATCGTTCGCATGATGAGTGCCTATGGGGGCCTGGGCAGGAATGGGACAGATCTGAGGGTCTCTGGCAGAAGGAGGGTCTCTGGGCCAGGGCCAAGGCAGTGGGGGCCGTTCCCTCACTGTTTCCAGGATGGCTTCGCGGGCCACATGAAACCACTTCGTGGGCCGGATCTGGCCCCCGGGCTTTGTGTTTGACATGTCTGCTCTAGCCAATCTGGGAGCGGTAAGAATAAAATGGTGGGAGTAAAGGAAAGCTGCACCAGGGGAAGCAAGGTAATATAATCGTAAATGGAGAAGGGGACAGAGGGGAACAGCTTTGATGAGATATTGATTTGATGAGGTATTGATTCCTACCGCAGCAAAACCTGAGTCTTTTACTGGAAAAGCGCCACAAAACTGTCTTGCCGGAGGAAAGAAAACAAACATCCTTGCATGAAAGAAAAAGGTCCAACTCTACTCTCTGTTTTTCCTTTTCATGGTGATGGAAATGGAGCAGTTGGGGGTGGCAGGAGAATGAGATATGCAGGAGGAGAAAGGCTTTTGTGGATGCGGCTGCTTGTTTGCATCTGAAGGTGTGTGTCCACCTGAATCTGCCTGAATCTGTTTAAGGGGAGGTTGTGTGTGGAAAAGGAGATATGTATGAGGGGCAAAGTTTGTGTCTTTGAATGTGTACAGTACTTATCTGTGGGCAAGGCTTATTTGCTGCTTGATAAAATCAAACTTCCTGACTATGAGCCTTTAAGCCTCCAAAGTGATCTATCCCTGCCTTTGTTTATATCTGAAAATCAGGAGCAGTCTTTCTGACTCACAGATTGCATTCAAAGGGTTTGTAAACATCAAGTCCACTAATAATAATGAGTGAATATCATTTAACTGCAGTCTCTCTGAGCTACAGTGAAAGAAAACAGAAACATTATTGAAAACAGTCGCCATCTTGTGGTTTTGTTACTGAATTACATTGCTACTACGTAATGTTCCAGGTACAGGAAGTCCCTGACCGTTTGGTGATCGTTCAAAGTTACAACCGTCACAAAAAGTGACTTATAACCATCTTTCACACTTATGACCGTTGCAGCATCCCCATGGTCATATGATTTACCTTTGGATGCTTGACAACTGGCTCACATTTATGATTCCCCTTTTGCGACCTTCTGACAAGCAAAGTCAGAATAGGGAATCCAGATTCACTTAACAGCCATGTTAATAATTTAACAATCTCAGCGATTGACTTAACAAATGTGGCAAGAAAAGTTGTAAAATGGGACTAAACTGACTTAACACATTTCTCACTTCACAACAAAGAATTTGGGCTCATTTGTGGTGATAAGTTGAGAACTACCTGTACTGCTTAAAGGCAAGAAACTGGAAGACTAGAGTTGGGAACAGTTAACCAAGGGCTTGCCTCTTCTTTGATGTATATTTACTTCCGTAGCATCTCAGTATTGTCTGTCTGAACTAAACAACTGGATTGTTCATGTACCTGATCCTTCTTCCTTGTGTACAAATGTACACAAACACCTCAAAGTGCTAGAGTTCTGGTCCTAGTCTCATGTTTGGCATAAAGCCATCTGTGTGATCTTGGGCCAGTCACTCTCTCTCAGCCCTAGGAAGGACGCAAAGGCAAACTAGTCCCAAAGAAAGTTCTTCCTTCCCAAAAAAACTACAGGGATCAATCCAGGCAGTTGTCAAGATGGATTCATATGTAAACACACAGCACACACACAAGTAACATAGGATGACCCACAAGAGCTCAATAAATCTGGCAAAAAAAGGGGAGGAACATAGTATCTGGCTATCACAAAGATGACTTGTATTTCCATTTTGATGGGTCACAACTTGGTTTATACAGACCTGCATCTCCGGGTGGAGGAAGGAAACACGTTTTCCATGTAGTAAAGCACACGTTCCGTAGAGCACGGGTCGCCTCTCATTACAGGTAGTCTTCAGCTTCCAACAGTTCACTTAGTGACCATTCGAGGTTACAACAGCATTGAAAAAAGTGATTTGTGACCATTTTCACTCTTATGACCGTTGCCGGATCCCCACAGTCACATGATTTACACTTGGATGATTGACAACTGACTCACATTTATGACAGTTGCAGTGTCCCGGAGTCATGTGATCCCCTTCTGCGAACTTCTGACGAGCAAAGTCAATGGGGAAGCCAGATTCGCTTAACGACCGTGTTACTAATTGAAGAACTGGAGTGGTGAGGAAAGTGGTGAAACGGAGCAAAACTCACTAGACAAATTTCACATCTAGCAACATAAATTTTGGGCTCAGTTGTGTTCGTAAGTTGAGGACTACTTTAAATGTGCCCACTCTGACTCCTTCATCTAAACCAGGGGTAGGCAACCTTGGCTTTTATGACTTGTGGACTTCAACTCCCAGAATGGCTGGCTCAGGAATTCTGGGAGTTGAAGTCCACGAGTCATGAAAGAGCCAAGGTTGCCTACCCCTGGTCTAAACTATTAAAAAACAAGACGTGGCGAAAAGGGACTGAGCTGGCAAAACAAGTGAACCACAAGGCTCAAATAAATGCTGCTGCCAGCCTGGGGATTTGACTGCTGATGCCACAAAGCTTTTAAAACAGGGATGTCAAACTCAATTTCATTGAGGGCCGCATCAGCATTGCAGTTGCCCTCAAGGGGCCGGGTGGGTGTGGCCTGGGTGGGCGTGGCCTACTGGGTGGGCGTGGCTAGAGTGCTTATGGCCTACTGGGTGGGCGTGGCCAGCTCTACATCGTTCGCATCAAGGGTGCCCATGGGGGCCTGGGCAGGAGTGGGACAGATCTGAGGGTCTCTGGCAGAAGGAGGGTCTCTGGGCCAGGACCAAGGCAGTGGGGGCCGTTCCCTCACTGTTTCCAGAATGGCTTCACGGGCCACATGAAACCACTTCGCGGGCCAGATCCGGCCCCTGGGCCTTGTGTTTGACATGTCTGTTTTAAAAGGAAAGAATGCACCTTCTTGGATTTAGGCTTGAAGGCTTATTCATTTCAGAATGCAATCAGAAAAAGTTAAACATTGTTTTAAAAAGTGATTGTAATGCACTTTCAAACCTAGCAAATCATCTAGGCACCTTTTGATGACGGGACAATAAGACGGATTTAATCAGATCAGTTCATCCTTAATGCCTTGTGGAGAGGATTACATGAGGCAACTACAGGTAGTCCTTCACTTACAGCCACAACTGAGGCCAACATTTATGTTGCTAAGCGAGACATTTGCCCCATTTCACAACTTTTCTTGTCACATTTGTTAAGCGAATCACTGCAGTCATTAAGTTAGTAACATGGTTCTTAAATGACTCTGGCTTCCTCCATTGACTTGGCTTGTCAGAAAGTCACAAAAGCTGATCACATGACCTCAGGACACTGCAACCGTCATAAATATGAATCCGTTGCCACGCAGCCATATTTTGATCCCATGACCATGGAGACGCTACAACGGTCCTAAGTGTGAAAAAGCATCGTAAGTCACTTTTTCCAGTGCTGTCGTAACTTTGAACAGTCACTAAATGAACTGTTGTAAGTCGAGAGCAACCAGGGAAGAGGATTTTTTTTTCCCTTTGTGAATTTTGCTGCAACTGAAAACTATACCAAAGGTCTCATTTTATGCCAGGGAAGTGTGAATTTCGTTGTCCTGCCCTTATCTGTAGGTAAGAAAAAAATAATACTTTAGTATTCAGTGGATAACATGAAACTGTCTATTGCTAGAAGATGCTGCCAGGCATTGCCACTGTGGATCCCTTGGAAAATACTTAAGGAAGGGAAGACTCATCAGCCTATCAAATTAGCCTATCAAAATTAATAAATGCATCTAAGCAGCATTCATACCTCATACCATGGGGCGGGGGGACAGTGGTTAGTGTTAAGGAATTTGTTGTGCAGAGGTCTCCTTGTGCTACCAAAGAGTTGCACAGACAAGGAAGGGTACTGAGAGCAGCAAGAGTCACACACAGGAGTACACTGAGTTGTAAAAGCAAAAAGTATTTTACTTTGAGGTGGTGTAAAAACAAAAATGCACAGTCAAAAATAAACAGTCCAGGTCATACACAATAGCAACAGTCCAAGGAGTAATCCAAACTACAAAGTCTTCTTACCGGTCCAGAGGTCAATACACAGTTTAGGTTTACAACAGTAGTAAACCAACAGCAGAGCAAAAACAGTAATAGTAGAGATCAGTGAATTCAGAGAGAGAGAGAAGCTACGTTCCTAGCTTCCTCTTATGGCCATGAGAACACTTACACACCCATTGGCCAATTAACTTCTTAAAGACAAAGCATTATGGTTAATATATTTTCAACCGAACATTGTAGGCTAGCACCATATGCCTAACAGTTAGAATGCAGTTATGCAGGCTAACTCACTGCTGACTGCCAGGAGTATGATACTGACGGGCTCAGGGTTGATTCCTCCTTCCAGGTTTGGTAAAAAGAGGACCCAGATTGTGTGGGGCAATATGCTGACTCTGTAAATCACTTAGAAAGGGCTATAAAACCCTGTAAAGCGGTATATAAGTCTAAGTGCTATGGCTATCTTTCACCCAGGCAGCATGCTCAGAAAATTCCAACACTTTGCGATTTTATAAGATTCCTATTTGCTTAGGAATTTTTGTTTCTTTTTATAAAAATAATTATTATTTTAAAGAGTTAGCAAATTCTAGGATGAGTTGATGATAGACTTGTAGCCCAGAATTCCCTAATTTAAACGAACTGCCAAAATGCTACTTGTAATGGTGACATGTGGGATTTCTTATTTGGGAAGCAGAATCACCTGCTCCCAGATTCACTCAAGCCATTTTCTCTGAAAAATCAGTGCCATATTTAGCAGTGCAGATAGCCAGCTGTTTCTCGTAGGGTGGAGAAGCTGCATTAATCTCACTTGATTTTGCCATACTTAGGATGAAATACAGCAAAACCTAATATGACTCCACTACTTTTTTTTTTGTAAAATCATGAGACAGCCAAAGGGGTCCACAGAAGATGAACTGGGGGATGGGGACAAAATGTCAAGTGACATTTGCCTAATTAAAGTCCTGACCTTTTTTCATGTGTGAAAAGGAAAAGGTCTTCATGCAGGTGATTTATTTTTTCTTTACCTTTGAAACAACAGTATATGCAAGTTGTTTGAGCAAAACTCAAAGGAAACCCATATGAATTATCTGTCCATACGGTTCGGTCTCAGCTTCTGAACGGATGATTGAATTTAGCTGCCTGTTTCTCTTTCCTTCCCTGTTTTCCAGTCCAAAGAGAAAAATGACCCAGCAGTAGGGTCCCCCTGCCTGGAATCAGGATATTTTTATGGGAGTTGAGTGACACCCAACAGCACAAAAGGATGCAACCAAACAGGGGTCATCTTGAAAGAGCTGTACTCGTTTTGTCCTCCACAGCCAAATTCACTTTCTGATGTCAGTGTCAGAATCCATTTATATCACATTCATAAATGTATGTTTAAAACATTATTCCCCCCCCCATGGATTCTGCCATCTCCCGAGGAAAGAGCAGCGGACGTGGATTCAGCCTGCCTTAGGTTATTTCAAAGACCAAGGAACAAAAGGGAGGGTTAGAGAAGAAGGCATCTGGCCTGTGTCTTCGTTTACGTTTAATTCTGTAGAGGAAGAAGGCAATAACCCATAAAGATTCAAAGTTCCTTTTTTCCCCACGAAAGGGATGACATGAAGTAAAATGATGGGGGCTGACCAAATGGGGTTGAGGGAAGGGTGGGTTGAACCAGGATCCCTTTATAGAGTTTCAATTTGTAAAACAATACTAAGTCCTGTCTTGTATTTCCACAACCAAGCATGTCCTAGTAAAAATTCCTTTTGGACTAGAACTGACTCCAAGAGTTTTTGTTTTCCTAAGACGTGGTTTGGGGTGGGTCCTGACACTCAGGTCAGTGGCGTAGCGTGGGTTGTCAGCACCCGGGGCAAGGCAAGTAATTTGCGCCCCCTAACCCGTGGATTTTAGCACTCGAGTCTCTTCCACTAGATTAGTTAAAGAAACCCTTACCCCCTGAGCACATGTTTGTTATGAAAATACTGATGTAATTAAAGTAAAATGCATCTAATGCGCCCCCCCAGATGTTGCGCCCAGTGTGGCCGGCCCCCCCCTGCACCCCCCACGCTATGCCACTGACTCAGGTTATGGCCGTCTGGTCATAGCTTATTAGCCAATTTATTCTCTTCTTTCTGTTTGAAAAAAAAATCATAATTGAAGTCAGAAATGAGTTGTTTCCTCCTGTGTGATGAGAGGAATAATAAGTATTGGCAACAAAGTACTTCCCGGCATGATTTTCCTGTTTTGTTTTGTTTGTTTTTTTTGCTTCTTCTTTAGAGGCCCACTTTCTTCTCCATGAAGTGCTCCAGGGACTGGTTTGCAAAGGGTTTTGATGAGTTGACCAGCTCAGACTGTTGGCAACAGCTGGCAATGGCTTGTCAGTCCAAGGGAGTGTTAAGTAGTGAGAAGGAAGGTGGGCAATCTCAGGTATAAATCTTGACCTTCAGATTCTAGATTTCCTAGAATTTGAAAAGAACTACGTGCTACTCCAGCCACAAACAGCTAAACTCAGCAAATATGTCAGGTCAATTCCTGGCACGATTGTTATATCTCTCATTTCCTTTAGCAATTAAAAACAGATAAATAAAGCAAGAAATTTAAAACAACTAAACAATAAGGACGAAAAGGCTTCTGGGAACATAGTCTAAATTAATGGACGTAATGGTCTATTGTTTTCATTATGCTTCCCCTATCTTAATAAGCAAAAGATTCTCATTAAGAGATAGTTTTGGTCAACTGTTATACTGAATTGCTATACTGTACACATGCTCAGGAAAAAAAGTAAAGTATTTATGTTGGAAAACTGATTGTCTTCAAAGTGTCCGACAGAAGAAAAATGTCAGTGTTGGAAGATTTTGAGGCCGTTGGCAAACTCTTGTGGAAGATTATTACAAAAAGAAAGCAACGAATTTCTTGCAGGCAATTAACTATAGATAAGGAGGCATGTGTAGTTCCTTTAAAGCAGAGGTCAGGAAAGATGTCCCCTTTATGACTTGTAGACTTCAACTCCCAGAAGTTGAAGTTGAAGCCAGCTGGCTCAGGAATTCTGGGAGTTGAAGTCCATAAGTCATAAACAGGTCATGGTTCTCCACCCCTGCTTTAAAGGGTTGTTTAAAATGTATACACTAATATTTATTTCCATATCTTTCAGTCAGTCAGTCAGTCAGTCAGTCAGTCAGTCAGTCAGTCAGTCATATATCCAAATACTCTGCTATTTTGAAAAAATAAATTCCAAAGCTACACTCTTGTCACCCTGGCTCCAATACATTGGCTTTTAAGACATTCTAGATATGCTATTATCTGCCAAACATTAGGTACTGTGATTGGCAGATATTTTTGACAGATAGCTAGAGCCAGATGTTTGTCGTCATTCACCACTCATTTCAGGCAATCGTATATCCCTTCCCTTTTTTTCACCTGGGGAACAATCTGATACACTGATTAAAAAAAACACACAGAAGGACTGGTGGCACTAGGCCTTGTCTGTTTTAATCAAACTTTACCAAATAAATGGATGGGTTCCATAGGATGAAGTAGGGCAAAATTAGCAATGTTAAAACTTAGCAACACGTAGAGCATGGCTAAGAAAAAAAATAATGAGGCTGAGAAAAAAAAATTGAATCCAAGTGCTGCTAGAACAAATCCTACATACTAATTCCAAATGTATTGTCTATGTAGTATCCACCTAATTTTTCTTTTTTCTGATTTACAAAGCGGCTTCTTCTTAGACGTTCAGTCCAGCCCATGTGGCAATGCCTTGTAAATGAATCGATGCAAATAATAAGTGTATTGAATAGCATTTTTCATTTGTATATTCACAAAATGGAAACCGCCAATGGATTTGAATGTATTGACTTTTTGAGCCTGAATAATCTTCATTTGCTAGGGTAAAAACCATGGTAAAATTCCATTGGGTGGCATATTCGCATAGGGTTAGGATTAGATCTCCGTGAATTTGGAAAGCAAAATGAACATCGCCATCGGATTCAAAGCACATTGGTATATTTAGCAGGGTGCTGAATTTTAGAACCTGCCATATGTACGTTTCCTGGGAAAATGAATAGGAAAATACCATTGGGAGTAAAACCATTTAGGGTTATGGTTAGATCTCCATGAGTTTGGAGAGCAAAATGGACAACACCAATGGATTCATAGCAGATTGGAATGCTTAGGAGGGTGTTGAATTTCCAAGCTTTCCCATAGAAAAATACATGGGAAAATCCCATGGGAAAAAAAAATTCAATATGGGCTATTGGGCTAGGGCAGGGGTAGGCAACCTTGGCTCTTTTATGACTCGTGGACTTGAACTCCCAGAATTCCTGAGCCAGCACAGCTGGCTCAGGAATTCTGGGAGTTGAAGTCCACGAGTCATAAAAGAGCCAAGGTTGCCTACCCCTGGGCTAGGGTAACATCACCATGAATACAGAGAACAAAATGGATATTGCCAAAGGATTCATAGTGGATTGGTGTGCTTAGGAGGATCCTGATATTTTGAGCATGGTTTAACTCCTTGCTTGGGCAAACTACATGGAAAAATCCCATTGGCAAAGAAATCCACTTAAGGTTACAGAGAAGTACCCATGAATTCAGAAAGCAAAATGGACATCTCCAATGGACTTGTAATGCAATGTTATCCATAGGAGACTGACTTATTTTATTATTATTTTTTTATTATTTTAATTCCATTTATATCCCGCCCTTCTCCGAAGACTCAGGGCGGCTTACAAGCTTAGCAGTACAAGACTCAGGGCGGCTTACAAGCTTATATAGGTTGCTTTAAAAATGGAGGAAAAAACCCTATTGTGAGAGGAAAATCACATAGTACAAAGGTTAGGTCTCCAAGTATTTGGAGATCAAACTGGACATCACCAATGGATATGCAGTGTATCACTATCCTAAGGAAGGTGCCCCAAAGATGATTCATGCCTGCCTTAGCCAGGTTTCCAGGGAAAATGCATTGGGAAAATCCTATTGGGGAACAAATCCACTTAGGGTTAGGGATATATTTCAATGAATTCTAACCCTAAGTGGATTTGCATAACCTAAGCCTAACCCTAAGTGGATTTGCCCCCCAATGGGATGTTCCCATGTATTTTACTAGGATACACATATAAGGCAAGATCGACAAGACAGTGCCCTCTTAAGCAAACCCCATTGCCCCAAATTAGTTGCCCTCCCAAGCATACCCAGGCTCCCCAAATTCATTAGCAATGTCCTTATTGCTGTCAGAATTCATGGAGACCTAACTTTAAGTCAATTTCCCCCAATGCAACCCATGAATTCTGGACAGCAAAATGGAGATCTTCAGCAGTTTTAAAGTTCATGGGCATGCCTAGGAGAGTGCTGACTTTTCAAGCCTACATGGAAAAATTCCTTAGGGTTAGGCCACCATGGATTTTGAGAGCAAAATGGACATGGCCAACAAATTCAGAATGCATTGGTACATTAGGAAAGTGCTGACTTTTCGAGCCTCCTGTTCTGTTCCAGCCTACGACCAGCCCTGGTTGTGTTTCAGGGACAACCCCTTTTTCCTTTTAACAATCAATAGGCTGGAAAAAACCCAACCCAAATTTATTTACAGTTCCAAATAATAAAGTCTTTCAAAGAAAAAAGCAGCAGAATATTTTCTTCGACCAAAAATACGTGATTCAAAACATCCAACAAGAGTCAAACAAGAGTCAAACAGATTAGCAAGAACAGACCAGGTTTCTCTTTGAAAGTTTCCGAACGTTACCTTCAGCAACCAGCACCGCCCATACCTTCCCCTTGTATTATCAGTCCCAAGGCGTGGCTTCTCAATGCCTTCTCCTCTTTTCACTGAGTTGTCTCATTGATTTTCTCTGGTCTGCTCTGCTGGATTGCCTTCTGCTGCTAGCATCTCTGAACAGATTCAGCTGTGACTCCTCTGAGTCTGACACCTCCTTCTCACACAGCTGAGCCTCATGAGGAACACGATTGGAGGGGCCAGGCTGAGAGTCTTGCAGTGCATCAGAGCCTCCCTCCAACACCGAAGGCTCTCCAAACCCCTCCTCCTCCTCCTCCTCCTCCTCCTCCTCCTCCTCCTCCTCAGATTCCTCGGACTCAGCTGCTGGGAGCACAGGCTGACACGGAATCACAAGACCTCCTTATTTACATTTCCTGATAAAATACATGGGAAAATCCCATTGGAGGCAACTCCAGCTATGATTAGAGTTAGATTGGAAAGCAAAATGGTCATCACCAATGGATTCAGAGCGCATAGCATATTCTTCAGAGGGTGCTGATTTTTCAAGCCTTCCCTATCTGTGTTTCCTGGTAAAATACTTGGTTGGGAAAATCCCACTGGGAGACAAATCCACTGACGTCATGGCCCTGTCAGAGCCCAATTCAGAGTAGTAGGAGAAAGAGGAGTCGGAACCGGGACCATCTGATCAGGATGGCATGTTTCCCTTGGCATGTTTGGAGAGGCCGGGGTGTCAGGGAGATGCTATTCTAGGCCCCTCAGGCATTGGGGGAGCTGGTCGATTGGACAGAGAGCTGCCTACCCTCACAGACAGACACAGAGGAGGATCAGCTGCTGACAGGCTGTGATGCTGATAGGCCGCAGATCCCCCTGGATGAGGAACAGCTACCTCCCCCACTCAGTTCAAGGTCATGGAGAGTGGAGCATAGGCAAGCGCAGAGAAAGGCTGCAAGGCTTATCTGGGAAGGTCGCCCCACTCCTCCTCACAAGGAACACCTGAAGTGGATTGACTTAAAGGAGAGGTTGTGGGGAGTTAGTCTTTGCCAGGAACAATTGCTTGCTTTGGCTTACACTCCTCCGGCTTTGACTAGTGCCTTTTGCCTTGTCTTCTTTCTTGCAGTGCTAGAACTTGGGGTAATACATTAATGCTAATTGTGGATACATTCAGGATTAATAAAGGAAGGGATGCCTTATAGAACACATAGAAAAATTGTAGACTTCATTACCACCCATCGTGATGGCCACAATGGTGGAATTCATCCATCACAGTAATTACTGTGGTTCCCTCCATAACCAGACAGTAAAGTCTGAATACCAGCTGCAAAGTATAAAAGGGTCATTGGCCTTCTCTCCACCTTATCAGCTTCTTGAAAGTACCTGGCAAGCTATTATGATGCAGAACACAAAGAGCCATGGCCTGATCAAACAAGGATCTTATTACATTAAGGTTTAAGACTTTTCCAGAACCAACAAGCTGATTATACACGTAACCCCAGAAGACAGATAATGTTACAGTATGATATAAATAAAATAAAGTTGTAGCACTTAAAAACTAAATTAGAACATTTTGCACTCCCTTCTGACTACGATGGCTCCTGAAAGCCAAGATTACTCAAGCTATGAATTTTTGAATTTCTTAAACTGGCCATTAACTCCAGGGACTCAAAAGTTTCACTGCTCTGATTTTAGTAATTCCCAGCAACATCATGAGATTTCTATTTATACTGTAGCTTGGAAATATTCAGGGACACACCCGGGGCGTGGAAGAGGGAATTTCAGCCTTTGACCAAAAACGAAAAGAAGCAATTCCTTGCCTTACAAACCTGCCATTTATATTCTATGAAAAACACAAATGTTAGAACAGCGATGTTCTTTTTTAATATGATAATTATGGGCTGCAATTTACTGAGCTGATGCAAGCCTATGTGCTCATTAAAACTTTTTCCCACATTAAAAGAATGACTGCCTGGATTACTTTGCTCTGGCTATTGCTAACTATTGCATATTATGGTATCAGAAAAAGAGCTTGGGAGTAACTAATTACTACATATCAGAGCACCTTGACTATTAAGGCTTCTATTCAATTTAATCTTTCACTATTTTCACACACAAGCAAGTTCTTGCCTTAAAATTTCTCACTGTCAAAATGGAGGCGGGTGGGGGGGGCAGGAAATCTGATTAAGGATTTGGGCCAGACTTCTAAGAAAATTAGCAACTAGATGGTCTTCTTTAATGCACATAATATACACAAGAATGAAGAGAGACCTATCTGATGATTTAAAAAGCATTGATATGCAAACCTGCCTGGCAAAAAAAGAAAGCTAGAATTTGGTTGAAAAACTGGGGGGGAGCTGTTTTATTAGAGAGGATCCTAAACTGTCAGTTAGTGGGCTAAAGGGAGATTTTGAAATAAAAGGAAATTTGAGTTCTAGATTTAAAATAGTCAGAAAGTGGTAAAAAACAGGAGATTAATTGGTTGAATATGGAAGGTTTAGATTAACAAGGGAAATTTAAATTAACTATAAGAAAATAGGTTTGAATTATTGATGATGTATATAGATGTGTATATAGTGTATGTGCAGTGTATATAGATGATGGATCTGAACTAATAAGATACTCTATTATTAAGGCGGTGATCTATTAGGATGGGAAGTAGAAAATGTTTATGGAATAGAATAAGAACATATTTAAGTTTTAATAGGTGTATTTTAGATATTATAATTTTTATGAAATGAGATAAAGGAAATTTGGGTTACCTGAAAGTTAAATACTATGGATATTAAAGGTTAAATTGGAATACTGTAACTAAAAATTAAAACTGGTAAAATTTTATAACAGAACATCGATTGCCTCGAGATCTATTAAGATATGTATAAGCAAAAAGAAAAAATTGTATTTTTGAATGACATACTGAAATTTTTACTGAACTTTGATATAATTAGAAATTTATTAGTATAAATATGAAATAGCAAATGTGAAGGGAAACTGAGAAGAAATATTTGATGGTGTAACCTGAGATACTCATGATTGTATTACAGACCTATTGTTTAACCCACAATTACCACATTGCCTTCTAAAATGCTATTCTTAACCCTATAAAATCTAATAAAATCTTTATATATAAAAAAGGAATAACTTTGAGAGGTAGGCTAAAACAAGGTCCAATACATTGATATGGTTTTTAAAAATCATACACAAACAAACTTGAATATACAAAACATGCACACTTTACTAAACCCAAATTGTTTTGTTAAAATAGGCAATACATTTGCCAACAAAATCGACAATGCTATATACGTGCTTATGTGGCATAATGCCACTGACTATTTTGTTGAATAAGTAGCAGTTATTTTGAATACCTGATCCTGATGGACCTCACAGGTAACCAGATTTCTCCTCTGTGATCCACAAATTTTAAGTCATAATTAAAAATTAATATACATTTAAATTTTTGCAAAATAATACTGATCTATCGGGATCAATGGAAGGAAAGACAGAACAACAGACCAGAGACAAGGTGGGTACAGTCAAGTATAACAGTCAAATTAGGTGTGAGAAAGAATACTTAAAACGTAAAAAAGAAACTCTAAATATTCTGTAGTACCCAAATAAAATTAGAAATGAAACTGCTTAGGAACTTTATCAGAATTATGCACAACCCAATTCTGTGCTCTTTCTGATATAAGGCACAACATACAGTAGATGGCACTGTTCCTGAGTAAAGAAATAACTGGGAACAGATGTTCCTGTTTTCCTTTACAATTTTGGCTATAGATCAGTTCTCTTACATGTGTCCAAGATTTCCTAGACCAAAGGGCAAGAAGAGAAATATGCACTATTTTTAATTCTGTTTAATAGGCAGTTTCTATACCATAACAGGAATTCTTTCCTCCAGAAATGGTCCTCAGTGTTTCTGGATTCTATTTTTAACGAAGATTGTTTATCATGCCTCAACTAACTGGAATATACATTTTCAAGTTGTAATTTATTTTCTAATAATGTTTATCATTCATGAAACGGTTTCTTCTTAGGGGGTATTAAAAAATTCTCTGGGTGTAAATATTTAAAACGGCTGTTACTCAAAATACATAGTATGATCACTGGAAACATAATTTCACTAAAGTGCGGGTGGACAGAACAGGCCTAATTTAGGCATCACTTCATGAGAGGATCTATACAGTATTGCTCAAGACATTGACTGAAGGACCTGCTTTGTATGTGGTTCAAAGCATGCACTGATTCTTAATACCAAACATTGTACCAGTGGGCCATATTTTTTGAATTTGAAACTTACTACTAAATGAATACAGAAAGAAGTAGGTTCCCAATCCATTACCTTTTTTGGTTGCTTCCTTGTATTGTATGGATATCTACCAAGGCTTATTTAAAATCTAAGATCTATAGGGAATGATTTGGGGGGGCGCATCTCACTAATGCAGAGAGTTGTGCCATTTTCCCCCAGCTGCAACCCTTCAGTGTGTTGCCATCAAGTTTCAAAATAGTCTTCGTTGTTGTTAGTGGAGGGGTCTAGTCAGGACTGTCAGAAAAGTCAAATGGTGGTCACAAGAGTGCTATCAGAGTCCTGCCCCTTTTTAATATGTTGCAAATAAAGGTAAAGGTAAAGGGACGCGGTGGCTCAGTGCGTTAGGACGCTGAGCTTGTTGATCAGAAGGTCAGCAGTTTGGCGGGTCGAATCCCGAGTGCCGCGTAAGAGAGTGAGCGCCTGTTACTCGTCCCAGCTTCTGCCAACCTAGCAGTTCGAAAGCACATAAAAATGCAAGTAGAAAAATAGGGACCACTACGGTGGGAAGGTAACAGCGTTCCGTGTGCCTTTGGCATCTAGTCATGCCGGCCACATGACCATGGAGACGTCCTCGGACAAGCGCTGGCTCTTCGGCTTTGAAACAGAGATGAGCACCGGCCCCTAGAATTGGAAACGACTAGCACGCATGTGCGGGGGAACCTTTACCTTTATAATAATAACAGCAATAACAATAATTGGGGGCAGGTGTTAATAAATTTGGGCCAAAGACCCTGAGATGGAATTTAGGGTGCTGCTGATGGATTGACTTACCGTAAGATGTTTTTCTCCTATCTCAAAAGATAGAATATATAAAAATATTTTGCTTTAAAATGTTTCACTCAGTCATTGTGTTGATATTTTAGAAGCTGCCTTTAAAAAAGTTAACATAAAAATTATGATATTGGTATGATCACCAGCATACCAATATCATAATTTTTATGTTAACTTTTTTAAAGGCAGCTTCTAAAATATCAACACAATGACTGAGTGAAACATTTTAAAGCAAAATATTTTTATATATTCTATCTTTTGAGGTGGGACTTGTCTGACTGCTAGCTGGACAGAATGAGAAATTCACTCCATTCCAGCCCTATCCCAGACAATGAAATGAAACCCACTATAGAAGTTGGACATCAGGGGTGTCCAACTTTGGCAGTGTGGCTGGCTGGGGAATTCTGGGACTTGAAATCCACAAATCTTAAAATTGCCAAAGTTGAACACCCCTGATCTTCAGCCTAGCAAAGACTTCTGGAGAGTACAACATTCATACAACCCATACTGGTATCTTTAACAGCTGCATTGTAACTCTTTACTGGATTATATTTTTAGATTTTAAATAGGGACTGCTTCCAAACCAAAGTGACTTGTCCGTAATGCTAAGGTTCAAATTTTATCTTCTATGCAATAGTAAAAATAATGTTCCTATGTTAGATATAACTATTGGGGAGGACCTATGATAAAGTAATTGTAAACTGAGTTCCAAATTCAGATTCCATGAACCACTTCATTCTACACTGTAGAATTACATTGTAGGGGCAGGGGCAAACTTTAGAAAACCCACTCCATTTTTCTATCTCATTTTCCTTGTATTTTGAATTCAGTTCTGTGACATTTGTTTAAATCCGTACTGGGATTCAAAATTGTAGACATTTAATTCTATTCCATGCTGTGCTATTAATTTCTTTTTCTGGATAATTCCACCCAGTTATTAAGATCTGGAAGGAAAGTAAAATTACCATTTCAAAAAAATGATATGTCAGAGATAAAAAAAAATGCAGTCCCAGAGGTTCAGAACTAAATTGTGATATATGGGAATAACCTTGTTCTATAATTTCTTCTTAGCTAGATGTTGGGGGGCATTTGAAGGTAGACCAAAATGGTAGCTGACCTAATTAGTGAACAAAAATCCTCACAGGCTTTTAGTCCTAAATAACCAGATTACACAGTTGAAAAATCTCCAATTTTATCCTGGATAGAAACCTATGGGGAAAACCTACTTTATTTCAGAATACATATGCACATTGCTTTTTTTAAGCCAGCTGTTGAAATAATTGGCAAATAAGTACATCATTCTATCCCTGTGTTTTATTTTCCAAACTACTGTGTAGGTTCAGTGGTACCCACCTGTGGGTGGATATGTGTGTTTTAAGAATGGGACATATCTGATTATCTGGTTATGGCCATCATCTTGATTTCTACAATCTGCTGTCCTCCAGATATATGAAATATTTTCTCTCATCTACCCTAAACAATCTGAGCCTATTCGTGGGAATAAAGGACAATGAGAAACATAGAACCTAGAATAATAGGGTAGGAAAGGAACTTGAATGTCTTCTAGTCCAGGCCGCAGCTCAAGCAGGAGACCCTATATAATTCCAGATAAATGGCTGTCCAGTCTCTTCTTGAAAATCTCCAGTTGATGGAACACCCACAACCTTCCAGTGATTGACTGTTCTCACCATCAGGAAATTTCTCCTTAGGTCCTAAAGAGAGATTCTAGGTTGGGTCTCTCTTTAATGATCTTCCATCTGTTCGCCGCTATTGCAGATCTTCGATCTATTATTTCTTGTCCTGTCCTAAAGTGCTTTGGACAGTAGGTTGACCGCCTCTTGTCTGTGACGACCCCTAAAATACTGGAAGACTGCTATCATATCATCCCTAGTTTTCATCTTTATTAGACTAGACATACCTAGTTCCGTCAATCGTCAAGTCATTTAGCCTCCAGATGTGATCTCTATTTATCTCTATCAGAAACTGATCTTTCACAATGGAAAGCCAGCAATGGGGCAGAACTTGGAATAGTTTGAGTTCCAATAGATTTCTTTGCTGAAAATTATAAAGGAAATTCAAGGAGGGAGTAAAATTCCCAACCTTTTGTTCCTAGAAATAAAGTGGATTACAAATCTAGTAGGTAAAAATACTGAAATTCAGAATCTCACTTTGCACATTTTTGTCTTCCGACAGTTCCTATATCTACTGCATGCTTTCGGTTCTGTGGCCTGTATGGTGATAGTTCCATTAAGAAAGCAGCGACTTGACAACTTAGATTAATAGCACCACTGAATAATTCTATTTCTCCTGACAGATCACTGCCTCTGGGAATCAGCTTTGTCTCCTGCCAAAACCAGCCAGAAAGCTTTAAACTTCTGATATTATGACATGTAGTGATTCAAACAGCAAAAAGCACGTGCATAAACAAATGTGAAGAGGATGTGTCAGCAAGGACAAAAAGACAGACTTTGTAGACTTCTCCTTGTATGCTCCTTCAATTCAAATGATTAAACCCACCTTGTGCAATTGGGACTAAGGTAAAAGTAAAGGTAAAGGTTCCCCCGCACATGCGTGCTAGTCGTTTCCAACTCTAGGGGCCGGTGCTCATCTCCGTTTCAAAGCCGAAGAGCCAGCGCTTGTCCGAGGACATCTCCATGGTCACGTGGCCGGCATGACTAGATGCCAAAGGTGCATGGAATGCTGTTACCTTCCCACCGTAGTGGTCCCTATTTTTCTACTTGCATTTTCATGTGCTTTCAAACTGCTAGGTTGGCAGAAGCTGGGACGAGTAACAGGCGCTCTCTCTGTTATGCGGCACTCAGGATTCTACCAGCCAAACTACTGACCTTCTGATCGACAAGCTCAGCGTCCTAAACCACTGAGCCACCGCGTCCCTAGTAGTCCCAAATGGGACTACTAAACCCATAATACAAAGAAAGAGCTCTGTATCTGTTCACACACACACTTTGTACAAGTGTTCATCTGGATGTCTCCATTCCCACAGCTACCATGAGCCTGCTGTCCCTGTGGGAAGGGGAATTTTTAAGACAGAAGACTTTTTCAGCTATTAGCTCTTCGATGTGTTGAATGGACATGGAAAAGGGCATATTCATTCCTCTGGTATATATGCATTTCACTGACAGCCTGAGAAGGATCACCTTGTGTACAATTGTACCTGCAATGAAGAAATAAACCTCTGGCATTCATGTCTATTCTACATCAATATTCACATTCTTTAGACCAGGGATATCCAACCTTGGCAACTTTAAGATATGTGGACTTCAACTCCCAGTATTTCCCAGCCAGCCATGGCATGGAAGCTCACCATCCTTCCACTGTTTTTTTGAAAGTAGAAAAATAGAAGCCTAATATTGGAAAGAATACATACCCAACTAATTTGTGAAATATAATGCTTGATAATGATAGTGCGGGAAGGTGTATCTGTGTGGAAGGAATAAATAATCCCTGGACCATAGCAAGGATCTATAAAAGTGATGTCACCGATGCTAAGATTAGCACCTTTTATAATGTGTTCCAAGCATCTTTATTTTTGAACTTTCAATCCGATTCCCTTTCACAAGTGATTATATGTAAATTAATCAAATCAGGGCAAGCAGTTTGATTTACTTGTGCTCAAGCTACAAAAATGCCTTAATAACTAAGCTTTAATTATATTCAAATGCCTGCTTGAATCTGTTCAGCAGTAACAAAATGCTGTCCAACAGGCAGCGTTATAAAAACCAAAGTGACAGTGATATTTTCTGGCATGCACTTGCCCTTCTCCTGTGTTTCTGGTTTACTACACTGAGGTGATAGATGTGATAAAGCTACAGAGGAACAATTATATGCCAATGCTATTTGGAATTAGTCTCTAACTTTTGCTCTGAAAGCCTTTGGGCCAAAGAAATGATGCATAGAATTAGACTCATTACTATAAGCAGGGCTTTTTTTGTCATAGAACGCACCAGAACGGAGTTCCGGCACCTTTTTTCAACGGATTTTCTAGAGTTGCATTCTTTTCCTATTGTTTCCCTTCTTATCCTGATTTGTTTTTGAAAATGCCCTGCTGGTGGTACGGTGAGAGCTGGGTCCCCTCCGGCGCTGTCTGCCTCCTCTAGGATGAGCCATGAGGCGCCGGAGTGCCACAACCAGAGCGTACATCGATTGGCTGGGTTGGACCATGTGGTGTGGAAGCCGATGGTGGTGGTGGGAGACACATAAACATGGAGGCCATCTTTCACTAGAGGGTGAGCGAGTCTTTTGCCTTCCATTACAGAAGGTGGGGTGTGAGGTTAAAAAGAGGTGAAACAAGAGGAAAGGAAGGCAGCTGGCGTGGAAGCTTGCCCAATAGCAAAACTTTGCTGTTTGGTTCCTTGGGTAGTTCAAAGGCTGGGATGTCTACAAAAATCTCTTTTTAGTCTTTTATACTTTATATTCAAACTGCAGAGGGGAAGTATAAGAATAAAGCCAATGTCTTGTGATTTGGAGGTATAATTATTAAAAATAGTATAAATTAATTATGTATTGGTCAGATGTAAAGGTAGACCTACAGTATGCGATTTAATCAGATCTATTTATTAAATTGGGTGTAACTTAAAGGTAAATTAAAAGAAATCTGTTCACTGACAAAGTTTCAACTTTAATTTGTTTCAAGTCAATATCCATATTAAACTCCAAATGTAAATTTTTCCACCTTGTTTGACAACTTCTTAAAAATCATTCGGTCTTTTACAAGCAACCAAATTTTGTTTTATTGGGCCAATTTCATTTCACATAGAAAGCTGACATTTCCACTCATTAAGCTAAATAGGTATGCCGGTGGTAAATGTCCCAAAAGATTAATAAAATGCCTTCTTGTAATTTAAAGCCACACAGTGCATGGTAACATTAATACTAGTATTAACTTACCTTGAACAAAATCCTAGTCTTTTAGATACGCTAAAAATTGAAGGGTATTTTTTTCAACTACAAAGGTAAGCCTTGTAGGGTAGGCAAGGGGAGTTGTATGATGTGTGTGAGTTCCGGCACCTTTATTTTTTTACAAAAAAAAAGCACTGACTATAGGCAATTTTGTTAAGCAAAAATGACAGTGATATGGCTCAGGAAAAGCTCTAGAAGGCCGCTTAAATCCCATGGTGAGAAACAAATTCAAATAACCTAAGACTGTGCCAAATTATAAGATAAGTGCAGAATTTCAGACTCACATCATAAAATCTTTTTTTTATTTTTAATGGTTCAATAAGGCATTTCTCTAGTCTAGGATGATATGTGATGACAGAAGAAAACATTTTAAGCCATCTTCAAGAATTATGGCATCCTAGGTCCCATTTCCCAGGTTAGCATTTCCCCTTTAATTAGAGGTTTTGATTTATATTGACTGAGAGCAAATCAATCTGTAGTTTTCTTATCTCAAACTGTGGTGGAGAGGCAGTTAGGAGACTAAAAGGATGAAAGAGAAAATAATAATAAAACTTTTAACTTTGAGCCATCAAAGTTGTAATAGGATAGCCTACCAGAAATATAATATTACCAGCAACCCTTTGCTGTACTGTGCAACCTATCAAGCAATATACATCTATTGGGCTTAAATTAATATTACCAAGTCATATATCCATACCTAATTATCCCTTTAACTCTGGTGTCACTCTGACATTAGGTTTTATTAGTACATCCTTCTAATGTTCAATTAGAATTCTGCGAGGCAGCAATATTGCTTAATGATCTCAGTCTCTGGTGCTTCAGTTAAGGCTGCTCCGATTTCTCTCCTGTGGTGAATCTTCATATTTATTTTCTGTGCTGAGAGAGATGTGCTTGTATCTAATCAGATCACAGAGTCAGGCCACAAAGACTACTACTAGAAGCTGAATGGCTTTCCAGGCAGGAACCCACATTAAGCATCCACAACAAATGACTGACCAGTTCATCTAGTGAAGGAGAGAGACAACAACCTCTCTGAATAACTGGCTCCCACATCCCAACTTCTCTTATTACTAGGAAATTTTTACTAACACTCCACTGGAATCTGCTTTCATATAAAGTAAATCAATTGTTCTGTCTTCTGTTGTATGAGATGACAGAGAAAAGGTCAAGGCTGATGTTGCAATTACTTTAAGAGTGCTATAATATTCCCACTCAAGAGTCATTCTTCACCTTCCAGGGCACAAAAATTTCCGTGCACCCAATAAATAAGGATATTCGGCAGTATTTGGCAATATTGTTTTGGGGCAGAATAGGATAGATAATGGGAGCAGCAGGTGTCTTCGCAATATAGGTTTTTGCTGGCTCAATGATGAGTGCATAGCATCAACAAATGATTCACAAAGGACTCAGCCTATTTATTTTATTCAGCAAATGATTTGCCTTTCCTAATTCAAATTGGAACTCTCATCTCGGCTTGCAGTGTATTTATCTATTTTATACATATTCCCTAATATATTGGTTTTCTATCAGCAGTTTGAAATACACAACTAGGTCACAAAATAACTTACTGTATGACAGATAGCAACAGCAGCAGTGTTATTGTGCCCTACACATACTTGGTGGAATATTATGAAAAGTGCCTTTTAAAATACATGCTTGGACTCAAAATAAATCCCAGGTCTGAAGAATATATTTTGGCAATAGTGAAGGCCGATAGTGATATACCTCAACACAGAATAAAATGGGAAAAAAATCAGTGGATTCCCATCTGAGGTCCATCACTTCATTTCCCCATGCTTGATTTGCTATGTAAGAATTGATTATTCTCAGTTGAGCTCTCCTATTGGACAATAACATGCTAAACATCATAACCTGTGATTGGTCATTTACATATTAACTTTGAGGTTCTAATCAGTGGCGTAGGGTGGGGGGTGCAGGGGGGCCGGCCGCACCAGGCGCAACATCTGGGGGGGCGCGCTCGCACTGAGCTGCTCGGTAGCCACTGAGGCTCTGTGTCATTTCTGTCCGCGCCGCGGGCTGCGAAGAGGCGGGGCGGGGCCAGGCCGCCGACATACACGCCGCCCAGTGACAGGCGGCGCACGCGGGCCCAACCAGGAGAGGCCCCCTGCTGCAGAGGCCCTCCCCCTCTCCCAGCCCCCGCCCCCTCCCGTGTCTCCTTCATCCGCTCCGGGAGAGCGAGCCAGAAAGGGTAGTGGACGGACGGACGGGCGTGCGGGAGGGCGGCGGCAGGGTGACTTTGGATTCCAGTTCCGCGAAGGAAGAAACTGGGGTCCCTTCTTTCTCAACGCACCGGACTGCTCCAGAATAAGAGCCTTCCTTAAAAGTCGCCCGGTTTGGCTCCGTGATAGCCGGCGATGGAAAATATCTGGTCCAAACCCAAAACCCGAAGTGAACAAGTGCACACGGTCTCACGCCTGCGCTTCCTGCTTGGAGAGCGCCGCGGGATTCTGCGCGGACTCTTCTTGGAAAGTCTACGCCGCTGCGGGGCGCGTCTTTTCAGCAGTGCCGTGACGTCACCGCCCGCCCGCCCCTCTATTTCCGCTTCCGGTTGCCTTGCCCCGCCCCGGGTGCTGACAACCCACGCTACGCCACTGGTTCTAATTTATTCCTAAACTAAGAATTAATTGTTTGAAAAAGGTTTTCCAGAGACCCACAGCAATATTAAGATGAAGAACTATGGTTCTAAAGATAATTCAACTCTGAATCTTTAACATGGTTCACTTTCACAGTATCTTTGAAGATGGAATGTAGCAGATTAAAAAATAGAAATAGATTCTCTATTTCCAGATAACAGCTCTAAGTTTCTGTCTTTCTAGGTGATGAAATATTATTACTTTTCCAAGTTGTGAAATATTGGCTTCTGTGTCCTATTATAAGATACATATCAAGGGTAGATGAAAAATTGAACTCTGTTCCAGAATTAATAGCCATAGTTGTTGTTGGTATTCTTATGTAGAGATAGAGAATTTCTTTTGAATGCCAGCTTTCAGAAAAACAATGTAGAGCAGGGGTGTCAAACTGCCCACGGGCCGGATGTGTCACCAGGAAACCACACCCACTCCATTGCCGGCAACGGGGGAAAAAGCTCTGATATGTTGCGTAATATCATGTGACGTCATGAGTTTGACATTTCTGATGTAGAGGAACTCTCTTCCACATGTCTAGTCTCAGGGGTTGCCACAAAGTAGAGGGAGTCAAGGTATTCTCCAAAGCACCTGAAGGCAGGACAAGAAGCAGCGGATGGAAATTAACCAAAGAGAGAAGCAACCTAGAACTAAGGAGAAATTTCCTGACATTTAGAACAATTAATGAGTGGAACAACCTGCCTCCAGAAGCTGTGTATGCTCCAACACTGGAAGTTTTTAAGAAGAGACTGGACAGCCATTTGTCTGAAATGGTATAGGGTTTCCTGACTGAGCAGGGGGTTGGATTAGATGATTTCAAAGGTCCCTTCCAACTCTATAATAATAATAATAATAATAACAATAACAACAACAACAACAGTCAGCCAGATGTTCAGACTGGATTTGGCATTTTTGTCTAGCTATCGAGTGCTTACCAAGGACCTGGGATAGGCAGATGTGCATGTTTGATGGTATTACAAATATTGTCGCAGGCTGGAAGCAGTTCCTAGTAAGGCTGCCTTTTGCAATTGACTAATGGCAAATTTGTCAATGTCAATAGTATTCAAGTGGTGCTCTAGTTGTTTTGAGATTGCACCCAAGGTACCTATTACTATTGGTACTACTCTTACTTGCCTTTACCACAGTCTTTCTATTTCTATTTGTAGGTCTTTGTATTTTGTTATCTTCTCCAGTTCTTTCTCATCTATTCTGCTGTCTCCAGGCACTGACACGTCCACTATCCAGACTTTTTTTGTTTTTCTTATCGACAATTGTTAAGTCCGGCGTGTTATGTTGCAGGTGCTTGTCTGTTTGAATTCCGAAGTCCCAGAGCAGTTTAATTTTATTATTTTCTATGACTTTCTCTATTTTATGATCCCACCAGTTCTTCCTTAACAGGCAAATGATATTTGTTGCAGATCTTCCAATCCACTATCTTTGCTACTTTCTCATGAGGCTGCTTGTAGTCAGTCTCTGCGATCTTTTTGCAGCAGCTTACCAGGTGGTCCACTGTTTCTTCAGCTTTTGTTATATTATTATTATTATTATTATTATTATTATTATTATTATTATTATTATTATTATTATTATTATTATTATTAGTCATCGCACAGTCAGCCAGATCTTCAGACTGAATTTGGCATTTTTGTCTACCTATTGAGTCCTTATCAAGGACCTGGGATAGGCAGATGTGGATGTTTGATAGTATTACAGATATTGTCGCAGGCTGGAAGCAGTTCCTAGTAAGGCTGCCTTTTGCAATTGACTAATGGCAAATTTGTCAATGTCAATAGTATTCAAGTGGTGCTCTAGTTGTTTTGAGATTGCACCCAAGGTACCTATTACTATTGGTACTACTCTTACTTGCCTTTACCACAGTCTTTCTATTTCTATTTGTAGGTCTTTGTATTTTGTTATCTTCTCCAGTTCTTTCTCATCTATTCTGCTGTCTCCAGGCACTGACACGTCCACTATCCAGACTTTTTTTGTTTTTCTTATCGACAATTGTTAAGTCCGGCGTGTTATGTTGCAGGTGCTTGTCTGTTTGAATTCCGAAGTCCCAGAGCAGTTTAATTTTATTATTTTCTATGACTTTCTCTATTTTATGATCCCACCAGTTCTTCCTTAACAGGCAAATGATATTTGTTGCAGATCTTCCAATCCACTATCTTTGCTACTTTCTCATGAGGCTGCTTGTAGTCAGTCTCTGTGATCTTTTTGCAGCAGCTTACCAGGTGGTCCACTGTTTCTTCAGCTTTTGTTATATTATTATTATTATTATTATTATTATTATTATTATTATTATTATTATTATTATTATTATTATTATTAGTCATCGCACAGTCAGCCAGATCTTCAGACTGAATTTGGCATTTTTGTCTACCTATTGAGTCCTTATCAAGGACCTGGGATAGGCAGATGTGGATGTTTGATAGTATTACAGATATTGTCGCAGGATGGAAGCAGTTCCTAGTAAGGCTGCCTTTTGCAATTGACTTCTTCTTCTTCTTCTTCTTCCTTCTTCTTCTTCTTCTTATTATTATTATTATTATTATTATTATTATTATTATTATTATTATTATTATTATTATTATTATTATTATTATTATTCCTGAGATATCTCATTGTTCTTTTAGACATGAGGGACTAGATAATCAAAAGGGAATATTATATTCTGAATATCTGGGGAAACATAATACAGACATCTCAATGGCTGTAGAGGAAGAGGGATTGACCATGAAGGATAGAAAGAAGAGCCCTTACCAAGAAAATGGTCACAATAAAAGGGGCCTGAATCCAGGCCAAGAATGTAACTAGAGAAAGCCTCTCACACGAGCCCTTCCCTAGTTTACATGACAATGAAGGGTAGGAGGGGAAAGCACATTCTGACTTGCAAGATTCAGATACTATAGCTTTTCTGGTCTACCTCCACTGTATCTTTGAAATGCACCACTGATTTAACTGCTGTCACACTGCAAGTACAGTTGAAGATTATAGTACTGGTTTATCCAGCATGTGTTATTCATTTTATCTTTCTTCTCCTTATACAAAACTACACCTTCTATACACAGAATGGAGAGTTTTTGCTGGTTTCTTGTCCAGTTTTAGTTTTCCCCTGCATCTGATTGGCCACTGGAGTAAAATAACACCAAAATTTGCTTTTATCAAGTATTTTTATCCCAGTTTTGGGGGCGGGGGGAGACAGAAATGCTTTCTGCTATCCAAGGGTGTGTATTTCAATACCATTTCCAAAGTCGAATTCATCGACATATAGATTATTCCTTTACACTGGTTAACACCCCCCCTTGCCTTTTTCCCCAATTTAGGGACTTCCACTCACAAAAGAATATCCCACCCTTTTCCAACCCACACTGCAGATATTGCACATGTTTCCATGTGATTCTGGAGATTCTGGAACTGAAGTCATTCACTCACATCTTAGCAATGTCCACCAAACTTTCCGTGCTGCCTTCCGCCCCTCCACTGCCCCCCCCCTAAAATTTTAAGAAGGGCTTTTGATCATCTTGCATGGTTTACTCACTGCCTAAACTCCGTGATTTTCACCCCTGCAGAGCTTTGCTGCGGGAGGCGGGAGTCGCTCCATGCAGAAAGGACTCCTCTCACAAACTGGAGGGCTAACTGTGGCTGCCCCCAACTCAGAGGTTCCCTTTCCAACGTGCACTTAATTTGGCCCCCTGAGAAAAGCTGGGCCTCCCCTTCCCTGGCTAAGGGGAGACGGGAAGATGGAGGGGAGAAGCCATTCTCACGAAGGCACCACAAACCCGCATGAACAGAACTTGGCGCTTTGCTGAGTTTTGTCCCATTGCCGCACTAAAACCTGGGTAGCGCCGAAACTCACTTGCAAGTTCAGGGAGCTGGAGTTTCTTGGTGTAGCTGTGCCAAGCAGTGCCACCAGGCTTCCCAGGACCCAGCAGAAGGGAGATCATGGCAAGAGTGATCTTTTTCCCCATTCCCTCCCTGGCCCTTAAGCTCGTCTTGACACCTCTTTCTTTGCGCCGCTTCTGGCTTCTCCCATCTCCCCGCCCAACTCTTGCAGCTGCTCCCTGAGTCCCGGTGCAGAGAAAAAGAGCGAAAGCACTGGCACACGTGGCGAGGGGGAGGGGAGCATCCTGGCCCCGCATCCCTCTGGGGCGATGGCGTGCATGCCCACAGGGATGGCTCTGCATGCCACCTGTGGCATGTGTGCCATAGGTTCGCCACCACGGAGTTAGACTACTCTGATTGCAGCTGCTTTCTTGCAGCTATGTGGAATGGCGTGGGACCCACAGGTTTTGCAAAGTGAAGAGAGGAAGTTGGTTACAACTTATTAGGAAAGATAAAATAGACAACCAAGAATGCTTTATTGACCATTCTTCATCCAGATTTTATATCAGTTGCATCTTCTAATACAGGTGTTCTGACACACTCTTCTGTTTTAACTTTTTCTCCTTGTCGCTTTTTAGATTTTTCATCCTGCTTTCATCAGAGGGCAGCGTTTGGGAGGGGGTGTAGCTGCCCCCTTCCCCCCCAAACCATCAGCTAAGTAAGACGCCCGCCTTCCCATGCTCTTCCCCCTGCCCGAGGCTTTCGTTATCATGAGCATTTCTGTTGAAGATTTGGGGGGCTGTTTGGTTTTTATTCCGCTCTCATCTGCTTGGTGGTTGCAGCAGGCTTTGGTCTCTTCTGTCATCTGCAAGGTTACCCATGAAGCATGAGGACCCAGATTGTTGGGGGCAATTAAGCTGACTTTGTAATAATGCCGCTTGGGGTGTGTGTGAAAGCCCTAATAAGCAGGCATATACATAGAATGAAGGTTACTGCTAAGCTTCTAAGCCGCCTTGAGTCTTCGGAGAAGGGCGGGATATAAATGGAATTAAAATAAATAAATAAAATAAATGTTTGTTTTGAGGGGGATCCCCACTCCGTTTGCTAAGTTTGCTTAAACCCTCTTCCTCCTCCTCCTCACCGGAGCCCCCCTTTGTCTGCAACCAGCCCCTGCCTTGCCTCGCCTTGCCTTGCCCCGTGGCAATAGCACCCCTACCCTGCCCCCTCCCTCACTTCACCTCATCCTGCAGGATGAACCTCCTGCCCATGCCCCACCTACCAGAGACCCCCTGGATCTCCCCCAAACCTGCCCGGCCCCCACAGGCATCCCTCCCCAGGAGCAACATTGAGGTGGTCATGCCCACCCTGGCCATGCCCACCCACCCAGTCATGACCACCATAGCCACGCCCACCCCATAGGCCACGCCTACCCCATGGGCCATGCCCACCCAGCACCCAGCGATACATAAGTGGGTTTGGAGTTGCAGTTTGGGCACTCGGTCTCTAAAAGGTTCGCCATCACTGTTCTAGGGCTTTCAATAGCCCCTTGAGCTAGAGAATAGTCTATTGATACTTTGGCAAGAGGACCATTGATAAGAAACCTAGATGTATTTTTTTCATCAGTAAAAAGTCACCTGAACTTTTATAACCTCTGATAACTTTATCTACTGCATGGCTGAATCACTGAATTCCAAAGGAGGATAGCAATAGCACTAAGACTTATATACTGCTCCACCATGCTTTACAGCCCTCCCTAAGCAGTTTGCAGAGTCAGCATATGGCCCCCAATAATCTGGGTCCTCATTTTACCAACCTCGGAAGGATGGAAAGCTGTGTCAACCTTGAGCCAGTGAGGATCGAACCCCTGGCAGTCAGCAGAAGTAGCCTGCAATACTGCCTTCTAGCCACTGCACCACCATGGCTCCTACAAGTATTCCTTTCTTAGGCTTTTCCTCAACAGAGTAAATTCAGATGTCACTGATCTCTGAAGAAACACAATGATAGGTGGGAAGAACTGGGAAAATTATGAATTCCTGAAATCTTTTGTTCATACAGATGAGGCTTGTGGCTGCATGCAATAAACTGGAAGCTGTTATTGTAAATTGCCAGTCATTGCCTGCTTGGGTTCTACACCATTCCTCCATATTTCTATAGCTGACACAGAGAGACTGCCTTAGAAATGTAGAAAGCTAGAAAGCATGTCCTCTTATTAAAACAACAACAATAGCCCTGCAAAGATACCCTCAAAAATCTGTGTTCAGATACAATTTCATGTACTGCAAAAGCTGTGGGGGGTTTTTTCCTTATCTGACCAGTTAAGATTAACCATTTTTATGACAGAATCCCAAGGCTACATACATAGGACCATCTCCAAATCTCCTATACATGCAGGTAAAATAAAATCTGGCAGGTTGTTGAATCTTTTTAATCAGGATTGCGAAACTGACTAGCAAAGATCCTGTTCCTTGATATGATTGCCTGCATTCATTGCCTTGCATATTTTAGTTGCAGTGAAGCTGAACAAGGGCTTAGTTAACCCTGGAGCTGGGAGGTGTGTTGAAACTAGAATAAAGTCACTAGACAAACAGAAGGGGAGAAAAGTAACCTTCTCAACTACTTAAAGAATGTGATGGAACAAAATTTATGGTTGTTTTATTCTTTGTTATTTGCTTGGGAATGAGGAAGTGCAATATATTTAGGAATAAATTTTAAGAAATATTTTGACATAACCCAAAGTCACAAGGTTGACATAATATACTTTTAGCATATGGGCCTGTTCTGAGATGTCTGCAGGATCCAACCCTATAGTCAAAGTGATTAAAACATTGTCTCTCCATTGCAATGCAAACTCTACCATTTTCATATATGTGTGCAAGGCATAATGGTTTCCTTACATTCTTTTACCATTTGTCCTACTGCAGATGTCTCTTGCACAGCAGTAGAAACAACAATAGATCATTCAATTCATTATTATGTACTTGCTTTAAGGGACCACTATACTTTTAGTTCTGTTTAAAACATTGTGTTAATGCTGTACTTTGACCAAGGAAGAACATCCAACATCATTTCATATTAAACAGCTTGCTGCTCCCAAGAATCCAGAAGCCACTTGAGATAGGTGACACTAGTATCTACTTCCAGTTTAGAGATATGGAGGGGTATTCTGTATTGGATATATAATACTTTCCTCCATATTCTGAAAAATCCATTGAATTCAAATGGAACATGCCCTGACTTCATAGCACTTAGCAATAGCACTTAGACTTATATACCCTTCACAGTGCTTCGCAGCCCTCTCTAAGTGATTTACGGAGTCAGCCTATTGCCCCCAACAATCTAGGTCCTCATTTTACCAACCTCGGAAGAATGGAAGGCTGAATCAACCTTGATCCAATGAGAATCAAACTGCTGGCAGTTGGCAGAATTAGCCTGCAATACTGCATTCTAACCACTGCACCACCATAGCTAGTGCAGTTCTATGCACGAAGAAAACAAATTGACACAAACAAAAGCTAGAACTCCCACTTGATTCTGTAAAGAAAAAGGATTGTCCACAAAGACCATTGTGTCTTTGTGTCTGTAAAGCATACTTTGTACAAGAACCTGTTCTGGTGAGGAATAGTGCACTGTTTGGATCAGGGGAAATTATTCCAGTAATTGAAATATATGCTTGGAATAAAGAAGGTGAGGTGTGAGAGAGGAATGTAAAATCATGCCTAGCATAAGCAGAAGAGATTACAAGAGCGAGAGCGCGAGAAAAAGATGGGTTCCCTCCTTTTTTTCCCCACAATGTTATAAATCTATTGCATTCTGTATTCTATTAAACTAAATGCAAAAGAGCCTTGGTGGAGCAGTGGGCTAATGCCTCCTTAAGTAACACCAGCTGCCTGCAATTAGTGCAGGTTCGCATCCCACCAGGCTCAAGGTTGACTCAGCCTTCCATCCTTCCGAGGTAGGTAAAATGAGGACCCAGATTGTTGGGGGCAATAAGCTGACTTTGTAATAATGCTGCTGGGGGTGGGGGCGAAAGCCCTAATAAGCAGGCATATACATAGAATGAAGGCTATTGCAAAGCACATTGATTTGTGCTTAGATTGTAAGCCACCCTGAGTCTTCGGAGAAGGGCAGGATATAAATGGGATTAAAAAAAAAAGATTTAGAAGGAAATACTCTTTCATTCCGGCCATAATTAACTTGTAAAATTCACTGCCCCAATTGTAATAACAGCCAATTTGGATGCTTTACAGGTTCATCTATCATTTGCTACTCACATGGATGTTTGCTTAGTACCACCCAAATCAGAGGCAGTGTGATTTAAATATGGTTGCTTTTTTCCATGCATCATCTTCGTATCACAGTCACGCTTCCCACAGCATATCTGTAAACTCAACTGGCCAAATGAGTCTCAGGATTCAGCAGCATCCTTATGCAACAGAGGAGGCTCTGATCATCTCCAGGGACACACATTGACCAAAGCCCTCAAAAGGCCCCATGCATCCAAAAAGATGGATTGCCCTCATTCTCAACACAAAAGGATGAGAAAGCATTTGAAGGGGAAGCATGAGGCAGCCACAAGCAGAAGGCTTATGCTTCAAGAATGACTTCAGGGTCCTTCTGCACATTAGCATTCAGTCCTAGCAGAAACACATAGTCTGCATTTTATTTTTTCCATACCATAAAAAATCATGCCAACCAAGTTGGAGGTCATGTCCCTCCAAATGCAGCAATCTTTTATTTCTAAGAGTTATCCATTCATTTACCCATGTTAGCACTGATGCTTGATAATATAAAACCCATTCTGGCAAACCAAAACCTTCATTTCCCTTAGCTTCTTGTAACATTTTCAGTTTAATTCTAGCTTTCTTTCCTTGCCAGATAAATTTTTGAATTAGAGAGTTTAAATCAGTGGTGGCGAACCTATGGCACACGTGCCAGAGGCGGCACTCAGACCTGTCTCTGTGGACATGCACACCGTTGCCCCAGCAGAGTTCGCAGGGGAAGCAAGCACGTGGTGTTTGGATACAACAGGGCAGGAAGTGAGCAAGCAAGCAGCGTTGGCCCCCCAGGGATGCCCCAGAGATGGCAAGGGACTGGCCCTGGCCATGCTTACCCAGTCTGCCATGATCACAGCAGGCACGCCCACCCAGTGGGCCATGTCCCTCCCACCCCCCCTGAGGGCACCATAATGCTGATACAGCTCTGGCACTTTGCGATAAATAAGTGGGTTTTGGGTTGCAGTTTGGGCACTCGGTCTCTAAAAGGTTCGCCATCGCTGGTTCAAATCTTCAAAGAATTTTTTTTCTCCAGTTTTATAGGTATCGTTTGAAACAAAAAATAGAATTTTTGGTAGCGTATTCATTTTCACTTGTAGCAATTCTTTCTAACATCGACAGTTGCATAAATACTTCCAAAACCGCTATATTAGACATGCACTCTTATTAACATGGGAAAAAATAAAATGTAGTCTGCATCAGGGAAAGCGTTCAAAGTGCCCATCATGACCCTTAAAGGAGACATAGTCTACCTCAATACTTTGCAGTGAAAGGCTCTTTAGTGAAGTACCAATTCAAATATTTGATACAGCCCTCTAAAATTCTAATATAAAGCAATTTGTGACTCTCTGCAGAAATCTGCCCAGTTTTTCCTCTCTATTGCTTCTCCTGTCTGGCACACACAAGAGTCATTTCTGCAGAAACATTTTGTCTCAGGCTAAGTGCTTAATTGCTGATTGTTAGTAGAAAAAAAATAAAACTTACTTTTTATAGGGTATAATTTATATCAGCTTGTATAGTATTTAATGACTGTCCAGCAACTACAATAAGAAGCATATTATTTAAAGCACGAGTGTCACTCGCCACATCACGTGACATGTTGCGACGCATCATGGACTTTTTTTGCACTGCCAGAGCTGGGGTGGGGGCAGCCTTCGTATGATGCAACCGGCAGTTTGACACCCCTGATTTAAAGCCAGTATCATATGTGATAAAATAGGATACAATATAGGGTTAGAATCAATAGCAGGGAGAGAGAGAGAGAGAGAGAGAGAGAGAGAGAGAGAGAGAGAGAGAGAGAGAGAGGGAGGGAGAGAGAGAGAGAGAGAGAGAGAGAGAGAGAGAGAGAGAGAGAGATGGAGATGCTGCAATCAATAGGAAAAAATAGAAGTGTGTGGCAAATACACCAGTGTGTAGTTTATCATGAGGATGAAAAGATAGAGAATCTTGCTTTTTCTCACTTTGCAAAACAAATGGGACACTATGGTTTTTGTTTGAATATTCAAACTGTCATTCTGAATAGCAAAACATCTATTCTAAGCACATGGTTTTATGTTGCACACTAGAGTTAACAGTGGATTGTTCTAAATAGGTGTTGTTAAACTTCCCTCAGAACCTTAATTCCTCCTCAAGCCACAAAACTGTCACTGCGAACAGCTGTGCCCATCAGTTCATCTAGAGATTGTTGAGCACAATACTTGTGCCACACCATTAACTCAAAGAAAAATTGCAGGCACATAAACAGCCCAATTTGTCACCACTCCATTCTGGATTGGCCCTTGCAGAGGTGTCTGTGACAGCTTAATTATTATCAATCAATTGGAAGCTTATGGAGGAGACAAAGTAAAACACAGCAAAGGAAGGGAGGGGAAGGAATAAAGCATCCTTCTGCGTATTTCCATGGTAAAAGATGTTCAAATCGTGACTAGGTACTTGCATTTGGAAAAGTAAATTTAAATGGATGGACTAAATATGTTTCTAAAGCAAATGAAAAAATGCATATGAAATAAATAAGATTACAGTTGTATCTGCACATGTACATATACCCAGACATGTGTTTACAAAAGAGAGAAGCAATTAGGAAGGGGAGGAGGGGGAGGGGGAGGGGAGGGGGAAGAAGCAAAGAATAAGAAAAATAACCATTTATATACATCATAGGAGAGCCAATTTGATGTAGTGGTTAAGGCACCAGGCTACAAGGCAGGAGACTCTGAATTAAAGTCCCCGCCCTTACCCATAAAAGTTTGGACCAGTCACAATGTAAATACATAAAAAATAAAATACTTGTGTGGCATGTTGGGGCCTGGAACATGCTGAAACAGGTTTTGAATTGAATGAAAGAGAGAGACTGTAGCTACAAGCCAACTTTGAGCTGAAATAATTTTTCTCAAGATCCAATTGGGGCAATTAATTTGTTATTTATAAAAGTATTGTGCTCTCTAGCTTGCACTCTCTATCATTAAATTTCATGCAACATTTTTCCTCCAAAAGAAGATCAGATTCAAATAACTATTACTCTGTTATGTCATGGACTACTTTGTTGAAACGTTGTGCTGAAATCAAGCTGTGTTGTACCCACCACATTCCTGGTATCTATTAAACAAATTGTTTGATGAAAAGTGTGAGAAAAGTTTGTTGAAAAATCTATGTTGAGCTCTGGTCATTACTGCATTTTTACTAGTTGTTTATAGAGCAACCTCTGTTTATTCTAGAAGCTTTGATGGGCCAACTGTTGTTCTTCAGGTCCTGTTTTCTCATGTTTGAAAATAGATACAATATTTCCCTTGGTGATCTCTTCCTGTTCTCACTACTGACAAATTCTATTTGTTGTTATCGGACCTTCATTTTAGCTTCTTCTGCTGTGTTTCTTTGTTTCTTTAAAAACTATCTTTGAATTATTTGTATTTGAGTTATTTCAGTGATTCCCATCTACACTGAGCTCCTTTTTCCATTAGCTTTTTCTCATTTATCATCCCCTGAGATCATTAATATTGTCTCTTCTAAAGACAAAGATGTGAATTCAGCTACACTCAGCTTTAGTTTTGTGTAAAAATCAGAACTCATTACACAGCATTACCGGCCCTTTCCCCCTTAATTCCCCTATCTTAACTAAATGCTTTCCTTCACCCTCAAAACAAAATCCAGCATTTTCAGTACCTATCGGTGGAAGTTTCATAGAATTTGTTTCCCAACAAATACCAGGTCAATTAAAATTATTACTTCTTTACGTATGTTTAATGATCTGCAATTTGCTTTTGGAAAACATCATCCATATATTCTTTTTTATTGGGTTGACAATAGTAGCCACTTCAGACAGCATGGCCTTTATTTATTTCTCTACTTATATTAATCCCGATGCTCTAGACCAGGGGTCTTCAAACTTGGCTCTTTTATGACTCATAGACTTCAACTCCCAGAATTCCTCAGCCAGGCACGCTGGCTGAGGAATTCTGGGAGTTGAAGTCCATGAGTCATAAAAGGGCCGAGTTTGAAGACCCCTGCTCTAGACAGCTTCACCAAATTAATTTACTTGGATTTCTGAACAGCATGGGTAATTTTACATACAGGGCAACTCCTCTTTTTAACTATGCTTCATTTGCTAAATCCCACACAAGGGAGTCATTTTATAAGATCACCATTATTAAATCATATTTGCCTTTCTTTAAGTTCAGCTCATCTTGCTCAAACTCTGAGCATTAATATTTAGACAGTTAAAGCCACGATCTTTATGAGCCAATTTTCTTCTGATGTGTTACAGAGTTTTCTAATGTGCCTCTTTACAGCAACACTCCCACTTCTTTCTAAATAAGACATCTGAGAGTTCATCTGGAGTTCTGCTTTGGGGTTTTCAACTCCAAATCTCACAGGATTCAGTTTGGAGCTCTGGCCCCACTTTGGCCAAGCACATTTTTATAAGTTTTTCTGAGGTGCAGCTCTTCTCATGCCAGACAATTGAGATCATAGTCTCAGAAAGCAAACTCCTGCATTATCAATCGTACTTTTTCAGTATTATTCTTTTCAACTCTGTTCTGTGGACTAGAACAGGGCTTTTCAACCAGTGGTACGGGTACCACCTGTGGTGCATTGGCACCTGGCAGGTGGTACGCGACCATTCTAGAAAAGTGGTAGTGGGGGAGGGGAATGAGCTGAACCGGTGGCAGCACTGCAGAAGCCTGAGCGAGAGACGGCTGGAGCTGCAGGGCTGTCAGGGCTCAGCGTAAGCACCAGGATCAGCGCCAGCCTCCAGCTGGAGCTTGCCGCTGATCCTGGTGTTTCTGAGCTGAGAAGAAGCACCAATCAGCTGGAATGTTGCAGCATCTCCGGGGTCTTGTGATTTACATTCAGATGCTTAGCAACTGATTCATATTTATGATGTTCACAGTGTTCCAGGGTGATGTGAAGTGACCAAAGCCTGCTGCAACCACCCAGCAGACGGGGGGGGGGAATAAAACCCCGAAACTTACCCCAACCCACCCCCGCTGCCAATCCTCAACAGAAATGCTCACAACAATGAAAACCTCGGATAGGAGAAAGAGCGCCGCTGGGCAGGCAGGCAGGTGTTTTGCTCAGCTGTGGCTTGGGGGGCACTTTTTTCAGTGCCATTGTAACTCCGAACAGTCACAAAGCGAACTGTTGTAAGTCAAGCGCTACCTGTACTTCATCACTTTTTTTTTGGGTCAAGTTTTTGACACCTCGCTAGGCGACTGGTGGTACTTGGATATTGCCATATCCTGAAAGTGGTACAATGGCTGAAAAGGTTGAAAAACCCTGGACTAGAAGAGATCTAAACCTCCAATAGTCTATAGTGGCATTATAACAGTTCTTTGCAAAAATCCCCTGTCCCCATGCAGATTAATAGGAAATGTATAATTGCCCATAGATTTGGTAAGATTTGGAGGTTGTTCTGTCACATCTCTGAACATTTCGCAAACAGATGGATCTGATTGGCCCATGCATGTTTCAGTTCTTTGCAGTAGTGACTCATAAGTATCAGGAATTGTGTTATTCAATTAGTACTGAGTTCTGCCACAACACTCTCTCCTTGAAGATGCTTTCAAGCTACTATATGCTTCCCATACCTTGTTCTTGCTATCCTGATATCCTCAGTATCCAGTGATTCCAGCCATGTTTGGCATGAGATACAGCTCATAGCAAGCAACTTCACTTTACTCACCCTGTGCCCACCCTGGCTTACTCACAAGCCAGTCAGCAAAGACAGTCATGGAGTTCACTCTTTACAAGTACTCCCAGCCTTCTGCGAATCAACAAATGCCTTTCCCTCTTTCTTAAGAAAAACAGAAGCAAAGCAAAAATAGAAATAAAAAAAGAAAAGAATCACTTTTGTTTCATCACTATGCCTTTCTAGAAGGTTTTGCAATACAACAAGCCTGCTTTTTTCCTTTAGTTCCAACAGATGATTAGGGGACTAGGAGGCTAAAACATATGAAGAATAGTTGCAGGAATCGGGTATGTCTAATTTAACGAAAAGAAGGCATAGAAGTGACATGACAGCAATGTTCCAAAATCTAAGGGGCTGCCACAAACAAGAGAGGGTCCAGTTAGTCTTCAAAGCACCTGAAGGCAGGACAAGAAGCAATGGGAGGAAACTAATCAAGGAGAGAACCAGAGAATTTTCCTGATAATTAGAACAATTAATCACTGGAATGGCTTGCCTTCAGAATTTGTGAATGCTCCATCACCGGAGGTTTTTAAGAAGAGAGTGGACAACCCAGTGGCGTAGCGTGGGTTGTCAGCACCCGGGGCAAGGCAAGTAATTTGCGCCCCCTAACCCGTGGATTTTAGCACTGGGCGGCCGCTGCACTGTCCCTCCCCCAGATAGTCCCTCGCTCTCTCTCCGCACCTCACCGCATGCCTGGCACCCCCCCTCCACAGTGGGCGGCGACCCAGCGGCTCGGCTTGGATTTGCACAGCCAGCACTGCAGTGAGAGAGAGTGAGTGAGCCAGGCAGGGGCAGAGAGCTGCGAGTGCGAGCGCGCCCCCCCAGATGTTGTGCCCGGTGTGGCTGGCCCCCCCTGCACCCCCCACGCTATGCCACTGGGACAACCATCTGTCTGAAATGGTACAGCGTTTCCTGCTCCAGCAGGAGGTCGAACTGCTCCGAGGTACTTTCCTGCAAGGTATCTTTCAAATCTGTTATTCTGAAAGATGAGTGTGCAGGAGACTGTTAAGCTCAGAGGCCGGCCTGCTCCTTTGAGCATCACCACTAATACACAGACATATATTTTGTTTCTTTCCTTCAGCTGAGAGGGAGAAGGATAGATGACTTTCTTTCTCCCAAATGTCTTTAGGAATCTCCGTTTATTTCCTAGCCATTCTAAATCATTACCTATAATTTTTGTAAGAGCAGAAGTAATGGACCCGCTTGCCAATGGCTATTGCGAAACCCTAAATTTATTTATTTTAATCCCATTTATATCCCGCCCTTCTCCGAAGACTCAGGGCGGCTTACAATTTAAGCACAAACCAATGTGCTTAGCAATAGCCTTCATTCTATGTATATGCCTGCTTATTAGGGCTTTCCCCCCCCCAAGCGGCATTATTACAAAGTCAGCTTATTGCCCCCAACAGTCTGGGTCCTCATTTTACCTACCTCGGAAGGATGGAAGGCTGAGTCAACCTTGAGCCTGGTGGGATGCGAACCTGCACTAATTGCAGGCAGCTGGTGTTACTTAAGGAGGCATTAGCCCACTGCATCTTAATATGCATCTTAATCTCCTAGCCTTCACTTGTCTCAGAGTACGTTGCCAGCATGCCCAAGATGGCGGACGTGCTCGGCTGAGCTCCACGAGCTCCAGCTGTTAGGCGTCCCTTGGGAGCCCCTCACAAGCCCTGAGGCTTTCTGAGATGGGGATTGGGGGTTTGTGGTAAGTGGCAGAGAGGCAACTTGGAGGCTGACGAAGCCGGCAGTGACCTGTTGGGACTCTGTTTTTCGAACTACCGGCTGCTGGCTACCGGCTGCTGGCCCTGCTGCCCTCCGGCTGTTTCTTTTCGCCGTTTTACCTCTTCCGGATTGTCCGTGGCTGCTCGTGTCTGGCGTCGGCGTTCCCTGCTGTTTCGGGCTGTCTGGGCCGCTTTGGCGTTCTCGGGCGTTCTCGGGCTGGCTCGGGTTACGAGGAGGACGCCCGTCGGCGAGGAGGATGCCCGTGAGGCTGTCCGGGTGGCGGCGATGATGGCGGCGACGGCGTGGGCGTCGGCTTCGGCACGGGTTGCGGCCTGCGTGATGGTCTTTTGGGCCGTGCTTGGCGGTGGCGGCGGCAACCCGAGTTTGTTGGCGACGGTGATGGCGGCATGCTCTGGACGCTCCTGGAATTTAACAGCTAACGGGTCGTTTCTGGGGCCTGCTTTTGGGCCGTTTCCATCGGCACTGGTGTTTCTGGGACTGTTGCCCCGTCTGCGGGGGCCGGCTGCTGGCTTTGGTGCTTTTTGGGCTTTTGGCCCCTTTCGCCGGCGATGGGACTCCCATGTTGCCCCAGGCCGCCTTGGGCCGCTTTCGGCGGTGGTGTCACCCTCGGGCCGTTTTGGCGGCGGAGAGGGCGACTATTATTCATCTCGGCGGCGATGGTGGTCTCTATCCTTGCTTTGGGCCGCCTTCTGCGGCGACAGCGTCTTCGGGCCGCTTTGGTGGCGAAGAAGAAGACCGTGGGTCATCTTACTGGAGCAAGGACGACATGGGGCTTCTGCATCGCCTTTGGACTGCTTCTGCAGCGACGACGGCGACTTTAGACCATCCCTACTATTCTGGCCTGCCTACCCTTTTTGCCTTGGACATACATACTTATCATCTGCCTGCCTACCCTCCCCCCTCTCCCCTTGGATTTTGGACACACCTGGGTACCGGCCACTGTGGGAGAGTGGCTTGACTTTTCCATTTGCAGCCCCATAGAGGTGGGAGCTCTATGGGGTTTGCCTACCCAGAGGATATCTGGTCCACCCCCAGGAACAGAGTCGCAACCCGTCGTGAGAGGGCGGGGGGCAGCCCGTCTCTGGGGGCACCCAACTGAGTGGCAGTGAAGTTGGGTGGGGACCCAGATATCTGTCTCCATCTTCGATCCTCCCTTGGACAACTAATGGGATGCCTATCCTGGACTTCCTACACTCATGCGAAAATACACCAGCACGGATTTGTACGCCCTCAGGGGTGCCCCCCTCTCCTGGGTGCGACCCGCCTCCTTAAACACTCTTAACCTCGATGACGGACCCGAGTTTTGGGACCCTGAGAGATGGCTGGGCAGGGGCAGGGGCCGTCAATACAAATTTAATAGAAGGCCTCTGATTACTTTTTTATCGAAATTTTTTATGGGGTTAGGGAGAGGGGTGGGAGATAGGGGTTGTCTGGCTATGGGGGGTGGCCAATCAACCATGGCTCAGGCCAGACTTGGGTCCGACCGCTCGGGGGGAGAGCGGGGTGTGGTTGTCTCCGGGGCTCATGAGCGGGTCGTGGGATTACCGATTCCCACGACGGGGAATGGCAGCAGGTGGATAGACAGAGGGCTGTATCGTTACCGGGAGGGCCGTCTCCGCTATTTGCAAGCGGTGAGGCGCTCCGACCCTCAGCTTCTTCCCCGAGGCTCCGGGAGCGAGGATGTGCAGCCTCCTGAGCTCCGGCTGGTGTACCTGAATGCCAGGTCCGTGGTTAACAAAGCTCCCCTCGTTAGGGATTTAGTTGAGGGTGAGCACGCGGACCTGGCTTGCATCACGGAGACTTGGTTGGGCCCAGACTTTGGTTGACCTCTGCCCACCAGGCTTCCGGGTGCTACATCGGCCACGAGCTCATGGTAGGGGTGGGGGTGTGGCGGTGACTATTAGGGAGACCTTATGTCCGCAGGAGACCACCGTTCCTCAGATAGTCGGGTGTGAGTCTCTCTTTGTGAGATTTGGTTCCGGGGCACAGTTGGGCTTGCTGCTGGTGTACATTTCGCCTAGTCGCGCAGCGGCAGCCCTGCCCGAGCTGCTCGATATCCTCTCGGGGTTGGTGGTTGAGTTTCCCAAACTTATAGTTTTGGGAGACTTCAATCTACCATCCCTGGGAGGTTCATCTGAGCTAGCTCGGGAGTTCATGGCTTCCATGATGGCCATGGACCTGACGCAAGTAATTTCTGAACCAACTCATGAGGGAGGCCACACCCTTGACCTGATTTTTTTATCTGGACGGTGGTTGGATGATCTTGGTGGGGGCTCTCCATTTATTATGCCCCTGTCATGGACCGATCATCACCTCCTGTGGATGGTCTTCCGTTTTGCCACCCCCCGCCGTGGGGGTACGGAGCCAATCAGATGGTTCCGCCCCAGACGCTTAATGGATCCTGATAGATTCCAAGCAGCGCTGGGGTCCCCACCTGCCTCCATTGCTCACAACTCGGCGGATGCCTTAGTGGAAGCCTGGGAAAGGGCAGCCACTGAGGCACTTGACCGGGTTGTATCCTTGCGGCCCCTGACCCGGTGCAGATCCCAATGGGCTCCATGGTTCTCCGCGGAGCTCCGGGAGATGAAGCGTCGGAAACGGGGCCTATAGAGCTGCTGGAGGTCTAGCCGATCTGAATCCGACCGGTTGCGGTTAAGAACCCATATTAGGTCTTATCTCGCAGCGATGAGGGTGGCGAGGTGTAATTACTTCTCCACCCTCATCGCGTCCGCAGATAATCGCCCGGCTGCCCTGTTTAGGGTGACTCGCTCCCTTCTTAATCAGGAGGTGAGGGAGGATCCCTTGCAGGGTCGTGCCGAGGAATTTAGTCAACATCTGTCGGATAAAATCGCTCGGATTCGGACCGGTTTGGACTCCAGCTGGGCAGAGTCTGGCGATCAGGACACGGGCGGTCTTGTCAATGTTATCTGGGAGGAGTTTGATTCTGTGACCCCTGATGAAGTTGACAGGATTATGGGGAGGCTGAGCTCCACCACATGTTTATTGGATCCGTGCCCTTCCTGGCTGGTTTATGCAGCTAGGGAGAGGACACGAGGCTGGCTCCAGGCGGTCATATCTGCTTCTTTGAGAGAGGGTTATTTCCCCACCGTCTTGAAGGAGGCGGTGGTGAGACCTCTCCTCAAGAAGCCTGCCTTGGACCCAGCTGTATTGAACAACTTTCGTCCAGTCTCCAACCTTCGCTTTCTTGCGAAGGTTGTTGAGAGTGTGGTGGCGCATCAGCTCCCTCTGGTTCTGGAGGAAGCGGATTATCTGGACCCTTACCAATCGGGTTTCAGGCCCGGGTACAGCACGGAGACGGCATTGGTCGCTCTGGTGAATGATCTCTGGAGGGCTCGGGACAGGGGATATTCCTCTGTCCTAGTCCTATTAGACCTCTCGGCGGCTTTTGATACCATCGACCATAGTATCTTGCTGCGGCGTCTCAGGGGATTGGGAGTGGGAGGCACAGTTCTTCAGTGGTTCTCCTCCTATCTCCTAGGACGCTCGCAGTCGGTGTTGGCAGGGGGGCAGAGATCGGCCCCTAGGTCTCTCGTTTGTGGAGTTCCTCAGGGGTCGGTTCTCTCGCCTCTCCTGTTCAACATCTACATGAAACCGCTGGGTGAGATCATTCGTGGTTTTGGAGTTGGGTATCATCAATATGCTGATGATACCCAACTTTTCATTTCGACCCCAAACCACCCCAGTGATGCCCTCGCTGTGATGTCCCGGTGCCTGGAGGCGGTACGGGTCTGGATGGGGAGGAACAGACTTCAACTCAACCCTGACAAGCCTGAGTGGCTGTACATTCCGGCATCCCGGGACATTCAAAATGTTCCATCCCTTTCTATGGGGAGTGAGCTCTTACCCCCCGTGGATAGGGCTTGCAACTTGGGAGTCCTCCTAGATTCACGACTTACCCTGGAAGACCATATAGTAGCCGTGACTAGGGGGGCTTTCGCCCAGGTTCGCCTGGTGCGCCAGTTGCGGCCCTATCTGGACCTGGATGCCCTGTGTACGGTCACTCATGCGCTCGTGACCTCTCGCCTAGACTACTGTAATGCTCTCTACATGGGGCTTCCCTTGAAGACCACTCGGAGGCTCCAACTGGTACAGAATGCGGCCGCAAGAGTTGTCTTGGGAGTTTCCCAGTACTCCCATGTTACACCTTTGCTCCGCGAGCTGCATTGGTTACCAGTTGTCTTCCGGGTGAGGTTCAAGGTCTTGGTTATGATCTTTAAGTCCTTACATGGCATGGGTCCGGGATACCTCGAGGACCACCTGCTGCCGGCGTCAACTCCCCTCCGCCCTGTGCGTGCCCACAGAGAGGGCCTCCTCAGGGTGCCTCCAGTCAGGGAATGTCGATTGGTGGCCCCCAGGGGGAGGGCCTTCTCTGTGGGTGCCCCAGCACTATGGAACCAACTGCCGGTTGAGCTCCGGATGGCATCGGACCTCCGATCCTTCCATCGCGGGTTGAAGACCCACTTGTTCGAATTAGCTGGTCTGGCCTGAAGGGGTATTTGGGTTTTTTAATTGGTTTTATTATTTCACTATTGTTATATTTTAATTTGGGCATGGTTTAATTTTCTTTTAATTTTTGTATATCTATTTATATATGCCCTGTGAACCGCCCTGAGTCCCTAGGGAGAAGGGCGGTATAGAAATCCAATAATAAAATAAAATAATAAATAAATGTGAAGAATCAAAGTAGGCTGTTGATCATTAGGATAGCATAGGAAAAACAACAATGATGAGCATCCTTTATTTTTAAAAAAGACCTGAGAGTAAATCTATCAAAATACTCACTGTAAGCAATAATTTGCTAATGTAACAAAGACCCATAAATGAGACCTGGGTATATTTCTGATAAATGCAATAGTTTTATTCAGACTTGCAGTAAATATTTATCTGAGTTATATATAGTCTATCACTTCTATGATAACAGCTGAGTAGTTGATTTACTAATAGCCTTGAAGATGAGACTGTATTTATGACATTCATAAATTTGTTGTTCCAGCTTTGACAGTGGCATCATTATTTAGTTACAAGGATTGCTCTGTGGCATTGCTTATATTTATCTTCTGGATGGCTTTCACATGTATATCTCGATGCGTTCATGTGTATGTGATCAGATTCTGAATGTAGGCATTGCAAGGCCTCCTGGCCATTTGTGCATGCCATCAGTCCTCAGAATATTTAACTTGATTTCTTTCAAAAGTATTAGTAAAAACTATGGACCGGCAGACAGACTACAGCAGGGGTGTCAAACTCGCCCCATCACGTGACGTGTCACAACGTATTGTGACTTTTTTTCCATTGCTGGTTTCGCCAAGCCGCATCCAGCCCATGGACTGGCAGGTTGATACCCCTGGACTACAGTATCTGTGATCCTGATGGCTGCATTATAGTAGGGGAATGAATTGATTGGTCTAGAATCCCTACTTGCATGGAGGAAATTTATGTTCATACATCACAAAGCCAGGCCTGTTGAGTGAGTTCCCATGCCTCCATTGTGTATGGAATCTAGCTACATATCTTGTTTTATGAGCTGGTAAAGACTATCATTGCCTTGATCATGCATTTATTTATAAAGCAAGTGATTTCTATTCTTGTGTGTCTAGAGTAGACCTGGGCATTTTATGGCCTATGGGTCAAATCCAGCCTTTTGGCTGTCCCTGTGGCATCAGCGGCAAAGCATTGGTATTGGTGGAGGGACAGTGGTATCAGCGGTGGGGTGTCAATGGTGGGGCAGCATTTATGAGGGGCAGTATTGACGGGTTGGGGGGAGGGCAGCAGGAGCAGTACAGGATAGGTGGAAGGATAGCTGCCCTCCACACAAGTCCCAGGCTTCTCATGTAACCCCTTGGAAAAATTAATTGCCCACCCTGGGTCTAGAGTGACTGTTGGTAAACATTCAGGTATAGCATTCATTCAAGTTTCAAACAAGAAATGACAACTATAATCAAGATTGAGCTTCATGTTAGTTGTACCAAATGCCTACTGCCTTAAATTAATCTTAAGTATATCTACCCCAAATGAATGAATTACCCTTCCAGGAAATATGGCATTGAAGCCATCCACAGCCAGGCACCCTCTGGTTGTATTATATTTTTATAGTATTCAAACAAATGAGTGAGGATTATGGGAATTGTTACTGAGATATTTAAATGAGGATTATGGGACAAAGTGTCAGATTGGGAAAATTATAGGATTTGCTCTAATATTTCCTTCTGTTTTAATATAAATACAGCAAATTATCTAATTATTTTTCTCTAATATTACACTTTAAATTAGAAGGATACCAGCATATCCTAAAATTGGGAATTAGACGTAATTTAAAAAAAAACTTATTTACTCTTTTTAGCTGGCACGTTTAATGAAGTAGATGAAGTACTGACTGTAGGAAGAATTGTTATGTAAATATTTTGATTTATAAGTAACATTCAATTCTGAGAAAATTAAAGGCAAAGAAATAGTAAGTGAGATATAAATATTTGACCAGTCAGTTTTCTGCAGCAAAAGTTTTTTTTCCCTGGCCTTCCCCTGAAACAAAGAGAAGAGTTTATCACTAGGCTTCTTGGTATGTTACCACCAAGGTCATTATGTTCCTTGGCAGGCTAATTGTGATTAGAAAGAACTGCAGCTCAACTGGAAAATGGAAAGAAATAACAGATTAAGCAACTTTTAATCTGTAACAGATCACACAATTTATTTTTATTTAGCAGGAAAGATTTGTACTTGAAAAAGTTGATCCTGCAGAGACTCTATTTTTGGATCAAAAATTTTGCAAAGAAAACTTATGTGGACACCTGGTACATGCATATCTGGATTTTATGCATCTGATATAAATGGCAACTGCACGATTAGTTGACATGGTGGCTAAGGTGCAAGGCTAGAAACTAGGATCCTGTAAGTTCTAGTCTTCCTTTAGTCATGAAGGCTGATTAGGTAACTTTGGGCTAGTCCAGGGGTAGGAAACCTTGGCTCTTTTATGACTCATGGACTTCAACTCCCAAAATTCCTGGGAGTTGAAGTCCACGAGTCATAAAAGAGCCAAGGTTGCTTACCCCTGGACTAGTCATTCTCTTTGAACCCAAACTCCTCTCTGGGATATTGTTGTGGGGAAAAACAGTAGGCAGGAGCATTAGTTGTATGTTCCACTTTGAAATGATCAAAATGGTGGGATAAAAATAAACAAAGAAAATAATATAGTTGGCTCTTCATATTAACATCTTCTTGACTAACGAAAATCATAATTTTGATATGGTTATGAAGACAATAAAGAAAGTGACCTTGACCAAGATAGGCCAGATCCATTACCAGAGGAATAAGGAGAAAAATATGTTTTAAGCCCCAAACAGGCAGAAATGGCTGAGACAGATGCCTCTCTAATTCACCTGGGTATAAAACGGGCAGGAAACGCAGCCCATCAACTTGGTGGGGCTGACAGATTACATATATATCTAAGTTATTTCTGGGCTCAATCTTCAGAGTAAAGGATGAGGATGAATTATGAATGAGGTTTTAGTCTCTGCTTGCACTGCAAGACAATGGATGTTTACTGAAGAGTGTATCTCCCTGTGTTGATTGTATCAGCGATTCTCAACTTTCATAGTTTAAAACTGACAGGTCGCCATTAAGATAAAACAAAGATTTTAAAAAGAGGCATACCTCTTTCAGGAAATAAATATATACGCTTACAAACATTCCATTACTATATTTTCCACTATCTAGGGGTAGGCAACCTCGGCTCTTTTATGACTTATGGACCTCAACTCCTCCTGCTGACTCAGGAACTCTGGGAGTTGAAGTCCATGAATCATAAAAGCAGAGAAAGAATTGTGACTGAAACAGTATTTGTCACTGTTGCAGAAGTTTTCTCCTAAGCAGTGGCGTAGCGTGGGTTGTCAGCACCCAGGGCAAGGCAAGTAATTTGCGCCCCCTAACCCACACCGCATGCCTGGCACCCCCCCTCCACAGTGGGCGGCGACCCAGCGGCTCGGATCGGATTCGCACAGCCAGCACTGCAGTGAGAGAGAGTGAGTGAGCCAGGCAGGGGCAGAGAGCTGCGAGTGCGAGCGCGCCCCCCCAGATGTTGCGCCCGGTGCGGCCGGCCCCCCCTGCACCCCCCACGCTACGCCACTGCTCCTAAGCTCAGGAATGTAATGATATCTATATACTACTAACGCTCTTGTATCTGTAATCTTTAGCTGGGTAAAAGGTCCAAAATCTGGGAGCCATAGCCCTTGTGGAGTTGAAGTTTGGCAAGTTTTGTAAAACATTTCATGAAACAAAAATTATAAGGCATTTTATGACACAATAAAAATGTAATAAAACATCTCTTGGGGTAAACTCTCCATGTTTGATTGTGCTGTACATTCCAACATGGGCTATTTTCAAGGCAGAACATCTCTGAATATCTCCCTGAAGTTTTAGGAACACTTCGAGTACATTAGATTAGCTCTGCCATTGTTGCATGCATTCCTTACTAGGAGTCTGGTACGGAAGTATCTCTGAAACAATGATCCAATGTGTCACAGGTTATCTAGTACAGGATACTTCTGAATAAGAGAAGTTAATGTGACATTTTTAGTTCTTTATCAACCTTGAATCCAATTCTGTGGTGTATAAATATAATGAATAAATACATTTTTTTAAAAAAAATTAAACGATTTGTGTGATTTTGCACCAAGAATTTAGTTTGGGTAGTGCATGCATAAAATCTTACTTGATATTTTGGGATTGTGAGAGCTATAGTGTTTGTTATCACATTTTGTCTATTAAGCTCAAAACTTTCCCAAGTGGTTTTATCAGCTCCAAGATGTGAAAGAGACCCAGAAATCAACTTCGCATTAAAAGCAAGGCTACATTTATTGAGATTGGCTAAAATAATGGCTGATTATGTATTACCTCCCCACTCCTATTCTGTACTAACGTGAACTGGTGAGCTGTGGTCTCTCATAAGATGTTTCCACATTCCACCTTCATTGTTTGGGCTTAAGCAATATTTTCCTCCTCACTGCTTCGGTAACAGTTCTCCTCTATTCCCATCCAGGCCATCCTCTTTACTTTCTACAGGTTTCCACTCTGGACCAAGAAAAGCTTCACTAAAATATTTAGTTTTTATGATTATTATTCAGTCAAATACTAGTGCTCTGCTATTCTTCTTTCCTTCTCTCCCAGGTACTATCCCAACTTTTAAGAAAGAAATTCCATTCTATCCAAGAGACCTTATTGGAGGCTGTATCACCTCTTTGCAAGTACTGGGTAAGGTTTTTGACCATTAAGGCAAATAGTGAGTAGTGAGTAAGTGACAAGAGAAAGATTCTCTCTTGTCTGCCCTCAGGTGGTCTAGCATTACAAAAATGAATTTCTATGAAATTCTTTTTTCTCCCAGATATAATTTGGATAGAGGTGAGGTATTCCTATCTTATGCATTTCTTAACAGATCTACCTTTCACTTCAAATATAATGAAACTTTTGTTAGCTGAGCTGACCCTACGTTCTTCATCTAAGACAATTAAATCATGAGCATTTTTCCTTTGGAATTAGACCTGTTGCTACTTAATTATTGGATATTTGTTCATCTGCTCAGGAAAGCAACCTCTAATGAAGGCTCCCACTGAATTAAAATCTCAAACACTTCCTCTGTGTACCCCCATTTGACAAACACTGAATACAGGATCATAGCATGCATGCCAAAATAGGAAATCTTATAAAAACCCTGTTCCAGTATTTAGACAAGGCAGGACTGGAATGTGGGGGAAGAATGTATCTTGAGCTTGTACAGGAATGAAACTTACTATCAGCCAGCCAAGTCTCCCATTTCCCCTCGGTCAGTGCTGACGTTTTTTTAAATGTTTTTTATTTTTTTATTTTAATTCCATTTATATCCCGCCCTTCTCCGAAGACTCAGGGCGGCTTACAAGCTTAGCAGTAGCCTTCATTCTATGTATATGCCTGCTTATTAGGGCTTTCACACACACCCCAAGCGGCATTATTACAAAGTCAGCTTATTGCCCCCAACAATCTGGGTCCTCATTTTACCTACCTCGGAAGGATGGAAGGCTGAGTCAACCTTGAGCATGGTGGGATGCGAACCTGCACTAATTGCAGGCAGCTGGTGTTACTTAAGGAGGCATTAGCCCACTGCTCCACCAAGGTTTTTCCCCCCTGATGCTCAATATTTAATGCTTTGGAGTATACTCAGTCTTTATTCTACTTTTGGGGGGTTAGAAAAGAGGTAGGCATAAGAGCACACATCTTCTAGGAAAAAGAAAGGGATGAATTTTCCTCTCTAGATGGTTCATAAATAAAAAAATATATTTAAAACAATGGCTATGATGAAAAAAAGAATTAATGAAAATAAAAGTTCTGTCTAAGCTGCACAGTGAACATCTAGCCAAGTGCTAGCAGAAAATCTCTTGCTGTTTGACATCACTAGTTAATAGAATAGAATAGTTAATAGAAACACAGTAAAAATAATAATAGAGACTTTAGCATATAAATTGTCCTAAGCATAAACTGTTTAAGATAAACAGTCTTCCCAAACACAGAATTATCAGTGGATTTAATGACTTCTTATTTACAAACAATTTTGCTCAGGACAGAAATCCCAGGACTATACATGACCCTTGTATCCCTAGTTTATATCCCCAGAGCCTCTTCTGCTGACAATTTCTGGAAATCAGTGGTATAGTTTCCCACCCAAGAGATTTAACATAATGTAAAACAAAGTTTGGAAACATAAGATAAAAATAGGTAGGCTAGGTGTCACCGAGTTAAATATGCTGCCCCAAATTAGCAGTTTTGCACATTGTTGGGAATGCTCTGGGGCTGTGAATGAGGGCTGGGGGCCCTCTAATTTAGCAGGATTTATCATAAGTTGGGTTCAATCAATCAGAATAAATCTGGAAGGGACCTTGGAGGTCTTCTAGTTCAATCCACTGCCCATAGCAGGAGACCCTATATCATTTCAGACAAGTGATTGTCCAGTCTCTTCTTAAAGGCCTCCAGTGATGAAGCACCCATGACTTCTGACCGCAAGCTGTTCCACAGATTGATTGTCCTCACTGTTAGGAAGTTTTTCCTTAATTGCAGAAATATTATTAGCTTCTTCCCATTGTTCATCTAAAATTGCAAAATTCCCATATTCTTGCTAAAAATGGCTGATAAACAAAAGGCTTTAATCTCTTCCTTCCTCCTGGCCATACTTGGCACACATCTTTTCCCTACTGCTGCTGTAGAAGAGAACAGAAGGGTTGTGTCAGAGAACTACCAGTTCCACTAGCAATAATACAATTATATGTGCTCTGGATCTGAAATAGGATCAATCAACGAATCTTCCCTTAATGATTTCTGCAAACAGCCTCTCCTGTTGCCAGTAACATTGGCAGTTTCCCCTTCAATCTCCTCCTAGAGAATTGGCCTACTTTATACAGTATCTCAATTCCCTGAACAGCACTTTTCAAATTAGTTTTCTTCTTCACAAAAATATGAATCACCAGAAGCTTAATAACTTCTCAAAGTCAAGATGATAGCTTATCATGACACCTTGTTCTAAAGCAGTCATTTCCAACCCGGTGCATTCAAGATATGTTGGAGTACAATATCCATTTCCTCACCCACAATGGCCATGTCAGCTGATGATGGAAGCTGTAGTTCACCAGTTCTGCTGTGCACCCGGGTAACTTAGTAGGTACATGCTTTCTTCACAGGCCCATCTTTGTCATTTTCTCCAGCTTATTTCTATTCTCAAAGAGCTACTGACAATTAAATTTAAATGGAAAAGTGGGAAAGACCTCTTAATGACAGTTTTAAAAAATGCAAGTTATATTTTAGCATAGAGATGTCAACTACTTTTTAAAGGTTTTGTTCTTTTAATGATAGTCCTTTCTATATAAGGATAACTTATTTTTTTAAATTGCCTATTTTTAAAAATTGAGAGCCTACGGTGGTAATGAACTAATCTGACTACCATACCAAATTATCCAACCTACTCTGAGACTCCACATACAAACTCCTCAAGACAGATCCCACCACCTACCTGGAAAAAACCACAAAATCCAAAATAAAAGCCACCCCCATCAGTGAAGAGATCCAGCAAACAATCATTCCCAGAGAAAAATCATCCAGATGTCCTAAGCTCTATGGTCTGCCCAAGATACACAAAGAAGGAACCCCACTCAGACCCATAGTCAGCTCCATAGGCTCACCTCTACAAAATCTAGCCAAATTTCTTGCCAAACAACTACAGCCTTACGCAAATTCCATCACCTCACACGTACAAAACTCATTCCAATTCATAGAGATCATAAGTAAACTAAACTTACAGCCCTGTGACCTACTTGTGAGCTTCGATGTCATATCCCTCTTCACCCAAGTGCCAATCAAAGAAGCCTTGACAGCTATCCTAAATAAATACAACCCCCCCAAACACATCCTAGATCTGACCAACCACTGCCTATCTAACACATACTTCATCTACAATGGACAAAGATACAAACAAATGGAAGGAGCACCCATGGGATCACCCCTTTCACCTGTCATCGCAAACCTCTACATGGAACACTTTGAAACCCTCACTCTAGAAAAATCCAACCACAAACCCAAACTCTGGCTCAGATACGTAGATGACACCTTCGTAATCTGGCCACACGGCAAAGAAAAACTGGATGACTTCCTCACACACCTCAATTGCCTACACCCCAAAATACAATTCACCATGGAAACAGAAGCTAACAATCAACTTCCCTTCCTTGATGTCTTAGTCTACAAGAAATCCAACGGCTCCCTAGGACACACTATCTACCATAAAAAAACACACACAAACCGCTATCTGAACGCACTCTCACACCACCACCCAGCACAGATCAACTCCGTAGCCAAGACACTCATCTCCAGAACAAAACACCTAGCTGACAAACAACACCTAAAAACCGAACTACACACTCTCACTAATGTACTAACAGCCAATGGATTCCAAAGAAACATGATTACCAATTTAATCTGAAGAGAGACACCCACAAAAACGCTAGACAGAGAACAAGAAAATGGCAAAGGCCTCCTCCCATACTTAAAAGGGACCACAGACAGAATCAGCAAGACCCTCTAAAAACACAACATCAAAACAGCATTCTACATAGACAGAAAAATATCCACCATCCTAAGAAACCCCAAAGTCATAATTAGGTTAGAAAACCAAGGAGTATACGAAATCCCATGCCCCACCTGCCCCACCACATACATCGGACAGACCAACAGAAGAATAAGTGCATGCATTGAAGAGCACAGGAACTCACTCAGAAAGGGAGAACAAACTTCATCCCTGTTCCAACACTTTAAAGCCACGGGACATGAAATTGATTTTAAAGAAACCAAAACTATCGCCAAAATTGAACATTTTAACAACAGAATAATCAGAGAAGCCATTGAGATAGAAAAACGCCCCCACAGCATGAACAAACGAGATGATACCTCTCGCCTACCAGCCATTTGATTGACAGATGAGTCCCAACCACCAAGAATGATACCAGACCCAAACTCATGATAACATCACATGACATCACCACCACACAACCATTCAAAAAGCAAATCCGAACCCACAACGATAACGACACACAACCACAAAACAGAAACCTAACTACAGCTGCAACATCAGCCACTTTAAACCCCTCCAAACCACACAATAAGCAAACTCACACCCACTATAAAAACATGGCAGCACCACAAACACAGAGCCGAACAAAAGGAGCACAACTCACCAGTTCAGGTCTAAGGCTGGCAGCTGAGACCAGCCCATCCACTCAAAACACACCCCCACCCAATCAGAACACATCCCCCATTCAAAACACACCCCCACCCAATCAGAACACAGCTAACCCCCCACCCAATCAGAGCACACCTCCACCCACAGAACACACCCCCTCTGGCAGTTTAAAAAAGAGGAACAAACAGCCACTACCACACACTTCTCCCAGAAGAACGAAGCTGAAGCCACCAGCCTGAGGATGATGGATGAGATTTCGTCAAAACGTTGCTCTTACACCTTCAATTCTACGTGGGAAAATACCCGAATGACCAAAGATCCATATATATATATATATATATATATATATATATATATATATATATATATATAGGCCCCAAACATGGGGCAAATCTTTATTTCCTGTTTTCAGCCTATCTTGAAGGCTATCGAACAGGCAGTAGTCACACCGGACAATTCATATATTTGTGTAAATTACTAACAAAGAATTAAAGGGAAACTGAGATGCATTTCTGACTCCTTAGTTGTCCTCAGTCAGCTATACCCTTCAGGTTCGAATCTCAGAAGGGTATAGCTGACTGAGGACGACTAAGGAGTCAGAAATGCATCTCAGTTTCCCTTTAATTCTTTGTTAGTAATTTACACACACACACACACACATATATATATATATATGCGTGCTAGTCGTTTCTGACTCTAGGGGCTGGTGCTCATCTCCGTTTCAAAGCCGAAGAGCCAGCGCTTGTCCAAGGACATCTCCGTGGTCATGTGGCCGGCATGACTAGACACCAAAGGATCATGGAACGCTGTTACCTTCCCACCGTAGTGGTCCCTATTTTTCTACTTACATTTTTACATGCTTTCGAACTGCTAGATTGGCAGAAGCTGGGACGAGTAACAGGCACTCACTCTGTTACGCGGCACTCAGGATTCGACCCGCCAAATTGCTGACCTTCTGATTGACAAGCTCAACGTCCTAACCCACTGAGCCACCGCATCCCTCTGTATGTATGTATGTATGTATATAATTATAACCAAGAATTTGCATTCTGACATTGGGTAATTAAACACTTGCTAACAAAGTATCAAGTTCAGAGCACACCAAGAACTCTGCAAAACTCCATTCCTAAGACATAAAAAAATCACAATCGCTGGGCTCCAGCCTTACTTACCCAGCCCCAACACCTTAGGAAAAAGCCAGTTTCCGGAAGGCTGAAATAGTGGCGGCCTGTCAGACCTCAGTGAGGAGGATGCACCACAGGGCAGGAGGCCTCACTGGGCTTGAATTATACCATCAGCAGGGAAAGCTTTTCAATTTATTAATTTGTTTGTTTGTTTGGAAAATTTATATTGCCATCTACTTGCTTATGGGGTGGGGGCAGGAAGATAGGCAGTTAGAGGCAGTCCCTTGCCTTACTGAGACTCTGGGTTGCGGGGGACCAAGCATGGAATGGCCTGGATTCAGTTGGGTAATTACATACAGCTCTCGGTTAACAGTGGCAATGGGGAGTGCCAGGATTGCAGGCGCTAAATGATACAGGCATGTGGTATCTCACTTTATGACTGCAGCACTTAGCAATGGAAATTCCAGTCACAAATCAAGGACCATCTGTACAATTCTTAAAGCAATGAAACTTTACAACCATACCTGAAAGGGTTAGGCTCATTTAATGAATAGCACAGAGGTTGTGTAGGGTTCAAAGCATTTCTAAATCATTTTGAAGCATGCAAAGTCAACACATTTAATTCCAGGGTCAATGGTTCAACAATCAGCCCCAAAGACCCTCCTGATGAAGGCTTTTCGAATTTCACAGAAAGCATTCATAACTCCCCGGACAAGCTGTTCTTTTGGAGGCACGTAAAGTTTATTTGGAAGGAGGAGAGCTCCCACCAAGGAATCATAAAGCTTAAAGCATAAATAAAATGGAAAATAGATCTTTCTACATAATACATAAGATATTAAGTATGCTCTTTTTGCACAATGAAAGGCAAGCTTATATACTGTATGAATTATATAAAGCTCCTATACAACAGCATGATAGGCACACAAAATTAGATTGCACCATATGTCTCTAGTATAAATAGATACCACTTATTAAAATTCATTTTCATGCCTGCTTCTTAGTTAATCCCCTATTATTCCACTAAATTAGCTTGCAGATGAAATCTAGAGAGATTGTGTTTTTCAAGTCCTTTTAAAAGTAGGTACTGATGGAGCTTGGCAAAAAGATCTAGGAAAGGAATTGTATAGCACAGGGCTTTTCAACCAGTGATATGGGTTGTTAAGTCGTGGGCTCTTGAGAGCAGGAATGATGACACGAGGCTGAGTACAGGATAACTCATACTTTTATTCTTGCTGGAACTGTACTGGAACTTAGTTGCAACCAGCCACAATATATAGTCTAGCCCCTAGCTGGCAGCCAATAGGTTTGAACCCACTCAAGCCGCCTGGGGCTAGCCAATTGCAAGAAAGGAGACAGCAAGTCTGGAATGCTGGAAAGCCGTTAGACGCTCCAGTAACGCACGTGGTGTATCACCACAAGCCCAGTACATAACACCCCTCCCCTCTTAGATCAGACTATTTGACCCTTGATTAGTCTTAACAACTGTCAAGACTTATTAATCAACTCACATACAACTGTGATGATGATGATGATGATGATGATGATGATGATGATGATGATAATAATAATAATAATAATAATAATAATAATAATAATAATAATAATAATAGAAATAAAAATAAAAATAATAAAAATAAAAATAATAATAAATAATCATAAATTCACTGTGGCTACAATGAGATTAAACAACGACTGAACAGGCTTACCAATACAGTAATAGCAGTGTCACAATGCACAAGTTTCTGTAGTTAGTGGTAACAAGTTTTTTACAACACTATACATCACTTTATTTTACAATGTAATCTGTGAGGTACGCAGGAGGCTTGTGTGGCCTAGATGAACATCAGGGAGTTCCTATCACTTTGTGGTCTACCAGCTTACCCAGTGGGCTGGGTAGAGCCATGTTTCCTTGTGCTCCTGTGTCAAGGGGAATCGAAACGCTCTAGCTGGCCTCCCCAGGTTGGCCGACCCCAGAGTCAGTCTGTTCTGCAGAGTAGCCACAGCGGTTGCTGAAGTTTGGCTGGCTCGCTTCATCAGGGGTTCCATGTTGCACTCCCATGCTACCCAGTTCTTCCTCAGAGTCTATCTCCGCTGAGAAGGAACAACCCTGGTGGTCCAAGTGAGGGCTGGCTTGGCTGCAAGTTTGAGGTCCTTGGGAGGGACTTATGCTGCAGTCCTCACTTAGTGACCATTCTGGAAACCTTTTCCTGAGTTGGTCAATGTGTCTTCTGACCAGTTGCCCTCCCTCCAACCCCACTTCATAAGATAGGGGTCCGGATTCCTTGGTTATTTGACCAGGAATACCCGGTGCAACAATGACTCCAAACTGTAAGTGTTTGACTTTGAATGCCCCTCTGTGAGTCACGATCGTTTGAGCCGCGGCTGTGGCCTCGTCAACCGGCAATTGCTGATAGGCCTGTGCTAAATCAAGTTTAGCAAAAACGGTTCCCCCTTGCAACGAGGCTAAAATATGATTGACCACTGGAACCGGATAAGCATGCTGCTTGAGGGCCTTATTCAATGTGCATTTATAATCCGCACAAATGCGAATTTCCCCATTGGCCTTAAGTGGAGTGACAATAGGAGTTTCCCACTCCCCACCATCAACAGGCTGCAACACGCCCTGTTCTACAAGCTTATCAATTTTGCAATCAATTTTATGTTTTAAGGCAAAGGGGACCCTGCGAGGTTTAACCCTGATTGGGACAACATTGGGATCTAACTTGAAAGAAATTGGTGGGCCTGTGTATGTCCCTAGAGTTGAATCAAAAACATCCACGTATTCCTCGCACACTGACATGAGGTCTGCCGTTTGTGTCCGGTTTATGCCAGTAATCTGAATACCTAAGGCATCAAACCAATCAAGTCCAATGAGACTTGTTCTCTGGCCCTCTACTACTATTACATCCAGGTGCCCCCAAAACCCTTTAAATTTTACCAATACAGTGGCTTCTCCCTTAACTTTAACGTGAGCATTTTGAAAATCCATTAAAATGATATCTGAGGGTCTTAGTTTGGCCCAATTGTTACTGCGCCTACACACAAAGTTGTATGTGTCTTGCAAAATGATTGAGACGGCAGAGCCAGAGTCCAACTCCATCTTACATGGAACTCCTTGTAGCTCTACTAAGAGCTTAAGTTTAGGCTTGAGGGGACGTCGAGCCCCGGTGCGGCAAACGCTTCTCTGGCTTCTGAAGAATCCCACACTAACAGGACCCTGGGCCCCAGTACCTCTCCTAGTCAGTTCCTCTGACTGGTGTTTGGGTGGCCGGTCTCTCTGGCGGGCTCTGCAAACCACCGCAATGTGGCCAGTTCTTCCACAAGCTCTACACGTGGCCGAACAAAATCTGCAGTTGGCGCAAATATGGTTGCCTCCACACCCTTTACATCTCGGTAAGAGAACTGCCTGGTAACCGTCCCCTCGCTGGTGGCTGTTGCGGTGTTGCACGTTGGGTTGCCTTTGGAGTTTGTTGATTTCGGGTTCTACTGACGATTCTCCAGCGCATTTGGCGACCTCAGGATGGACCGATTCTTTGACTTTTGAAGGTTTGGTGGGCTGAACTGTTTGCACTGTGCCCCCAGCAGCTTCGTCGGCCATCACCTCGTCCTGTGCCTCAGAAAACATTAAATTGAGTCTAGCAAACAGTCTCTGCTGAAGGGTTCTGTCCCGAAGGCCACAGACGAGCCGATCTCTTAGTTGTTCTTCTAAGTTTGATAACTTGCAAAGGCATGCGGCCTGTCTAAGGCCCGCAATGAACTCCGAAGCTGTCTCCCCGGGTAGCTGCACTCTCTGGTCAAATTTGAATCTCCACGCCATCTCCGACATCTTGGGCTGGAAATGGCCGGTTAGCTTCTTCTTAAGGTCTGCGTATGAAACTGCTTCAATGGGCATCGGCGAGAAAAGGTTCTCAGCTAGGTCGAAAGTTGCTGGGCCGCACACACAAAGCAACATGGTGGCCTTCAGGCCTTCCTCCGCAATTTGATTTGTTCTCAGATAGTTTTCTACTTGCGAAAGATAAGATGGCCATTCTTCCAGATGCTTCACGTCAAACTCTCTTAATTTGCCAACCTTTGGCATTTTCCCTTCAGATTCCTGCGATGTTCGGATCCTGCTTCTAGGCTCAGGGAATGCGTCCTCTGAGCATGCGGCCGCTCGTGTGGCTTACTAGCCAGCCTAGAGAGGGGGTGGTAAATGCCTCTTCCCTCCGTCGTGTGCTGCTGACCCCTCGTTGACTTCAGCTCTTAATCGGCGAAGCAGTTGCCACTGTTAAGTCGTGGGCTCTTGAGAGCAGGAATGATGACACGAGGCTGAGTACAGGATAACTCATACTTTTATTCTTGCTGGAACTGTACTGGAACTTAGCTGCAACCAGCCACAATATATTGTCTAGCCCCTAGGCGGCAGCCAATAGGTTTGAACCCACTCAAGCTGCCTGGGGCTAGCCAATTGCAGGAGAGGAGACAGCAAGTCTGGAATGCTGGAGAGCCATTAGACGCTCCTGTAACGCACGTGGTGTATCACCACAAGCCCAGTACATAACATGGGTACCACCTGTAGTACATTGGCACCTGGCTGGTGGTACGCGACCATCCTAGAAAAGTGGTAGCGGGGGAGGGGAATGAGCTGAACCAGTGGCAGCACCGCACAAGCCTGAGTGAGAGATGGCTGGAGCTGCAGGGCTGTCAGGGCTCAGCGGAAGCACCAGCATCAGTGCCAGGCTCCAGCTGGAGCTTGGCACTGATCCTGGTGCTTTTGCTGAGCCCAAAAGTAGCGCCGATCAGCTGGAATGTTGCAGCATCTCCAGGGTCTTGGGATTTACATTCAGATGCTTGGCAACTGATTCATATTTATGATGGTCACAGTGTCCCAGGGTCATGTGAAGTGACCAAAACCTGCTGCAACCACCCAGCAGACAGGGGGAATAAAAACCAAACAGCCCCCACCCCACCCCCACTGCCAATCCTCAACAGAAATTCTCACAACAATGAAAACCTCGGACAGGAGGAAGATTGGGGGGCACTTTTTTCAGTGCTATTGTAACTTCGACCAGTCACTGTTGTAAGTCGAGGACTATCTGTACTTCATCACTTTTTTCCTTTTTTTTTTTTTGGTCATCAAGTTTTTGACACCTTGCTAGGCGACTGGTGGTACTCGGATGTTGCCATATCCTAAAAGTGGTACAATGGGTGAAAAGGTTGAAAAGCCCTGGTATAGCATACCTCTAGAGCAGGGTTTCCCAAACTATAAGGGTGCAGAGAGAGTCCAGGGACATGGAAAAAACTGTTTGGTTAATAAATCCACTTTTCACATAATCTCAATGTTTTTTTTTTATTCTTCATTTCTGTTCATTTTGATTCTTGTATTTTTAGGTGAGACGTGTACATTAAGCTTACTCTAAAGGGAGGCGTGAAGGCCACAGAACTTAGGAACTCCTGTTTTAAAATCTGCAAATTATTAAATTTAGCATTGGCAAGTGAACAGGTCCTCTGAAGGTTATGCTGAAGTCTGTGCAGGTCCATATAAGGAAAGGCAGTCTTTTATATGTTAAAAGCAATATTAGTTTTATTATTTTTATCCTGATAAGATACAACCACCTTCCTAGCCCTAACCCTAACCCTAACCCTAACACTAACCCCTAACCCTAACCCTAACCCATAAACTACCATTGAACATCATTAACCCCCATTATAACCATTAACCACCACTGACCCCCATTAACCCCATTAAAACCCATTAACTTTCATTAACCACCATTAATCCCTTTAACCATCATTGATACCAATTAAGCCCATTAAAACTTATTAATGAACATTAACCTTCATTAACCATCATTAATCCCCTTTAACCATCATTGACCCCAATTAAGCTCATTAACCCAATTAACCCTAACCCTCATCCGAACCCTAAACCTAACCCCTAACCCTAACCCTAACCCCTAACCCTAACCCTAACCCTAACCCTAACCCTAACCGCTAACCCTAACCCTAACACAACCCTAACGCTAACCCTAACCCTAACCCTAACCCTAACCGTAACCTCCATTAACCACCATTGCTCCCATTAACTGCATTAACCATCATTAACTGACATTAACCACCATAGACCATTATTAAAAACCATTAACCCCTGATGGAGGTTAATGGAGGTTAATGGGGGTTAATGGGGGTTAATGGGGGTTAATGGCAGTTAATGGAGGATAATGGGGGATAATTGTGGTTAATGGCAGTTAATGGCCGTTAATGGGTTTTAATGGGGTCAATGGAGGTCAATGGTGGTTAATAGGGGTTAATAGTTGTTAATAATGGTCTATGGTGGTTAATAGCAGTTAATGATGGTTAATGCAGTTAATAGGGCAATGGTGGTTAATGGTGGTTAATGGACGTTATGGACAGGATTAGGGTTAGGGTTTAGGGTTTGGGGTTTGGGTTTAAGTTTAGGGGTTACGGGTTAGGGGTTAAGGTTAGGGTTAGGATTAGGGTTGGGTCAGGGTTAGGGTTAGGGTGTTTAACCCCATTAAAACCCAAAAACTGCCATTCACCCCCATTAACCACCATTAACCACCATTGACCACTATTAATTCCATTAAACCCCATTAACCCTATAAAACACCATTGACCTCCATTAACCCCATTAAAACCCATTAACCGCCATTAACAGCCATTAACCACCATTAACCCCATTAACCTCCATTAAACCCCATTAACCCCCATTAACTTTCATTAACCACCATTAATCCCTTTAACCATCATTGATACCAATTAAGCCCATTAAAACTTATTAACGACCATTAACCTTCATTAACCACCATTAACCCCCTAAACCACCAATGAACCCTCTTAATTGCATTAACCACCATTAATCCCCATTAATCCCCATTAACCACCATTAACATTCATTAACCACCATTAATTTGCTTTAACCATCATTGACCCCAATTAAGCTCATTAACCCAATTAACCCTAACCCTAACCCCTAACCCTAACCCTAACCCTAATCCATAAACTACCATTGACCATCATTAACCCCCATTATCACCATTAACCACCAATGACCCCCATTAACACCATTAAAACCCATTAACCCCCAATAACCCCAAGTAACCTCCATTAACCCCCATTAACCTCCATTAACCTCAATTAATCCCCATTAACCACCATTAACCTTCATTAACCATCATTAATCCTTTTTAACCATCATTGATCCCAATAAAGCTCATTAACCCAATTAACCCTAACCCTCATCAGAACCCTAACCCTAACCCTAACCCCTAACCCTAACCCTAACCCCTAACCCTAACCCTAACCCTAACCCTAACCCTAACCCTAGCCCTAGCCCTAACCCTAACCATAACCCTAACACTAACACTAACTCTAAACCCTAACCCTAACCCTAACCCTAACCCTAACGCGAACCCTAACTCTAAACCCTAACCCTAACCCTAACCCTAACCACTAACCCTAACCCTAACACAACCCTAACCCTAACCCTAACCCCTAACCCTAACCCTAACCCTAACCCCTAACCCTAACCCTAACCCTAACCACCGCTAACCCTAACCCTAACACAACCCTAACCCTAACCCTAACCCTAACCCTAACCCTAACCCAAACCGTAACCCTAACCCTAAACCCTAACCCTAACCCTAACACAACCCTAACCCTAACCCTAACCACTAACCCTAACCCTAACACAACCCTAACCCTAACCCTAACCCCTAACCCTAACCCCTAACCCTAACCCTAACCCTAACCCTAACCCTAACCCCTAACCCTAACCCTAACCCTAACCCTAACCCTAACCCCTAACCCTAACCCTAACACAACCCTAACCCTAACCCTAACCCTAAACGCTAACCCTAACCCTAACACAACCCTAACCTTAACCCTAACCCTAACCCTAACCCTAACGTGAACCCTAACCCGAACCCTAACCCTAACCCTAACCCTAAACCTTAAACCTAACCCTTAACCCTAACCCTAACCCTAACCCTAACCCTAATCCTAACCCTAACCCTAACCCTAACCCTAACCCTAACCCCTAACCCTAACCCTAACCCTAACCCTAACCCTAACCCTAACCCTAACCCTAACCCTAACCATAACCCCTAACCCTAACCCTAACCCCTAACCCTAACCCTAACCCTAACCCTAACCGTAACCTCCATTAACCACCATTGCTCCCATTAACTGCATTAACCATCATTAACTGACATTAACCACCATAGACCATTATTAAAAACAATTAACCCCTGATGGAGGTTAATGGAGGTTAATGGGGGTTAATGGAGGTTAATGGGGTTAATGTGGGTTAATGCAATTAAAATGGGTCAGTGGTGGTTTAGGGGGTTAATGGTGGTTAATTATGGTTAATGGTCGTTAAAAAGTTTTAATGGGCTTAATTGGTATCAATGATGGTTAAAGGGGATTAATGGTGGTTAATGAAGTATAATGGTGGTAAATGGGGATTAATGGAGGTTAATGGAGGTTAATGGGGGTTAATGGGGGTTAATGGAGGTTAATGGGGTTAATGGTGGTTAATGGATATTTATGGCGGTTAGTGGGTTTTAATGAGGTTAATGGAGGTCAATGGTGGTTTATATGGTTAATGGGGTTTAATGGAATTAATAGTGGTCAATGGGGGTTAATGGGGGTTAATGGGGGGTTAATGGCAGTTATTGGGTTTTAATGGGGTTAAACCCCCTAACCCTAACCCTTACCCAACCCTATCCCTAACCCTAACCCTAATCTGATGGTGGTTAATGCAGTTAGTAGGGGTCAGTGGTGGTTTATGGGGGTTAATGGTGGTTAATGGATAGTAATGGGTGTTAATGGCAGTTAATGGAGGATAATGGGGGATAATTGTGCTTAATGGCAGTTAATGGCAGTTAATGGGTTTTAATGGGGTTAATGCAGGTCAATGGTGGTTAATAGGGGTTAATGGTTGTTAATAATGGTCTATGGTGGTTAATGGCGGTAAATGATGATTAATGCAGTTACTGGGGGCAATGGTGGTAAATGGTGGTTAATGGGGTTTAATGGTGGTTTATGGGGGTTTATGGGGTTAATGGTGGTTAATGATGGTTAATGCATTTTAATAGGGGCATTGGTGGTTAATGGTGGTTAATGGGGTTTAATGGTGGTTTATGGGGGTTTGTAGGGTCAATGTTGGTTTATGTTGGTTAATGAAGGTTTATGATGGTTAATGGGGTTAATGCAGTTAGTAGGGGTCAGTGGTGGTTTATGGGGGTTAATGGTGGTTAATGGATAGTAATGGGGGTTAATGGCAGTTAATAGAGGATAATGGGGGATAATTGTGGTTAATGGCAGTTAATGGCCGTTAATGGGTTTTAATGCGGTCAATGGAGGTCAATGGTGGTTAATAGGGGTTAATGGTTAATGGTTAATCACCATTAACCACCACTGACCCGCATTAACACCATTAAAACACATTAACCCCCATTAACCCCCATTAACCTCCATTAACCCCCATTAACCTCCATTAACCTCCATTAACATCAATTAATCCCCATTAACCACCATTAACCTTCATTAACCATCATTAATCCCCTTTAACCATCATTGACCCCAATTAAGCTCATTAATGCAATTAACCCTAACCCTAACCCCTAACCCTAACCCTCACCCATAAACTACCATTGACCATCATTAACCTCCATTATCCCCATTAACCACCACTGACCCCCATTAACCCCATTAAACACATTAACCCCCATTAACCCCCATTAACCTCCATTAACCTCAATTAATCCCCATTAACTACCATTAACCTTCATTAACCATTAATCCACTTTAACCATCATTGACCCCAATTAAGCTCATTAACCCAACTAACCCTAACCATAATCCGAACACTAACCCTAACCCTAACCCCTAACCCTAACCCTAACCCTAACCCTAACCCTAACCCTAACCCTAAACCTAACCCTAACCCTAACCCTAACTCTAAACCCTAACCCTAACCCTAACACAACCCAAACCCTAACTGCTAACCCTAACCCTAACACAACCCTAACCCTAACCCTAACCCTAACCCCTAACCCTAACCCTAACCCTAACCCTAACTCTAAACCCTAACCCTAACACTAACACAACCCTAACCCTAACCCTAACCCTAACTCTAAACCCTAACCCTAACACAACCCTAACCCTCACCGCTAACCCTAACCCTAACCCTAACCCCTAACCCTAACCCTAACCCTAACCCTAACCCTAACGCTAACGCTAACCCTAACCCTAACCCTAACCCTAACCCTAACCCTAATACTAACCCCTAACCCTAACCCTAACCCTAACACAACCCTAACCCTAACCCTAACAGCTAACCCTAACCCTAACCCTAACCCTAACCCTAACTCTAACTCCTAACCTTAACTCTAACAATACCCTAACCCTAACCCTAACCCTAACCCCTAACCCTAACCCTAACCCTAACCCTAACCCTCACCCTAACACAACCCTAACCCTAACCGCTAACCCTAACCCTAACACAACCCTAACCCTAACCCTAACCCTAACCCTAACCCTAACCCTAACCCTAACCCTAACCCTAGCCCTAACCCTAACCCTAACTCTAAACCCTAACCCTAACCCTAACACAACCCTAACCCTAACCCTAACCCTAACCGCTATCCCTAACCCTAACACAACCCTAACCCTAACCCTAACCCTAACCCTAACACTAACCCTACCGCTAACCCTAACCCCTAACCCTAACCCTAACGCGAACCCTAATGCTAACGCTAACCCTAACACTAACCCTAAACCTAACCCTAACCCTAACCCTAACCCTAAACCCTAACCCTAACACTAACACTAACACAACCCTAACCCTAACCCTAACTGCTAACCCTAACCCTAACACAACCCTAACCCTAACCCTAACCCTAACCCTAACCCCTAACCCTAACCCTAACCCTAACCCTAACCCCTAACCCTAACCCTAACCCTAACCCTAACCCTAACTCTAAACCCTAACACTAACACAACCCTAACCCTAACCCTAACCCTAACCCTAACCCTAATGCTAACACAACCCTAACCCTAACCCTAACCGCTAACCCTAACCCTAACCCTAACCCTAACCGTAACTCTAACCCCTAACCCTAACCCTAACAATACCCTAACCCTAACCCTAACCGCTAACCGCTAACCCGAACCCTAACACAAGCCTAACCCTAACCCTAACCCTAATCCTAACCCTAAACCTAACCCTTACCTTAACCCTAAACCCCAACCCCAACCCCAACTACAAGGCTACTGCTAAGCTTGGAAGCCGCCCTGAGTCTTCGGAGAAGGGCGGGATATAAATGGAATTAAAATAAATAAATAAATAAATAAATAAATAACCCTAACGCTAACCCTAACCCTAACCCTAACCCTAACCCTAACCCCAACCCTAACCCTAACACAACCCTAACTTCACCACTAACCCTAACCCTAACCCCAACCCTAACGCGATCCCTAACCCTAACCCTAACCCTAACCCTAACCCTAACCCTAACCCTAATAATAATAATAATAATAATAAAAATAATCATAAATTCACTGTGGCTACAATGAGATTAAACAACGTCTGAACAGGCTTACCAATACAGTAATAGCAGTGTCACAATGCACAAGTTTCTGTAGTTAGTGATAACAAGTTTTTTACAACACTATACATCACTTTATTTTACAATGTAATCTGTGAGGTACGCAGGAGGCTTGTGTGGCCTAGATGAACGTCATAGAGTTCCTATCACTTTGTGGTCTACCAGCTTACCCAGTGGGCTGGGTAGAGCCATGTTTCCTTGTGCTCCTGTGTCAAGGGGAATCGAAACACTCTGGTTGGCCTCCCCATGTTGGCCGACCCCAGAGTCAGTCTGTTCTGCAGAGTAGCCACAGCGGTTGCTGAAGTTTGGCTGGCTCGCTTCATCAGGGGTTCCATGTTGCACTCCCATGCTACCCGGTTCTTCCTCAGAGTCTATCTCCGCTGAGAAGGAACAACCCTGGTGGTCCAAGTGAGGGCTGGCTTGGCTGCAAGTTTGAGGTCCTTGGGAGGGACTTATGCTGCAGTCCTCACTTAGTGACCATTCTGGAAACCTTTTCCTGAGTTGGTCAATGTGTCTTCTGACCAGTCGCCCTCCCTCCAACCCCACTTCATAAGATAGGGGTCCGGATGCCTTAGTTATTTGACCAGGAATACCCGGTGTAACACTGACTCCAAACTGTAAGTGTTTGACTTTGAATGCCCCTCTGTGAGTCACGATCGTTTGAGCCGCGGCTGTGGCCTCGTCAACCGGCAATTGCTGATAGGCCTGTGCTAAATCAAGTTTAGCAAAAACGGTTCCCCCTTGCAACGAGTCTAAAATATGATTGACCACTGGAACCGGATAAGCATGCTTCTTGAGGGCCTTATTCAATGTGCATTTATAATCCGCACAAATGCGAATTTCCCCATTGGCCTTAAGTGGAGTGACAATAGGAGTTTCCCACTCCCCACCATCAACAGGCTGTAACACGCCCTGTTCTACAAGCTTATCAATTTTGCAATCAATTTTATGTTTTAAGGCAAAGGGGACCCTGCGAGGTTTAACCCTGATTGGGACAACATTGGGATCTAACTTGAAAGAAATTGGTGGGCCTGTGTATGTCCCTAGGGTTGAATCAAAAACATCCACGTATTCCTCGCACACTGACATGAGGTCTGCCGTTTGTGTCCGGTTTATGCCAATAATCTGAATACCTAAGGCATCAAACCAATCAAGTCCAATGAGACTTGTTCTCTGGCCCTCTACTACTATTACATCCAGGTGCCCCCAAAACCCTTTAAATTTTACCAATACAGTGGCTTCTCCCTTAACTTTAACGTGAGCATTTTGAAAATCCATTAAAATGATATCTGAGGGTCTTAGTTTGGCCCAATTGTTACTGTGCCTACACACAAAGTTGTATGTGTCTTGCAAAATGATTGAGACGGCAGAGCCAGAGTCCAACTCCATCTTACATGGAACTCCTTGTAGCTCTACTAAGAGCTTAAGTTTAGGCTTGAGGGGACGTCGAGCCCCGGTGCGGCAAACGCTTCTCTGGCTTCTGAAGAATCCCACACTAACAGGACCCTGGGCCCCAGTACCTCTCCTAGTCAGTTCCTCTGACTGGTGTTTGGGTGGCCGGTCTCTCTGGCGGGCTCTGCAAACCACTGCAATGTGGCCAGTTCTTCCACAAGCTCTACACATGGCCGAACAAAATCTGCAGTTGGCGCAAATATGGTTGCCTCCACACCCTTTACATCTCGGTAAGAGAACTGCCTGGTAACCGTCCCCTCGCTGGTGGCTGTTGCGGTGTTGCACGTTGGGTTGCCTTTGGAGTTTGTTGATTTCGGGTTCTACTGACGATTCTCCAGCGCATTTGGCGACCTCAGGATGGACCGATTCTTTGACTTTTGAAGGTTTGGTGGGCTGAACTGTTTGCACTGTGCCCCCAGCAGCTTCGTCGGCCATCACCTCGTCCTGTGCCTCAGAAAACATTAAATTGAGTCTAGCAAACAGTCTCTGCTGAAGGGTTCTGTCCCGAAGGCCACAGACGAGCCGATCTCTTAGTTGTTCTTCTAAGTTTGATAACTTGCAAAGGCATGCGGCCTGTCTAAGGCCCGCAATGAACTCCGAAGCTGTTTCCCCGGGTAGCTGCACTCTCTGGTCAAATTTGAATCTCCACGCCATCTCCGACATCTTGGGCTGGAAATGGCCGGTTAGCTTCTTCTTAAGGTCTGCGTATGAAACTGCTTCAATGGGCATCGGCGAGAAAAGGTTCTCAGCTAGGTCGAAAGTTGCTGGGCCGCACACACAAAGCAACATGGTGGCCTTCAGGCCTTCCTCCGCAATTTGATTTGTTCTCAGATAGTTTTCTACTTGCGAAAGATAAGATGGCCATTCTTCCAGATGCTTCACGTCAAACTCTCTTAATTTGCCAACCTTTGGCATTTTCCCTTCAGATTCCTGCGATGTTCGGATCCTGCTTCTAGGCTCAGGGAATGCGTCCTCTGAGCATGCGGCCGCTCGTGTGGCTTACTAGCCAGCCTAGAGAGGGGGTGGTAAATGCCTCTTCCCTCCGTCGTGTGCTGCTGACCCCTCGTTGACTTCAGCTCTTAATCGGCGAAGCAGTTGCCACTGTTAAGTCATGGGCTCTTGAGAGCAGGAATGATGACACGAGGCTGAGTACAGGATAACTCATACTTTTATTCTTGCTGGAACTGTACTGGAACTTAGCTGCAACCAGCCACAATATATAGTCTAGCCCCTAGGCGGCAGCCAATAGGTTTGAACCCACTCAAGCTGCCTGGGGCTAGCCAATTGCAGGAGAGGAGACAGCAAGTCTGGAATGCTGGAGAGCCATTAGACGCTCCTGTAACGCACGTGGTGTATTACCACAAGCCCAGTACATAACATGGGTACCACCTGTAGTACATTGGCACCTGGCTGGTGGTACGCGACCATCCTAGAAAAGTGGTAGCGGGGGAGGGGAATGAGCTGAACCAGTGGCAGCACCGCACAAGCCTGAGTGAGAGATGGCTGGAGCTGCAGGGCTGTCAGGGCTCAGCGGAAGCACCAGCATCAGTGCCAGGCTCCAGCTGGAGCTTGGCACTGATCCTGGTGCTTTTGCTGAGCCCAAAAGTAGCGCCGATCAGCTGGAATGTTGCAGCATCTCCAGGGTCTTGGGATTTACATTCAGATGCTTGGCAACTGATTCATATTTATGATGGTCACAGTGTCCCAGGGTCATGTGAAGTGACCAAAACCTGCTGCAACCACCCAGCAGACAGGGGGAATAAAAACCAAACAGCCCCCACCCCACCCCCACTGCCAATCCTCAACAGAAATTCTCACAACAATGAAAACCTCGGACAGGAGGAAGATTGGGGGGCACTTTTTTCAGTGCTATTGTAACTTCGACCAGTCACTGTTGTAAGTCGAGGACTATCTGTACTTCATCACTTTTTTCCTTTTTTTTTGGTCATCAAGTTTTTGACACCTTGCTAGGCGACTGGTGGTACTCGGATGTTGTCATATCCTAAAAGTGGTACAATGGGTGAAAAGGTTGAAAAGCCCTGGTATAGCATACCTCTAGAGCAGGGTTTCCCAAACTATAAGGGTGCAGAGAGAGTCCAGGGACATGGAAAAAACTGTTTGGTTAATAAATCCACTTTTCACATAATCTCAATGTTTTTTTTTTATTTTTCATTTCTGTTCATTTTGATTCTTGTATTTTTAGGTGAGACTTGTACATTAAGCTTACTCTAAAGGGAGGCGCGAAGGCCACAGAACTTAGGAACTCCTGTTTTAAAATCTGCAAATTATTAAATTTAGCATTGGCAAGTGAACAGGTCCTCTGAAGGTTATGCTGAAGTCTGTGCAGGTCCATATAAGGAAAGGCAGTCTTTTATATGTTAAAAGCAATATTAGTTTTATTATTTTTATCCTGATAAGATACAACCACCTTCCTAGCCCTAGCCCTAACCCTAACCCTAACCCCTAACCCTAACCCTAACCCATAAACTACCATTGACCATCATTAACCCCCATTATAACCATTAACCACCACTGACCCCCATTAACCCCATTAAAACCCATTAACTTTCATTAACCACCATTAATCCCTTTAACCATCATTGATACCAATTAAGCCCATTAAAACTTATTAATGAACATTAACCTTCATTAACCACCATTAACCCCCTAAACCACCAATGACCCCTATTAATTGCATTAACCCCCATTAAACCCCATTAATCCCCATTAACCACCATTAACATTCATTAACCACCATTAATTCCCTTTAACCATCATTGACCACAATTAAGCTCATTACCCCAATTAACCCTAACCCTAGCCCTAACCCATAAACTACCATTGACCATCATTAACCCCCATTATCACCATTAACCACCAATGACCCCCATTAACACCATTAAAACCCATTAACCCCCATTAACCCCCATTAACCTCCATTAACCCCCATTAACCTCCATTAACCTCAATTAATCCCCATTAACCACCATTAACCTTCATTAACCATCATTAATCCCCTTTAACCATCATTGACCCCAATTAAGCTCATTAGCCCAATTAAGCCTAACCCTCATCCGAACCCTAACCCTAACCCCTAACCCTAACCCTAACCCCTAACCCTAACCCTAACCCTAACCCTAACCGCGAACCCTAACCCTACCACAACCCTAACGCTAACCCTAACCCTAACCCTAACCCTAACGCTAACCTTAATGCTAACCCTAACGCTAACCCTAATGCTAACCCTAAACCCTAACCCTAACCCTAACCGTAACCTCCATTAACCACCATTGCTCCCATTAACTGCATTAACCATCATTAACTGACATTAACCACCATAGACCATTATTAAAAACCATTAACCCCTGATGGAGGTTAATGGAGGTTAATGGGGGTTAATGGAGGTTAATGGGGGTTAATGGCAGTTAATGGAGGATAATGGGGGATAATTGTGGTTAATGGCAGTTAATGGCCGTTAATGGGTTTTAATGGGGTCAATGGAGGTCAATGGTGGTTAATAGGGGTTAATAGTTGTTAATAATGGTCTATGGTGGTTAATAGCAGTTAATGATGGTTAATGCAGTTAATGGGGCAATGGTGGTTAATGGACGTTATGGACAGGATTAGGGTTAGGGTTTAGGGGTTACGGGTTAGGGGTTAAGGTTAGGGTTAGGATTAGGCTTGGGTTAGGGTTAGGGTTAGGGTGTTTAACCCCATTAAAACCCAAAAACTGCCATTCACCCCCATTAACCACCATTAACCACCATTGACCACTATTAATTCCATTAAACCCCATTAACCCTATAAAACACCATTGACCTCCATTAATCCCATTAAAACCCATTAACCGCCATTAACAGCCATTAACCACCATTAACCCCATTAAACTCCATTAAACCCCATTAACCCCCATTAACTTTCATTAACCACCATTAATCCCTTTAACCATCATTGATACTAATTAAGCCCATTAAAACTTATTAACGACCATTAACCTTCATTAACCACCATTAACCCCCTAAACCACCAATGACCCCTCTTAATTGCATTAACCACCATAAATCCCCATTAATCCCCATTAACCACCATTAACATTCATTAACCACCATTAATTCACTTTAACCATCATTGACCCCAATTAAGCTCATTAACCCAATTAACCCTAACCCTAACCCTAACCCCTAACCCTAACCCTAACCCTAACCCTAATCCATAAACTACCATTGACCATCATTAACCCCCATTATCACCATTAACCACCACTAGACCCCCATTAACACCATTAAAACCCATTAAACCCCATTAACCCCCAATAACCCCAAGTAACCTCCATTAACCCCCATTAACCTCCATTAACCTCAATTAATCCCGATTAACCACCATTAACCTTCATTAACCATCATTAATCTTTTTTAACCATCATTGACCCCAATTAAGCTCATTAACCCAATTAACCCTAACCCTCATCCGAACCCTAACCCTAACCCTAACCCCTAACCCTAACCCTAACCCTAACCCCTAACCCTAACCCTAACCCTAACCCTAACCCTAACCCTAGCCCTAGCCCTAACCCTAACCCTAACCCTAACCCTAACCCTAATCCTAACTCTAAACCCTAACCCTAACCCTAACCCTAACCCTAACCCTAACCCTAACTCTAAACCCTAACCCTAACCCTAACTCTAACCCTAACCCTAACACGACCCTAACCCTAACTCTAACCCTAACGCTAACCCTAACCCTAACTCTAAACCCTAACCCTAACCCTAACGCTAACGCTAACGCTAACCCTAACCCTAACCCCTAACCCTAACCCTAACCCTAACCCTAACCCTAACCCTAACCCCTAACCCTAACCCTAACCCTAACCCTTAACCCTAACCCTAACCCCTAACCCTAACCCTAACACAACCCTAACCCTAACCCTAACCGCTAACCCTAACCCTAACACAACCCTAACCCTAACCCTAACCCTAACCCTAACCCTAACCCTAACTCTAAACCCTAACCCTAACCCTAACACAACCCTAACCCTAACCCTAACCGCGAACCCTAACCCTACCACAACCCTAACGCTAACCCTAACCCTAACCCTAACCCTAACGCTAACCTTAATGCTAACCCTAACGCTAACCCTAATGCTAACCCTAAACCCTAACCCTAACCCTAACCGTAACCTCCATTAACCACCATTGCTCCCATTAACTGCATTAACCATCATTAACTGACATTAACCACCATAGACCATTATTAAAAACCATTAACCCCTGATGGAGGTTAATGGAGGTTAATGGGGGTTAATGGAGGTTAATGGGGGTTAATGGCAGTTAATGGAGGATAATGGGGGATAATTGTGGTTAATGGCAGTTAATGGCCGTTAATGGGTTTTAATGGGGTCAATGGAGGTCAATGGTGGTTAATAGGGGTTAATAGTTGTTAATAATGGTCTATGGTGGTTAATAGCAGTTAATGATGGTTAATGCAGTTAATGGGGCAATGGTGGTTAATGGACGTTATGGACAGGATTAGGGTTAGGGTTTAGGGGTTACGGGTTAGGGGTTAAGGTTAGGGTTAGGATTAGGCTTGGGTTAGGGTTAGGGTTAGGGTGTTTAACCCCATTAAAACCCAAAAACTGCCATTCACCCCCATTAACCACCATTAACCACCATTGACCACTATTAATTCCATTAAACCCCATTAACCCTATAAAACACCATTGACCTCCATTAATCCCATTAAAACCCATTAACCGCCATTAACAGCCATTAACCACCATTAACCCCATTAAACTCCATTAAACCCCATTAACCCCCATTAACTTTCATTAACCACCATTAATCCCTTTAACCATCATTGATACTAATTAAGCCCATTAAAACTTATTAACGACCATTAACCTTCATTAACCACCATTAACCCCCTAAACCACCAATGACCCCTCTTAATTGCATTAACCACCATAAATCCCCATTAATCCCCATTAACCACCATTAACATTCATTAACCACCATTAATTCACTTTAACCATCATTGACCCCAATTAAGCTCATTAACCCAATTAACCCTAACCCTAACCCTAACCCCTAACCCTAACCCTAACCCTAACCCTAATCCATAAACTACCATTGACCATCATTAACCCCCATTATCACCATTAACCACCACTAGACCCCCATTAACACCATTAAAACCCATTAAACCCCATTAACCCCCAATAACCCCAAGTAACCTCCATTAACCCCCATTAACCTCCATTAACCTCAATTAATCCCGATTAACCACCATTAACCTTCATTAACCATCATTAATCTTTTTTAACCATCATTGACCCCAATTAAGCTCATTAACCCAATTAACCCTAACCCTCATCCGAACCCTAACCCTAACCCTAACCCCTAACCCTAACCCTAACCCTAACCCCTAACCCTAACCCTAACCCTAACCCTAACCCTAGCCCTAGCCCTAACCCTAACCCTAACCCTAACCCTAACCCTAATCCTAACTCTAAACCCTAACCCTAACCCTAACCCTAACCCTAACCCTAACCCTAACTCTAAACCCTAACCCTAACCCTAACTCTAACCCTAACCCTAACACGACCCTAACCCTAACTCTAACCCTAACGCTAACCCTAACCCTAACTCTAAACCCTAACCCTAACCCTAACGCTAACGCTAACCCTAACCCTAACCCTAACCCCTAACCCTAACCCTAACCCTAACCCTAACCCTAACCCTAACCCCTAACCCTAACCCTAACCCTAACCCTTAACCCTAACCCTAACCCCTAACCCTAACCCTAACACAACCCTAACCCTAACCCTAACCGCTAACCCTAACCCTAACACAACCCTAACCCTAACCCTAACCCTAACCCTAACCCTAACCCTAACCCTAACTCTAAACCCTAACCCTAACCCTAACACAACCCTAACCCTAACCCTAACCGCTATCCCTAACCCTAACACAACCCTAACCCTAACCCTACCCCTACCCCTACCCCTAACCCTAAC